>NC_045617.1:111088087-111402931 GCF_009829155.1 Mustela erminea | reverse complement strand
TATATATCCCTAGTAATACATCCATTTCTTCCAAGTTGTCTAATTTGTTGGCATAGAATTGCTCATACTATTTTCTTATAATTGCTTGTATTTCTTTGGTGTTGGTTGTGATCTCTATTCTTTCATTCATCATTTTATTTATTTGGGCCCTTTCTCTTTTCTTTTTGATAAGGCTTGCTACCTATCTTATTAATTCTTTCTAAGAACAAACTCCTAGTTTCATTCATCTGTTCTATTGTTCTTTTGGTTTCTATTTCATTGATTATTGCTCTAATCTTTATGATTTCTCTTCTCCTGCTGGGTTTAGGCTTTGTTTGCTCTTCTTTCTCCAGCTCCTTAGGAGTAGGGTTAGGTTGTGTATTTGAGACATTCCTTGTTTCTTAAGAAAGGCTTGTATCTCTGTATATTTTCCTTTCAGGACTGCCTTTGCTGTGTCCCACATATTTTGAACAGTTGTGTTTTCATTATCATTTGTTTCCATAAATTTTTCCAATTCTTCTTTAATTTTCTGGTTGATTCATTCATTCTTTAGTAGGATGTTCTTTAGACTCCATGTATTTGAGTTCTTTCCAACTTTCCTGTTGTGATTGAGTTCTTGCTTCAGAGCATTGTGGTCTGAAAATATGCAGGGAATGATCCTAATCTTTTGGTACTGGATGAGACCTGATTTGTGACCCAGGATGTGATCTATTCTGGAGAATGCTCCATGTGCACTAGAGAAGAATGTGTATTCTGTTGCTTTTGGATGGAGTGTTCTGGATAGAACTATGATGTCCATCTGGTCCAGAATGTCATTTAAAGCATTTATTTCCTTGTTGAGCTTTTGTTTAGATGATCTGTCCATTTCAGTGAGGAGAGTGTTAAACTCCCCTACTATTATTTTATTATTGTCAATGTGTTTCTTTGGTTTTGTTATTAATTGGTTTATATAGTTTGCTTCTCCCATGTTAGGGGCATAGATATTTAAAATTGTTAGATCTTGTTGGACAGACCCTTTGAGTATGAAATAGTGTCCTTCCTCATCTCTTGTTATAGTCTTTGGCTTAAAATCTAATTGATCTGATATAAGGATTGCCACCCCAGCTTTCTTTTGATGTCCATTAACATGCTAAATTGTTTTTCACCCCCTCACTTTAAATCTAGAGGTGTCTTTAATCTAAGATGAGTTTCTTGTAGACAGCATATTGATGGGTTTTGTTTCTTTATCCATTCTGATACCCTCTGTCTTTTGATTGGGGCATTTACATTCAGGGTAGCTATTGAAAGATATGAATTTAGTGCCATTGTATTGCCTGTAAGTTGACTGTTACTGTATATTGTCTCTGTTCCTTTCTGGTCTACTACTTATAGGCTCTCTCTTTGCTTAGAGGACCCCTTTCAATATTTCCTGCAGGGCTGGTTTAGTGTTCACAAGTTCTTTTAATTTTTGTTTGTCCTGGAAGCCTTTAACCTCTTCTTTTATTTTCAATGGTAGCCTAGCTGGATATAATATTCTTGGCTGCATATTTTTCTCATTTAGTGCTCTGAATATATCATGCCAGTTCTTTCTGGCCTGACAGTCTCTGTGGATAAGTCTGCTGCCAATCTAATATTTCTACAATTGTATGGTACAGACTTTTTGTCCTGAGCTGCTTTCAGGATTTTCTCTTTGTGAGCAAGACTTGTAAGTTTTACTGTTAGATGAGGTGGTGTGGACCAATTTTTATTCATTTTGAGGGGGCTCTCTGTGCCTTCTGGATTTTGATGCTTGTTTCCTTTGCCATATTAGGCAAATTCGCTACTATAATTCACTCCAATATACTTTCTGCCTCTCTTTCTCTCTTTCTTCTTCCTCTGGAATCCCAATTATTCTAATATTGTTTTGTCTTATGGTATCTCTTATCTCTCAAATTTTCCCTTCATGGTCCAGTAGTTTTTTTTCTCTCTTTTGCTCAGCTTCTTTATTTTCCACCATTTGGTCTTCTATATCACAAATTCTCTCTTCTGCATCTTTTATCCTAGGAGTAAGAGCCTCCATTTTTTTTTTGTACCTCATTTATAGCTTTTTTATTTCAACTTGGTTAGATATTTGTTCTTTTATTTCTCCAGAAAGGGATTTTTTTTTCTCCAGAAAGGGTTTCTCTGATATCTTCCAAGCCTTTTCAAACCCACCTATACCTTGAGAATGGTCATTCTGAACTCTAGTTCTGCTATATTATCAATGTCTGTATTGATTAGGTCCCTAGCCATCGGTACTGCCTCTTGTTCTTTTTTTTTTTTTTTTTTTTTTTGTGGTGAGTTTTTCCGCCTTGTCATTTTATCCAGATAAGAATATATGAAGAAGAGAATAAAATACTAAAAGTGTGGCAATGATCCCAGGAAAATGTATGCTAACCAAATCAGAAGAGACCCAAAACCAGGGTGAGAAGAAAGGGGAAAAATTATATATTTATATAATTTTTTATTATATATATAATTATATTATATATATATATATATACACATATATATATATATATATATATTAGACTGGTGAATAGAACAGAGCCACCCATTTGATTTTGGGTGTATTTTGGTTGCTTAGAAGAAACTACTTCCCAAAATTTTAAAGAAAGAAAAACTTATATATACACAAAAATAAGGATAAATACAATGAAGGGATGGAATATGAGTGTAAAGATGAAAATTTTAAAAAAAGTTCTAAAAAAGGAAATGATACGATAAGTTGGTTGGAAAAAGAGAAAAAAAGAGGAGGGAATGTGCTCAGACTGGAGACTAGAACCAAGCCATGTGCTAGATTAGGGTATATTTTGATCTTTTATAAGAAATTATATCCCAACATTTTTAAGAAAAAATTACTACATGTATACAAAAAATAAGGTTAAATACAATGAAGGGATAAAATATGACTATAACAATGAAGGTTTAAAAAGATTTTTTTATTAAGTTATTGTTAAGAAAAACTAGTTAACAAACATTAAAAGAGGAAAAGTTAGATAAATAGAATAAGAAAAAAATAAAATTAAAAATATTTAACTTTAAAAGACTAAAGGATCATTGGGAAAAAGCCATAAATTGTATGTGTTGCTTTCCCCTAGCTCTGGAGTTTTGCTATTCTCCTTGAATAGTGAGCTTGGTCTTGACTGTATGTTCTTGCTGATCTTCTGGGAGAGGGGCCTGTTGCAGTGATTCTCAAATGTCTTTGCCCAAGGAGGAATTGCACTGCCCTTGCTAAGGACCAGGCTAAATAATCTGCTCTGGTTTGCTCTTGGAGTTTTTATTCCCTGAACACTTTCCATACCACTATGGAGGACAGGAATGAAAATGGTGGCCTCCTAATCTCCAGCCTAGAGAAGCCAAGAGTTCAGGGTCCCACTCCTAGTGTGCCCTCAGAGACAAGCAGTCAGTCACTCCTGTCTCCCTGGTCTCCGGCTGCACTCCCAGTTCACTTGGCCTGTGACCAAGCATTTCTATCTCTGATGCACAGCCCCATTTGGAGTCTCCAAACCCAGCAGATTCCTGTCACGCTGCTCCTCCTGGAGCAGGAAGGTGAGTCTCCCTGGATCTGCCACTTGTGGTTTTCCTGCTCAAAGAGCAGTGGCCTGAGACTGTGCCTTAGATCATGGTTTAAAGTAAGCCCAATCTGAAAGGTCACTCTTTGGCCCTGTCTTTGCAGTCAGCTTCCCTGCTCTGATACCTGGAAGCTCTGCCACACTCAGACATCCCCAATCTTTCTGTGAACCCGTGGGACCTGAGACCATGCTGTCCCTGCCTGGGCTCCATCCTTGCTTAGCTTCTGGAGTGATGTCCCTCAGTGGAGCAGACATAAAAGTTCTGCTTTTGTGTTCCACTGCTCTACTGCTTTCCAGAAGCTGGCCCCTCCCCACCACGGTCTATTTTCTTATAGCTTTGGATTCATTTCTCCGCAAATTCTGTCTTTCAGAACGTGGTTGATTTTCTGTTCCTAGAATTGCTGCTCTTCTTCTCTCCTATCTCCTGTTGAGTTTGTAGTTGTTCTAAATGGTTTGATAAGTATCTAGTTGAATTCCTGGGATCTGATGTCATTTCAGTCTGCTATTCCTCTGACATCTTTCCTCTCTCTGATTTTTTTTTATACTGTTAATGATGTCTTTTGAGGAATTGATGTGCTTTTTAATGAAGTCTGAATTATTTTTTACCTTTTCTTGGTTATTGAATTTTTCTTCTTGTTTAAGCAATCCTTGCCTCCTAAGATTGTAAAGTCTTTTTCTATATGTTTTACCTAACAGCTTTATTGTCTTATTTTTCATGTTTTCATCTATGATCTATCTGAGATGTGTGTGGTGTAGATGGAGTTAGGATTTATTTATTTTTCCTATGTGGATTTTCATTTGTTTCATTATGATTTATTGAACATATATTGAACATTCCATTTCCAACTCTATAGCTGTTCACCTTCATTGCAAATTAGGTAATGACTATTTAGACTATTTCTAAACTCTGTATTTTGTTTCAACAGTCTATTTGTTTATCATTATATCACACTGTTTAATTACTATAGCTTTATAATCTCTTAATATTTTGTAGTGTAATGTCTTAATGTTTAGTAGAAGTCCTTTAATTTTATTTTTCCTCAAGATTGTCTTCTCTATCCTTACCCTCTTTGCATTTCCATAAAAATTTTAGAATCAATTTGTCACTTTCTACCAAAATTCCTGCTGAAATTTGAATGGGATTTCAGTGAATCTATAGAGTGATTTGAAGAAAATTAGTATCTTAAAAATATTGAAGTTTCAATCTTTGAGGGGTATGTCATGCCATTTATTTTGGTTTTGTAAAATCTGTGTTTATTTTTTTCTGTACTGATTTACATATATCTCAAATTAAGTCCTAGGTGGCTGGTATTTTTGGTGTCAAGTGGTATTGTTTTAGCTATCATGATCTTAAGAGAAAAGATTAGGGCAGTGTTAATATGTAATATATGCATTCATGCCAGTTGAGAGCCAAATGTTGTTGTTTGGCAATCTCTGTACAACTATTTTAGAGAAATGTGGTGGTAATTTGAATAAAGAACATCAGAAATATCAAATACCATTGTAAATATAGAATTCTATTTCATTCCTTTTAATTTCTTTAAAATACATGTAATTGTTTATTTTTACATTTTATTTTATTTTGTAAAGATTTTATTTATTTATTTGCCAGAGAGAGAGATCACAAGTAGGCAGAGAGGCAGGCAGAAAGAAAGGGGTGGGGGGGAAGCAGGCTCCCCGCTGAGCAGAGAGCCCAATGTGGGGCCCAAACCCAGGACCTCAAGATCATGACCTGAGCCAAAGGCAGAGGCTTAATCCACTGAGCCACCTAGGTGTCACTTCCTTGTAATAGTCTTACCAATTATTAATATCAAAGTTATGCTGGCATCATAGAAATTGCACTTTCTTTTTAAAACCCTAGAAGAGTTTGCAACAGAGTGTGGCACCACATAGGTCTCAATCTCAGGATCTCAAGATCACAACCTGAACTAAAAACTGAGAGCTAGAGCTCAACCAACTGCACCATTGAGGCAGCACTTCTCTTTTCTGTTTTATATTTTGTTTATTTCTGTTTTTTTCTTTTTCAAGTTCTTCCTTCTATCTCCTTAGACCCTCCTTCCTTCCTTTTCTCCCCCTCCCCCTCATTTTCCCCTCCCTTCCTGCTTCTTCTTTCTCTTCTTCTACAGACCATTTTTTTGTATGTTGTCAGGAACCTGGTTAGTAATAGCTTAATGAATCAATTCTTATATCAAGCATTAAAAGCTATTTTCATCTGGACCCTTCACACACACATGCACACACACACACCCTGGGGCTGGTTTTGAGCTCTCAGTACTTAGGACAAATTAAGATTATAGTAATGGTTTCCTGTAAAATATTGTCATAAAAATGAGCTCTGATATATTAGGGTGAGAGACATATTCTAAAGCGTTCAGATTTTTTTCACTTAATAGCATATTATAACTATTTTTTCACAATATACTAATTTTTGTAACATAATTTTTAATGGCTTATAGTGTTCTAATTTATGAACAAAACAAAATTTACTGTTCTATTTAATTTTCTGTTGTTGGAAATGTAAGTTGCTTTTAATTTATAATGTTATACATGAGTCTAGATTTCACTATACAAACTTCTTTGCACAATTTTTTTGTAAGAATGATGTATTTATTACCAAATTCAGACCTTCTTTAAAAATGAATTTAGAACATGACAAACAATTTTAAAGGGAAAGCTTGATTCCCTACCTTGGCCAACATAATACACCTTTATGTCCTGATGTTGGACTATTTACTGGACTTAACATTTCAACGGGGAAATGTGTTCAAGTCTTATCCAATTTAAATAATAAATGCTTTAGTATATATGAAGTTCCTCAAACAATGTTTTGGTGATAATATTAGTTCTTAGTTAAGATGCCTGCAATTTCTTAGAAACACTGTGTACACATTTAACTGTGAGATAAGGTAGAAGATCACAGAGGTTTAATGGATGTATGGTGCTTAACATATAGCAAATGTTTGACTAATATGTTGAGATAAATTCTATTAAATATGATTCTATGTTCTCTCAGGGGAATGAGTGAGTATTCTTTATTGGGAAGAATACTAGAGAAAGCTTCATGCAGCAGCTGGTCTTTAAGCTCTTCTGACACAAGAGGACCACTCTGGGCAAAGCTTGACTGAAAGCTTGGGAGTGGAGGCTCTCAAGGAAGAGGGTATGCTGTGGCAATGGATGATGCCAAAACATAAGCCCTAGAAATACCATGAACATATGAAGGATTCTGTTCAGGTAGGTAAACTCTTAACATTGATATACACATGTGTTCTAATTTAGTTAGTAAATATGCTTCTGAAAAAGTATGTGGAATCTGATATTTTTATGAATTAATGGCCATTGTAGAGAGAACAGGCATTGCTTTTGTCTTAAAAGGAAGAATTGGTGTTTTACAATGTCTGATTTTCATCTAGATGTTTACATAATGGTTTGGTTTCAAGTTGGTTATGTCTGTGATATTATGCTCTTTCCTGAGTTTAACAAAGTTATTTTGGTCTGTTTGTCTCTCTCTCTCTAACACAACCATACATAGTAAATTATACTTTTCAATTTAGGACTTAATAAACTTTAGACTAGAGAGAACTTGAACTATTTTCTAGAATTTATAAAAATAAGCACAGAGACATAGGAATATAATGTCATCTACAGTAAGAAGGAAAAAGAAGAAACAAAACAAAGTCTTTACCCTCACTGTGTTTATCTTCACTTCAGCCCCTCTGTGGTGACTCGCAGATCATTGCATTTGGAATTTGCTGGTTTCTTGCTTCCCTGTGCTCTGAAAAGCATCCAGCTTCACTCCTTCATAGAAAGTCTCTCCAGTGTTATCCTAAGGGGTATGGTATTATCCCCCTATTACTTGATACAACAAGACCAGGGCTACTGGAAGGTTAACTAGTGCTTAATTATAAAGCACTTCAGAAATAAAAAAATGTTCTACAAAAGCCAAGGTTATTAAGACATTGGCAGCATATATCAGGAAGTAGAAATTCTTCTGCTGGCTTAGTTTTTTCTTAATCTTTAAAAATGAACATGTCAAACACTCAGATTTCAATTTAATTCAATGTATATTTATTGAGCACTGTGATTTTCGAAGTTTGTAGATGAAGAGGAATGAAACTTCTTCCTTCCCCTTAAGAGGTTCACTGTTTAGCAGCTGGAGAGACAGATACACAGCTCAGTAGTTTTAAAAATGTTTCATTTATTTATTTATTTGACAGAGAGAGCACGAGCAGGGAGGAGTGGGAGAAGCAGGCTCCCCACTAAGAAAAGAGCCCAATGTGGGGCTCTATCCCAGGACTCTGGGATCATGACCTGAGCCAAAGGCAGCCGCTTAAGTGACTGAGCCGCCCAGATGTCCCCACAGCTCTAATACAGGGTAAATTCCAAAGTTTTCTCAAAGTGGTTAGAAACAAGGAACTGTAGGAATCAAAGCGAGAGGGTACTTTCAACTGGAGTTAATTAGAGATGAGTCACGTAGAAGGGGACATTTTGTCTGAGCCCTGAAGGATGGTAAAATTTTAAGAGAGCAGATACTAAGGAAAAGGCATTTTAAGTAGAGGTAACTGAGGTTAGAGGTGGAAAAGCATTTCAGGGAAAAATGGACTGAGAAGGTAGAATAAGGTAAGATTATAGAAGACCTTTTACACCAGCTTAAGGAGACAGTAGAGAGGTGCTGAAGACTTCTGAGAAGAGGAAGGGAGGAGGGTAATACCCAGGGCATGACTGGAAACAAAAAGTAGGCGCTCAATAGTTTTTCATGATATCATCCCATGGATCACATTTTATTTTGAGGTACATTCCAATACTGACATCGGTTTCCTTGGATTAGTTCCTATTTTCATTCAAGGTCACGGGTTAAGTTTCTACTAAAATCTAAGTTGTGTTTTAACTGTATCTGTCCGCTGCCTTACAAAAATGCCTCTTTTTACTTTGTCTTCCCTCACATCACCCTACAATCTTAATCTCCTGTTGGCTGGGCTCAGCCTATTTCCCCCCAACCTCCTTGGAAACAAGGCCAATTTCCTATTCACCCTAGCACTGGCATCTCTAGTCAGGTTACCTTTCTCTTCCTATTGACTCTAGGTCAATAGGAAGTATTAACCCTCCAGTATTTAGTATTTCCCTCCAGATAATGGAGAGCTAGATGTACTTAGGGACTTCTGTGATTCCTTTTCTAAGTTTTCAGTGCTTTGTGTGACTCACTGTAGAGAAGACTGAGAAGTATGAGTGGAACAAAAACAGAGCCCTGAGGGAGCATGGAGTGGGAGAGAGATATGAAAGCATTTTTAAAACTAGCTATTAAGCAAGATAATACTCTGCCTCAGACTTTTTTGTGTGTCAAAAGGAAAATAATAGTGTCTGCTGCATGGATTTGTTGAAAAGTTAAATTAGTTAATATTTTGAGAAAGTGAAGTGTCTTGTCCATGGTTGCAATAAAGGCATGTCCCATGCAATAAAGGCAACCATCTAATAGATATCTTAAAATAATTTGAACATGTAAATAATAAGTTATCTTTACTACTCCCCTTATTCTCATCGTACTTTCCCTCATTCTCTTTACCCTCTATCCTGTTCCAGTTTCTTCTAGTATTTGTAACCTTGAGATAACATATCGTAACCTGCTTTATAGAGCAACTTCTCTCTCCCAGAAATCAGCTAGTAGGAGGAAAGCCAAGTGACAATTGGAGAGACATTATCTGAAATAATTGATTCACACTGAAATCTTTCTTCCTTAATTCTAAGTATCTTGGATTACTTCATGTAGGTGAAACATGGGACATTTCTGCATATGTTTTATCGGGTGGTGATACTATCACATATTTTACTCAGCCAAGTTCAGTCATAATAGCGTAGATTAGTGGTTCTTGATCAAGAGTAATTTTGTGACCAACCCTCCCTCCCCTCAGAGGATTTGGCAATGCTGGAGACTTTTTTTTTTTTTTAATTACAAATGGGATGTGCTAACTGGCATCTCATGGGTAGTGACCAGGGAGGCTGTTAAACATCCTATGATGTGCAAGATGACTTTTACAACAAAGAACTATCCAGCCCCAAATGTTAATAGTGCCAGAGTTGAGAAACTCTGGCTTACATTGAATCAGTCTACTTGGTGCCAGCTGAGAGTGAGGTTCTGAGGAGATGAATGACTTACCAGGCATTCTTGAGTGGCGAAACCTTCCCCAGGGCAGGTAGAAGGAGGATTCTGCCACCCAGGAAAAATTTATGACAACCACAGTGTGAGAAAAACTTTGCTTATTTATCAATTTTGTCAATGTGACAGAAATAGGATATTCAGAGTATCATATGGCTGCGGGCAGGGCTTACATATATGACCTTTTGCGTTTCTTCTGATGGAGCCCCTCCCAATAGGTATGAATGGTGACCTGGGACAAGTTGAGAGCATGTTAGGCTAAGTGGTTAGCTTGGCATTTTCGTACATTGCAATGGAGTCAAGATAGCAGGAGGAAAACATGTCACAGAGCCAGAATTATTTAAATTATGTACAATGAGATAGATATAAGTGGTGGGCTTAAAATATGTCCAAATTCTTTGGCATTCACGTCAAAGGGTGAAACCTAATTCTCTTCCCTTCAAATTTGGCTTGGACTTAGTGACTCACCTGTAATGATGGGCTAAAACAGAAGTATGGTATGTGACATCTACGGTTAGGTTATAGAAGACACATGGTATCTGCCTTGCTTTCCTTTTTGGATCACTTGTTCTGGGGGAAGCCAACTATCATGTCATGGAAACACTCAAGTAACTTTATGAAGAGGTATGTGTGACAAAAAATTGAGACCAACAGTCATGTGACTGAAGCATCTTAAAGATTTTATTTATTTATTTGACAGAGAGATCGATCACAAGTGGGCAGAGAGGCAAGCAGAGAGAGAGGGGAAAGCAGGCTCCCCGCTGAGCAGAGAGCCCGATGCGGGGCTCAATCCCAGGACCCTGAGATGATGACCTGAGCCAAAGGCAGAGGCTTTAACCCACTGAACCACCCGGGCACCCCATGAGTGAAGCATCTTGAGGCAGGTCCTTGGCCTCAATCAAACTCTCAGATGAATATTTGAGAGCAACCTGAGAGTCCATGAGCCAGACCCCTCATCTTGAATTCCTGACCCCCAGTAACTGTGTGATAATGTGTGCTTATTGTTTTGAACTGACAAATTCTGAGATAATTCATTAAGCAGCAATATATAAAAAATATATAAATATTCAGGGGTGAGTATTTTTAAAGATGTATTTATTTATTTATTTTAGAGAGAGAGAGAGAAAAAAAAAAGAGAGAGCATGAGCAGGGGGAGAGGGATAGGGAGAGAAAAAAAATCTCATGGAGACTCCCTGCTGAATGCAGGGCCCAATGCGGGAACAGACCCCACAACCCTAAGATCATGACATGAGCTGAAATCAAGAGTTGGATACTTAACTGACTGAGTCACCCATGTGCCCCTGAGTTAATTAATGACTGCTATAAATTGTATGTGGGAGGTTTGAGTGTATCTTCTAAGGGAAAGGAGCTTCATCATCTATGTAAGAGGTAGAATTTTGATTTAGAATTGTGTGGTTGTGAATATAGGCTCCTGAACTAGACTGCCAGGATTCTACTTCTGACTTACTAGCACTGCGACCCTGGACAGATTAACTTGCCAGGATTCTACTTCTGACTTACTAGCACTGCGACCCTGGACAGATTAACTTCTCAGGCTTCATTCTCCTCATTTAAAAAACAAAGATAATAAATAATAGTTGTAAAGTGCTTATCAACATGTCTGGAAGACTGTAAACATAAAATAAACATTAGCTGTTATTATTTCTATAGTTCTATAATCTCACACTCAGATGGTAATTTAAATTTATAAAATGACCTGCATACATTATCAGAAATCTTGGAGGCTGGTTGGAATGGGACCAATGAATGAATTCTCAAATCAAGCATTTAAGGCAATCTTCATCTGGGCCCTGGTCACTCACAGCTCTGGGGCTGGTCTTGATGTGCCAACACTTAAAGCTGATTGTCTTAAGACTGTGGTAGTAGTTGCTTGTTAAATATTGTCATAAGAACAACCTTAAATACTTTTGCGTGAGAGACAAATTCATAAAATGTTCATATTTTTTTTCACAGCTTAACTCTCAGTGAATGGTCTGTCCCCTGAACTCATAAGGAAAATGTATCTAGTTTTAGAATCAGGCAAATTAAATTCTCAAAGAAGGAGATTTGATCTTAGATGTCTTGTGTTCTCGTTTACAATAAACTTTTACCTTCTGGTTAATGTTGATGACAATGTTATGTGAATTTCAAGCATCTGGTACAAATCTGAAACTTGAAATATAGAATTATAAAATGAAATTGAAATTTACCAAAACTCTCTTCAGAACTGCCTTTCTGTTTAAGTAAAGGTATCATCAATCCTGCTCCTGGCTGTTTGCTTTCTCTGTTACTTATACCTATGAGTTTTCAGAATAAACCTAGTGTTACAAACTGAACCTGTGTGTCCCTTGAAATTCCATGTATTGAAAACCATACTCCAGTGTTAGGAGGTGGGGCCTTCAGTAGGTGACTAGTATTAGATGAGGTCTTAACATGGAGGTCTCATGAATGGGATTAGAATGGGATTAGAATTAGAGAGAGAGGGGCACTTGGGTGGCTCAGTTTGTTAAAGCCTCTGCCTTCAGCTCAGGTCATGATCTCAGGGTCCTAGGATGGAGCCCCCACGTCGGGCTCTCTGCTCAGCGGGCGACCTGCTTCCCTTCCTCTCTGCCTGCCTCTCTGCCTACTCGTGATCTCTGTCTGTCAAATGCAGAAATAAAATCTTAAAAAAAAAAAAAAAGAATTACAGAGAAAGTTTGTATCCTCTGTCGGTGAGGATACAAAGAGAAGTCAGCAGTCTGTAACCAGCTAGAGGGTCTGCTCCAGAAGCTGGCTGTGCTGGTGCACCCTGATCTCAGATCGCCAGCCTCCAGCACAGAGAGAGATTCATTTCTGTTGCTGATAACCCACCTATTTTATGATATTTTGTTATGCAGTCTGAGTTTAGACACCAGGCGTGCTTTACTAGGCAGTGTCACAGTTGGGTTAACTGTGTGCTTAACAAGGTTAGAGTAAGGCAGAGCAGGCTACGGCTTTGCAATATTTTTTTTTTCTGATTATTTTAAACCTGGAAACAGCATAATAAATGGGGAGAAATTGTAGAAAATTTTGCTGAAAAAATAAAATGTAAGAAAATAGACCAAGAACATATCTTCCTGCTTTGAATAGGAAATGGCAGATTTTCATCGTGTTTATTAGAAAGTAGTAAGAATAAAATCAAAGCATTTTTGAACTGTGTGCACTTTTAAACTCTAGAAAAGCACTACACTGCTCAAGAAACAGTAAATTAAAAAAAGACCAGTTAGTGCCTTTTGTTGTGTGGGGAGGGAATGTTCCTTCATTAAAATTGACACTTTTAGAAAATCTCAATGTCATCTTTAATCATGGTGTGTTTTGTGTGTGGCTAATCTGTTCACTTCAAAAATTTTACTGAAATCAGCCTATGTTTTGTCATTTTTACTAAGATAAAGTCTTTAGCAATTGCTTTTCAAATCTTTTTTTGATATAAATTGTAGACATGATAGAAAGAGGAGAGGCAACCATATGAGGAAAAATACTCCCCTTTTTGTAAGAAGAAAAATGTTTTGAAACAAATTATTATTTGTTTAGTGAGTTATAATAGTTTCAACTTTATAGGGTTGTTATCAAGATGAATCATCATTATGAGTTAATATTAATAAAGAACTTAGGACAACACCTTGCATATAACACATATAAGAGCTAGTTAAATGCATAAATAAAAGAATTCTTAGGATTTAATCATTTTGGCAGAAATAAATGTTAGTGATAATGTTCCATGAGATGGATGATCAGAGGTATAATAGAAATGTAGCAGCAAGTGCCTGAATACTTATTTATGTGATGACTTAAATCTGTTTATCAAATGAAGCTGACCCAAACCAGACAGGTCTACAAAGGTTTTCTAGGCACAACATGACATGGAATGATTTTCTTGAATATTGAAAATGCTTTCCTTTTCTTTTCTTTGTTAATGTTTTGCCTCCAGTTGCTTGGTTTGAGACAAGTCTTTGGATTTTTCTCTAAAGACTTAGTGTTGTATTTCTTTCATCAGGATGTTCTCTAATTTTAATATGTTGTCCATTGAATTAGTATAGTGCAATTTCAACATGGCGTATCTTCCCAAAACACACACAGACACAAAGACACACACACAATTATGCACTCACAGAAATATCCTAACATCGATGTTAGACAAATTTCTCCTGAAGTTTGGATTTCTTGACTGTCAGATTTCATAACCCTTTAGGGTGATTATTCAGTTTCACAGAGGAATATTTGGAAATTCTGTTTCTTCCAGAAGTAAGCTAAGACTTTCTGTGATAATCTTAATAATTCACATTTGTTTTAGGCTTTACAGTTACAAAAACACTTTCTAGAAATGATCTTATTTGAATCTCATAACTGTCCTGTAAAACATTAATATTATTCACTTTTTACCCAGTGAGGGATCTGAGGCTCAGTGATTAGATTAAGTATCCCAAATAGCACCATTATGTGTAAAGACTTTCCAGATCTAAACTCTCATCCTAACTAACCTTCAGTTCATCACTTAAGGCACTTTAAAACCAGGATCAAGTCAGGGTACCTGGGTGGCACAGTTGGTTAAATGTTTGGTTCAGGTTGTGATCTCAGGGTCATGAGATTGAGTTCTGCGCTCAGAGAAGAGTCTGCTTGAAATTCTCTGTCCTCTTCCCCTTGTGCTTGTGCTAGTTCTTTCTAAAGTAACGAAATCTTAAAAAAAAATTAAAACCAGGATCAAGGCAAAAATCAAGATGTTTAGCAGTTTTTTCAGTCTTTTAAAAAAGTTCTTTTATAAATATGTTTCATCTTCTCTCCATAGTTGCTTAAAGCAAATTTGAGGATTACTTAGCTACATATTAATGCCTTTGGTTTGCTATTTTTTTGATCTTGTGGGAGGCAGAATTTTAAAGATGTCTCCCATCATTTCCATTTTCTAGTTATTCAAACACCAACAGAAGTATTCTATGAAGCGACTTTGGATATTTAATTAAGGTAACTGATTAGATTCTTTAAAATAGGGAGATTATCTTGTATTTTCTAAGTGGACCCAATGTAATCACAGAAGTCTTTTAGAAGCCAAAGAGGAAGTCACAGAGATAGCCAGAGGAATTCAAAGCATTGGTGACTGAGAATACTGTTGCCTGCTCCAAGATGGAGGAGGCCATGTGGGAAGCCTGAGAGAAATTCTGCCAACAACCAGTGAGCTTGGAATAGGACCCTGAGGCCAGATGAAAACTGAAGCCCTGGCCAATGCCTGTGAGACCCTGGGCAGAGAACACAGGCACACTCTGCTGGACTTTTGGCCCATAGACCTGTAAGATGATAAATGAGTAGTGTTTTAAATTGCTAAATAGATGATACTTTGTTATGTAGTAATAGAAAACAAATACAAATTTGTACATTTAAAGTCTATGAAATTCAAAGGAGAATATGTGTTATTTTTATTTACCACATGGTTGGCCTCATTCACATGATCCTTTTCCTGGATACAAGATGAGGCACAATCTCCATTCATCATTTTCAAAAAGCACATTGCTCCAGGGATTCCGAACAGCTTCTTCTCATCTTATCAAGAGACTTAGACTGCTCTCTAAGCAGCAATAACATTGTTCTATCTTATAAATAAAAGAGGTCTGAACCACTTTAAGAGGTCATACCTTTGGGTAATTCGGATGGTGATGATGTTACCTGCTAAATTGTCTACATGCTATTTCATCTACCTAAACTGACCAGGGCCATACATTTATTGTGGTCTCAAGGCATTTTAAAATTCCTTTTGTATAACTCTAGTTGATCCCCTGGCACTAGACTCTATGTCCCTGCCTCCTTTGTAGACTTGGGGAAAAATTCAGCTAACACCTAAGTCACATCTATTGGGCATTTTGTTCGGAAACTGACTTCTATCCTTAGCTGTTAGAGGCTGAATTGTGTTTCTCAAAAATTCATATGTTAAAACCCTGACCCCTATTCCCTCAAGATTTGACTTTATTTGAAATAGGGTCATTGTGGATACAATTAATTAAAGTGAATTTATGCTAGAGTAGGGTGGACCTTCTAGTCCAATTTTACTGGTATCCTTATAAAAAGGGAAAATTTAGAGACAGATAAACACTTGGGGAGAATCCATACAGAATGAAAGGAGAGATCAGAGTGATGCAGCAAAAACCAAGGAATGCCAAGCTTTGCCAAAAGCTAGGAGAGAGGACTGGAACACGTCTTTTCCTCACTGCCCTTAGGAGGAACCAGTGCTGCCAATACCTTGATCTTGGACTTCTACCTCTAGAACTGTGAGACTATAAATTGATGTTGGGTAAGCTTCCCAGTTTGTGATATTTTGTTATGTAGTATTTTGTTTTATTTTTCAAATTAATATACTAGGCAATATGGGAACCATTCCCAAATCAGCCTCCATTGAACAGAGTGAGGGGGGTAACCTGTCCCACATGCTTGTATCAGTCTTATAATTTTCATCTTCTTGGCAAACTTCTTCTGACACTACCAAGGTGTTCTGCAATCTGGTGTCATCTTTTCCCAGTCAAGTCTGCCAGTATAATTATATATTCATCAGATAACCTAAAGCTCCACATGGAGGAACATCAAGTGACAGAACCTAGGATAAGCATATGACTCATTAATGTGAGATGGGACAAATGCATAAGAAATATCTTATTGCTTGTCATAAAAAATATTAAGTAAGGCTGCAAAAAAAAAAAAAATTTCCAAAGATTTACCATAGTTTCATGAGCAAGCAAGGCAGTGGTTTTTCTGAAGTTGACAAAATCAACTCACTGGCCCTTTACAACAATATAAAAGTTTACAAAGGAGAAAGTACCTGGGATTAAGCCTTTACTAGTTAAAATAACTTCTTGTATCAAAAGCAAAAAAAAAAAAAAAAAAAAGTCAATTATTTTCAACAGTTGTCTGTCAAGTAAAGCATGAATTTAGCAACAAAATGTTTTTCTTATCCATGTATTTAGCAACCTTAAAAGTTAGTGTTTGAAAACAGAGAGAAAAAGGGATAATCTTGGATTTGGGAATGCTGCCCCCCCCCTCCCAGTTTCTTGACATTATGCATGATTCTGAGCCATTGCTGTAACTCTCCTTGCCTGGTTCTTCATCTGTAAAGTGGGAATGGATGGTCTGCCATTATATTCTTCCCCAGGATTCAATACTAGCCATGGAGATTCTTACAAGCTCTTTGAAAAATATGTCCAATATATATTTTCCCAAGGAAACAAGAAAACTATTTCTGTATACATGTGTGTGAAAACTCATCTGTCACTGTGTCTTCCAAGTCCCAGCTTATTGGAATCATTTTCTATCAAGATTTGGTTGGAAAGAGAGAAAGTGAGCAGGCATGGATGCTAGAAATGATAGGAATAACAATGGGCAATGCCTGCCTCAAAGGAACCAAGACTGGAAGCAGACTAGGAGGGGCGATTTCACTATTAGGTGCTTCCACATTTAATACTAGTATTGGTATTATCAATGCCATCTGACATTTTGCTAAAATGCTGAGGGTGGAATAATCTTATGTATGTATTTATGTGTGCATGTATATATGTGTATGTAAATATGTATGTAAATGCAATGTATATGCATGCTTATATGTATAGTCAAATGTTTGTGTATATGTGTATGTATATGCTTATGCATGTGTATATACACACACACAAAATACTTTGAGCTTCATAGAATGAGGACACATATAACAAGTACTTAATATAAATATGAAGCAAAATGGGAAAAACATACATAAGAATTTCCAGTTTTGAAAGATTTATCTAACAATATTCACTCTTGCATTGTATTCATAGATTCAGAGCCTTAAGAAACTCCTAAAATACAGTGTTGTGACAAGAAATTCAAGTAGGATAACTAGGGCAGATTGATCTCAAAAACTCATTATAAAAGCTTACTCGTTCTTCAAGCCTCAGTTATTTTTTTCTTTGAAATGCTTCTGACCTCTCACTATTCCTTTCTGATGCCCCCTGCATGGAATTTATTCCTTCTACTACTATAAATTTACCATATGGGATTATCTCAGAAATCGCTTTCTCCCTTCCTCACACAAATACATTGGAGGCTTTGTGCTGAGGCCGCAGCAAGTGACGAACACACAGACAGTGGTAGAACTGGATCTTTTCTCTCTTCTCCACTCCAAGCAAAATGTCTGGAGCCTAGAGGCCCTTGACCATACTTGATTCCATTGAATTCCTTGTGTGTGTATGGAACATTGACTTGTGCCTGACTTCTGCCTCTAGTCACTGGCCATGCCTTTGTTTCTCTGACTTCTTATTTTTGTGAGTTAAACTATTATTGAGATCCTGGCATAAGAACTGACAGAGTCAATAACTATTCATTGAATAAGTAAATGAACTTCCATGTGATTTGCTGCTGTGTTGTGTCTAGGGCTCGGCTGCTGTGGTCAAATTTGTACTGAAACCCTATCATGGCCCCTTGTTAGCGTTGTGATTGCAGGCAAGTCCCTCAATCTCTGTAAGCCTCATCAGTAATACGGAAGTAACAGTAGTCACCTTACAAGGTTAGTTAAAAACTAAGTGAGATGATCCATGTGATATATCATTATCCTTGTGATTTGTATTGTCTTTTTGTGTTTATGACCTGTAATTATGGGGCCAATTTTATTCATGTTTATGTCTTTAGAACCTAGTCCAATATACTCAGACGTGGCAGTGAACAGCAATGTTGGGTAAATGACAGGGTCGTGTCAGTTCACTGAAATTTTTCTTAAGACTTTTTCGGAGCAGTTTTAGGTTCACAGAAAAATTGAAGGAAAGTATAAAGGACTCCTATATGTTTCCTACGCCTCAGAATGCATAGCTTCCCCCCATTACTGACATCCTCCTCCGGAGTGGTACATCTGTTACAATTCAGCAACCTACATTGACACATCAAAATTCACTGGAATTTTATAATGGCCTTTTCTGCCATTCATATTCTTTCTGCTGGACTTGATACAGTCTTTTAAAACTTCTCAGATTTTTTCAAATCTCTTATGAATAGTGTCCAAGAAATGCAAACAAAACCTTGTCAGGTGAGTCATAGGAAGAATCTTTGTGAAGACCATAAAGCATCCACTCCAGTCATTGTGTGCAGGAAGACTTACATGGCAGGAAGAACCACAGGAAGAGCTGGAGGAAAAGACTATAGGCTGGGGTTCCTAGAGACACCTCCAAAACCATCCCTGGAGAGGAAGCTGTTGCTACAGCTGGGTCAAGAAGCTGTCATTGCTACAGAAGATGGAACAATTGCTGTGACAGACCCCAAATCACACTGCTTTTCCCTCCACCCACCCCAGCTCAATGGAGGTCCTGCATTCTCTTACCTCCTTTTTAAACTACTATCTAAATTAAAGTCTCAGGCAGATGTGTTGGCTGCAGAGTCTGTGGCATGTCTGTACTGTGCAGTGAATTCAGGTGTTGGGATTCTATGATGGGAAGGAATGATTTGAAGGAAGCTTGGAAGCTTGGAGTGTTTATGGAGTGAAAGAAAGCCAGTGTTCTGGAGTGAGAGAGTAGGATAGCTGTGATGTCCAGAAGTATGGATTTATAATGCAGAAATTTTGCTGATCTGAATGAAACATATTAGGATAGATATTTAATCTTTCAATGGTTAAATAACCATCCTGAGTGAGAAAGAGAGAAGAGAGAGAGAGAGAAAGAAAGAAAGTAAGAAAGAGAGAAAAGAGAAAAGAGAGGAGGAGAAAGACTATCCAGTGAGGGGGATCTGGAAACTACTTACTGGAACATTAGGTCGCTCCCCTGGATTTTACTTGAGTTTTAATTGCTCATTCCTTAGATATCCCAGAAAGACAAGAGAGAGAGATGCTGATTTTAAATAAAAGCATAAAATCAGGGACAAAGTCTGTCATGCAGGAAGAACATTTCTGGGACTTGACTCTTAGAAAAACTGCTTATATCTGCTGGTTTATTCAAATAAGAAGCAAGGATCACATTGATTTGCTTTCAGATGCCTCTCCTGCCAGGGCATAAACTCTTAAGCAGGGTGAACATTTCATGTCCCTGCCTTAGGCCAGATTACTCTGACTGCTAGTTACCAATGAGATAATGTGCTACTAGCTCAAGATCCACATCTTTCACCTGAGATTAAAAATATCTCCAAATTTCTTCCTCTGAAGGAAAAGGACATTAACAGTAAGTGAAATTGCTTCTTTAAAATCAGTTATAAATTTTGCTTTTTGGACCAGCTCAATGCTCCTCAGAACTGACTCAATTCTTGAAAATGATATTTACTAATAGACAATTTTACTTTACTATGAAATTGAAAGTAGCTTATGAAATTCTCAAATGTAAAATTTTAACATTTCATATAATTACAAAATAATATATACGTATTGTATGCAAGTCAGATATCTATACAATTTATTGAGTTATTCTAAGTTCTTAGTGTATTGTCTCTAATTCTCATGCTACTACATGAGTTAAGTGCAATTCCTCTTTCCATTTCACAGATGAGGAAATTGAGGCTTAGAGAAGTTAAATGACTTGACCAAGTTCATACAGGAAGTTATGGTACCTGAATTTTTTAAAGTTTTTATTTAGATTCCAGTTAGTTTACAGTGTAATATTAGTTTCAGGTGTATAATACGGTGATTCGGAACTTCCATACATCACCCTGTATGGGCATTCCTTAACCCCCTTCACCTATTTCATGCACCGCCCTCCCACACCTCCTCTCCTGGCAGCCTTCATTTTGTTCTCTATAGTTAGGAGCCTGTATCTTGGTTTGCCTCTTTCTCTTCTTTTCCCCCTTTGCTGTTTGTTTCATTTCTTAAATTCCACATGAATGAGATCCTATCATATTTATCTTTCTCTGACTTATTTCACTTAGCATCATACTCTAGCTCTATCCATATTGTTGCAAATGACGAGATTTCATTCTATTTTATGGCTGAGTAATATTCCATTGCGTATACCACATCTTCCTTATCCATTTGTCATTTGATGAACATTTGGGTTGTTTCCATAATCGGGCTATTGTAGATAATGCTGCTATACACATCAGAATGCAGACTCTTAATCCACTGAACCACCCAGGCACCCTCCACTGACCACTTTTATAAGTTTATCTCTTTACTTTTATTCACTTAATACTGTCAGTTCTTTAACTTATCTGGACTATGTTTTGAGTGAGGCTGTAAAAGTGAGAAACTAGTTTAAAATTTCTAGACATTAGGTAATTATTCCACCATCATTTTTTAAAAAAGATTTTTATTATTTATTTATTTATTTATTTGAGGGAGAGAGAGAGAACAGGAGAGAGGTCAGTGGGAGAAGCAGACTCCCTGCCAAGCAGGGATCCTGATGTGGAACTCGATCCTGGAACTCCAGGATCATGACCTGAGCCGAAGGCAGTCGCTTAACCAACTGAGCCACCCAGGCGCCCCATCCACCATCATTCTTGAGACAATGTTCTTTTGCTACTGATTCACAATTCCACTATTATCTTATGCTCAGTTCTGACTTACAGTATTGTCTGCTTCTGACTTCTGTGATAGTTCACTGACTTCTGTGATTCTGTCTGTCCTCATGTTATTTACTAAATTTGTACTCAGTTTTAACTGATGAAAAAAATTTCATCATTACTTTCTTTTTTTTTTTTTAAAGATTTTATTTTTAATATGACAGAGAGAGATCACAAGCAGGCAGAGAGGCAGGCAGAGAGAGAAGGAGGAAGCAGGCTCCCCGCTGAGCAGAGAGCCTGACGCAGGGCTCAATCCCAGGACCCTGAGATCATGACCTGAGCCGAAGGCAGTGGCCTAACCCACTGAGCCACCCAGGCTCCCCTCATCATTACTTTCATATAATTTTTTTTTTCTTCAGTTTATGAAGTTAAGAATCACTTTTTCAATTTAAAAAAAATTAGCAGAGGTTAAGTTGAAATTCATTAGAATAACACATTAATTTGAAAGAGATTAGAAAATTACCATATTGTCTCTCCATTTAGTCAGATTCTTTTTATGTTTCTGAGAAATATTTAGTCATTTATACAATACAGTTCCTGCAAACATTTTCAAATATTTATTCCTATATATGTTAAATTTTCTTGTGCTAATAAAGTTTCATCCATTACATTTTCTAAATGGACATTCTTGTATTTAAAAAGGCTATTATTTTTGTAACAGCCCAAATTCATGTAGTCTATTAACACTCTAAAGTTTTTCCTCAGTTGATTCATTTCAATTTTCTAGGAGGATAACCTTTCAATTCATTAAAGTTCTGACCAATTTTTTTTTATTGTGTCATCAAAAGTTCCAGATAGCATCAATCAATAGCAGTAGCTGTATGCATATTATCTGTACATTGTGCCTGACTTTAAAGTAATTCTGTATAGGGACAACTGGATGGCTTAGTTGGTTAAACATCTGCCTTCAGATCAGGTCATGATCCCACCCTGGGATCTAGTCCTGAGTCAAGCTCCCTGCTTAGCAGGGTGTCTGCTTCTCCCTCTGCCTGCTGCTTCCCCTGGTTGGGCGCTCTCTCTCTTTCTCTGGCGAATAAATAAATAAAATCTTTTAAAAAATAAAGTAATTCTGTATATGTTTCTCAGTTATATGTGAGGTTGGCATCTGGGGTAAATATGTTTTCTATATCATGTTAATGAAGTATTCTGCTCTTATCATTTTATTAGGAAATAGTTGCTTGAAAATCAGGAGTATTTGTTGAAAATTATCAAATGAATTTAGATGCATCAACCCAATTAGTATGAACTTTTCTTTTTGACCTATTAATAGGGATCGTTATATTAATAAGTGTCCATTCTTAAACCATCTTGGTTTTCATGAAATAAGCCCTGTTTGTCATTCTTTTAATATTGTGCCAAATAATTTGTGCCAAATAAGCCCAGGGTATCATTCTTTTAATATTGTGCCAAATAATTTGATTTAATAAAATTTGGTTTATTTTCACAACTATGTTTATGGTGATAATGGATTGTGGTTTTATTTTTATTTTATCTTTTTAAATGGTTATTATTTAGTTTATACCAGCTTGGTAAAATAAAACTCAAGTGACTTTATGATATTTGTTGTAGTGGTAGTAACAGCACTTAACATTAGATCAAACCCTTAACAAATATTTAACATTAGATTGAACCCTTAACAAGTATAATACAGTATTAGGAACTATAGTTATGATGTTGTACAGCAGATTTCTAGAATGTATTCATTTTCATAACTGAAATTTTATACCTGTTGAATAGAATAGTTACACCAATTCTCCCTCCTCCCTGTGCCTGGCAACTACTATTCTACTCTCTGCTTCTAAGAGTTTGACTGTTTTAGATACCTTATAGAAGTGGAATCATACAGCATTTGTCCTTCTGTGATTGGATCATGTGATTTAGCATTATGCCAAGGTTCATCCATCGTGTAGCATATGACAGAATTTCCTCCTTCTTTAAGGCTAAATAATATTCCACTGTGTGTATACCACATTTTCTTTATCCATTCCACCATCAATAGACATTTATGTTATTTCCATATCTTGGCTATTATGTATAAGGCTATAATAAACCTAGGAGTACAAATATCTCTTTGAGATACTGATTTCATAAATACCCAGAGACATCCCTGAAGCAAATAATACATTATATGTTAATAATATTATATACATACACACACACACACACACACGTCCACAGAGGGATTGCTGTATCATATGGCAGTTCTATTATTAATTTTTTTTTTGAGGAAATTCCATACTATATTCTTTCCCCCCAACAGTTTATTTTCCCACCAACAGTGTACAAGAGTCCTCCACATTCTCCCAAACACCTGTTATCTTTAAAAAAAATAATAATAATAATAGCCATCCTAACAGGTGTGAGATAATATTGTAGTTTTTATTTCTATTTCCTTGATGCTTACTAAATTTGAGGATTTTTTTTAAAGATTTTGTTTATTTATTTCACAGACAGATTACATGTAGGCAGAGAGGCAGGCAGAGAGAGAGGAGGAAGCAGGCTCCCTGCTGAGCAGAGAGCCTGATGCGGGGCTCGAGCCCAGGGCCCTGAGATCATGACCTGAGCCGAAGGCAGAGGCTTAACCCACTGAGCCACCCAGGCGCCCCAATTTGAGCATTTTTTAATCTACCTCTTGGCCAGTTGTATGTTTTCTTTGGAGAAATTTCTATTCAAATCCTTTACTCATTTTTTAATAAACCTTCTGGAACAGTTTAGGTAGCTTGACAGTCACTTTAAAGTTTAACAAAACTTACTAATAAATTCTGTGGATCTAGTGACTTTTTAGAGTTGCCGGTAATGCTTTTAAATTGTTTCTTCTCTGGTTAGTGATTTCTTCCAATTTTTTTTTTTTTTTTTTTTTTAAATTTTGAACAAATTCAAAATGTGTGCTGAGTTAGAATGTGACGAACTGTCCTGGGAACACAGCCTGAAGATAAAAGGACTTGCATGCATATCAACTTTTCCTTACTCTCTTTCTTGTTTTAGTAACATTTTCCTGCTCCCAGAGTGCTTGGAATTTCCACTCCAGACACCCTCTGCTTTGTCCTTTCCAGGGGAAAAGGCTTTGTCTTCTGCTAGGTGAGAGAGAAGCCGTTAGGGGACTGAAATAGGGAAGGGAACTGCAGATTTGCTTCCTTTTTTTTCTTTTTAAAGATTTTATTTATTTATTTGACAGAGATCAGAAGTAGTCAGAGAGGCAGGCAGAGAGAGAGGAGGAAGCAGGCTCCCCGCTGGGCAGAGAGCCTTATGCAGGGCTTGATCCCAGCCCCTGGGATCATGACCTGAGCCAAAGGCAGAGGCTGTAACCCACTGAGCCACCCAGGCGCCCGATTTTCTTCTTAGTCACATAACCTCTTCTTTTGTTTAGTGGCATCTTCAGAGGTGGTTGGCGCTGCTAAAACCTGGGCCTTTTGGGGAATTCTGTAGTATAAAGTAGCTGGCCAGGCCCACCACTGGCTTAAGATTCAGCATTTTGGATCTGTTCAGTCCATCACTTTGCATCCATCTGCTTTTCTGTTTCCCAAGTCCTGTTACTTCTGTGGATCTCTCTGTCCTTGTGGATTTACACTATTTAAAAATAATTTCTAGTGAGATTTTACAGAGCAGTGAAGCTGCCTCCATTATTTACTTTACATTTACTTACTAAATATGTATTTACATAAATATTTGGGGGGGTGTCAAAAAACTTTTTATATTAAAAAAATTTCAATGTACAGGAAAGTTGTAAGAACATTACTCTTAGATTTATGAATTGTTAACTTTTTTTTTTTTTAAAGATTTTATTTATTTATTTGACAGACAGAGATCACAAGCAGGCAGAGAGGCAGGCAGAGAGAGAGAGGAGGAAGCAGGCTCCCCGCTGAGCAGAGAGCCCGATGCGGGGCTCGATCCCAGGATGCTGAGATCATGACCTGAGCCGAAGGCAGAGGCTTTAACCCACTGAGCCACCCAGGCGCCCCGAATTGTTAACTTTTTTTATTGGATTTGCTTTATCTTTCTACATAGCTATTGCATATTATTATTATTTCAGCATCTGTTTTGCAAAAACAGCATATTCTCTCACATAATCATTATACAAGACATTGTTATAATATTGATAGGACGTTATTATTTAAAAGACAGTATTCAAACTTAGCTAATGGTTCCAGCAATGTCCTTCCGGCAACTGAGGTTTTTACAATGCAACTAGTTGTTGTGTTGCTTTAGTGCCCTTTTCTGTGGAAGCATTCCCTTCATTTTGAAAGCTTCCTCGACCATTTTTTTTTTTTTTTCCTTTCATGAGCTGGACACAACCAGTTGTTTTAGAATCTTCCTCACTTTCATTTATCTGATTGATTCCTTATGATTAATTTGGTTAGAGCTTGGGGCAAAAAGGCTACATAAGTGATATGTCCTTTTAGTGCATTCCATCAAGAGGCATAAACTATCAATTAGTTCCATTATTGGGAACGTTAATTTTTTTTTTTAAGATTTTATTTATTTGGGGGCGCCGGGGTGGCTCAGAGGGTTGAGCCTCTGCCTTCAGCTCAGGTCATGATCTCAGGGTCCTGGGATCGAGCCCCACGTTGGGCTCTCTGCTCAGCAGTGAGCCTGCTTCCTCCTCTCTCTGCCTGCCTCTCTGCCTACTTGTGATCTCTCTCTCTCTTTGTCAAATAAATAAATAAAATCTTTAAAAAAAAAAAAAAGATTTTATTTATTTGTCAGAGAGAGAGAGAGAGTGAATGAGCACAGGCAGACAGAGACAGAGGGAAAAGCAAGCTCCCTGCCGAGCAAGGAGACTGATGTGGGACTCAATCCGAGGATGCTAGGATCATGACCTGAGCCGAAGGCAGCTGCTTAACCAAATGAGCCACCCAGGCATCCTGGGAACGTTAAATTTGACCACTGTTATGAACTGAACTCGAGAAGCAAGCTCCCTGCCGAGCAAGGAGACTGATGTGAGACTCAATCCCAGGATGCTAGGATCATGACCTGAGCCGAAGGCAGCTGCTTAACCAACTGAGCCACCCAGGCATCCTGGGAACGTTAAATTTGACCACTGTTATGAACTGAACTCTATCCACTCCCAAATTCATGTTAAAGCCTTAATACCCAATACCCTTAATACCCCAGACAAGGAGAACACTTACCCTCCTTCCAGATCGTGAAGCATATATGGCATTGGAGAAAAAAAGTCCACTACTTAAACAAGCTATGGTATAGTTCTCAGGGTAGTGTCCAATTTCAGTTTCAGCAAAAAGTGAAGTAAATACTCAGTTACGAGTTTGAGGATGAAGGATATTTTACTGATGCTAAGGTGCACGTTCCAGAGGTCCTTAGTAGCATCGCTTAGAATGTTTTGGAGGGGTAGGAGATTAGATATGATTAGGGGGTCTATAGACATGTGTATAATTATTACAAGTTATAAAAGGTGACCTGGAAGTCTTGGACTGAGGTAAATAAAGATGTAAAGAATAGGATTAGTTGCAATGCTTTTTCGGGACAAAAACTAAATGAAGATTATCTTTGCATTTCAGTCTTTAAACGTAAAAAATCTTGTATTTATGAACATTGGGGGTGTGCTGCATAAACAATGAATCTTGGAGCACTGAAAAAATAAATTAAAAAAAGAAAATTGTGGGGGCGCCTGGGTGGCTCAGTGGGTAAAGCCTCTGCCTTCGGCTCAGGTCATGATCCCGGGATCCTGGGATAGAGCCCGGCATCGGGCTCTCTGTTCAGCAGGGAGTCTGTTTCCTCCTCTCTCTCTGTCTGCCTCTCTGCCTACTTGTGATCTTTGTCTGTTAAATAAATAAATAAATAAAATCTTTAAAAAAGAGAAAATTGTGTATTTAACTTGCTAGGCTAAAGAGAGATAATAATAAATAGAGGTGAGGACTTAAAAATGAAATTGAATCTGATTATATGAGACAAAATTTGCTATCATCTCTTTGTGGACAGAAGTCATGCAAGTATCATATCTTAGATACTCTCAAACATTGAGTATTAAATGAGTACAATAGAAATAATGAAATCATCATTACAAAATAGATATTACGTGACATGAGGTGGACATCTTTATTATGAGCTACTAATTATTCTTTTAAAATCCTGCCTATTGAATTATCTCATTCAAAATAATTTGGTAAAGTAAAATAGAAGAATTGATATTTAGGAAATCAGACTGTGTTGACAACATAAAAGAATGTTAGGCAAAACAAAATCAAATCAGGAAACAATAGGTTTAACATTTTATTTATGGATTTAAAGAGGAATTAAAGGTGACATTTAGAAGCAATTTGCATCTATTAACTTTTTCTTTTTTTAGGAAAACACACTTTTTGTGTGTACCATGTTTTCTTTTTCTTTCTTTTTTTAAAGAGAAAGAAGGTGCACGTGAGCTAGAGCAGCGGCAGAGGCCGAGGAAGAATGAATCTCAAGCAGGCTCCGTACCCATCACCAAACTCAAAGCAGGGCTTCATCTCATGACCCTGAGATCATGACCCGAGATGAAATCAAGGGTCAGACACTGAACTAAGCCACCCAGGTGTCCCGTTGTTTTCTTTTGGATCCCAAAGTCTGAGAATTTTTGTGTTTTGTAATACTGTCCTTTCAGCCCTCACTATGAGGCTGGGGTTTATGGGGTTGGGACAGAGGTAAAGTTAGGGGGAAGTTTCATGGTGAGGACACAGCCTCACCACCCATTACATTTAGGAATCCAGCCCTTTGCTGATAATCCTTTATGCTATTATTAGACTTACAAGAATCTGATTGTCACCTGTGAATGCCAAATACGCTTCGACACTATGTTTCACATTTTATCTGCAGAGGCAGAGCACCCAGGAAACAACCAGCTTAAAGAATGTGCAAATTCACACCCCTGAACTGCTGAGAAATTCTTTAGCTCCAGCTTAGTAACTGTCAGAGTGAGCTATATTTGTTCTCCCTGACTGACATGTAACAGAAGTTCAAGAAGTCACTTATTTTTCATTCCATTATTACAAATGTGACTAAAAATAGATGTTGAACACAGGGACTTTTCTCCAAAGCTGAGGAAATCATAGTGAGCAACACCTGCCACACAGAGCATGGTAATTAGCTTAGATATCCCAGCTGGCCTTTCCTGGACTGTTGAGGGCATCCTGACAGCCCGTGAGGGTTAGACTATCCTCTGAGCAGGAAAGCCAGTGAGAAAAGGCTTTTCTTTAGCTAAGGGGACTCACCAGCCAATGTGGGTGTCCTGGATAATTTCATTAAGACAGGCCACTCTTCTGCACAATTTTAATTCAGTCACAGTCTCCAAAATATTTCTTCTGGCATTGACATTTCCTGGGAGTAATTTGAAAGAGTGGAAGCATAATCAAGGAAATGAAATGTTTCTATTTCTCTACTAACTTTAGAACTGTAGTGGAACAAATGCCAAGGCTGAAACCTTGCAGGAAGGCTGAATGTTCCCAGAAAAGTGGTAGTTACACACTTGATGAGAACAAGGGGAGAGATTGAGGAAAATGTCATCTATCCACAGATCACCAAATTGAACCCAAGGTTGGGTACATCATGGGCCCCAACACATAGCTTCAACACTGAGTTTAGATTTATGTCGTGGTATCGGGATGACAAGAATTTAGTCTAGGATCCAGATGAATGTGTACAGAAGCAGCTGGATCCTAGAAGATTACTCTTTTGAATTTTATGACTCTTAGTACATTGACAGCTCATGTCAGACAACCAGACTCCAACCTAAGTAATGTTGGGGGAAGGACGCTTGTAAAGTGAAGCTGAAAAGGGCATGAAGAAAACAAGTGTTACCTCTGAAATAACTGAAGATTTTTCAGAGCAGTTATATTGAAGTTGAGCTGCCGGATTATATGAAAAAAGTAGCATGTAAAGCTAAAGCATTGCCCTTCCTTCGTCCCTTTGTTCCTTCCTTCCTTCTTTCCTTCTCCCTGTGCCCCCCTGTGCCTTTGTTTTCGGTCTGAAAAGCCATGATTTGTACTGCTTCCACGTTAAGAGGTGATGGGTCTGGGTTGATCTTCGCTATTGTATTAAATTAGGGTCATGCTTATTTCATTCTGCTGATAAAGGATTATGTGCAAGCTTCATTTGCCATTCTTTCTACCCTGTCCCTGTCCAAACACCAACTGGTCTTCTATTTTCTTGACTCTCCCTCCTCCACAAGCTTGTTCACTTCACTTATCAACAGCGACACTGTTGTCTAAATCAATCTCTCTAGAGCCGTGTTTTTCAAACTGCAGATCCTGATCTATTAGTGGGTCTTGAATCAATTTAGTAAGTTGTAACCAGCATTAAAGAAATAAAGAAGAAGGGAATATATGATAGTAGAGTGCATTGCACAATGGGATGAGTCCTGTTGTCATGAAATGGGTTTAGTTATACGTGTCTGGGCATCCTAGAACAAAATATAAATCTATTCGTTGGTGTGGGATACAGATAAGAAAGATTGAAAAATACTGCTGATGGATGATGGGGATTCACTGGTGGCTGCTGTGGGAGTCTTCAGGGGTAGTAGTGACAGTGTGTTGTTGATATTCTTTTGCTTTCTGTTCCTCTTGGAGTGGCATTAGTTTCTGTTTTCTAGGCCTTGTCCCTTAGACAGTTTAATCATCTCTCAGTATTATTAACTATTTTACTGCCTAAGTGAACCAAAGTTGAATCCTAGTAGCTTGCTAAGGTTTGTGTAGAGTCATGTGGGAGAGTTAAATGCTAATCCACCAAACACGGATGCTAAAGAGTTATGGGGAGAGTCAGTCAGAGCTTGGTGTCACAAATCCAAAACTAATGTAGTCTACTCCCTTCCTCCGTTCACCCAAGCAATACAAAGAAAGCCAAGTTGGGTTCTCCAATTAGGGTCAAACAGTACCTCCAGTGAAGCAATGTTCTGATTATTGGTAATGCCATTTAGAATTCTAATAAAAATTAATATGTCACAGCATTCTTAAAGCTTATGGAAGATTACTGTTACACTTGGGAGTTCAAGTTAGAAAGGGCATAAAGGATACAGCCGCCCGGTGAAATGGCTTCAAGTATGACAGTATGCCACTGTGCTGAACACCTAAAAAGATTAGGACTTAAGCAGAATCCTAGGCTAGAAGTAGTCTATATATCACTGTATTTATAATGAGATGACATGGAAAGCCATCTAAATATTCATCAACAGGGAATTTTGATAATTAATTGGGTATCTATATAATTGACTATTGTGCAATGAAAAAAGAAAGTTTTCTTTATGTACTGACAGGAAACAGTCTTTGAAAAAAGTTTAGTGAAATAAGCGAAGTGAAGACTAATCCATGTAGTAAGCCCTACTGGGTTAAAAAAAGAGAAAATTGCATATCCATTTGCTTAAATATAGAAATAACTGCAGAAAAAGCCACAAGAAACTGATGGCAAAGGAGAAAGGGGGACAGGGGTGGTTATTTTTCCTATTACGTTGGAACATTTTGAATTTTGTATTAAAAAAATCAGCATATTTAAAATGAAAAACACCTTTTTACATGCTGATTTTTTACTCTGCTGCCGCTTCCAGTCGGCAACGAGAGAAGAATTAGGCACAAACAAGTCAGCTGCAAAAGACTGGGAGCAGGGGACAATAGTCGAAAAGGACTGCTGCCACGAGCAACCCCACCGTCTCACTTTTATTGGATAGAAAACAATAGCCAACAGCAGGACTGATGAAGGTCAAACGTTAGTCCAGTCTTGCAGACAAGGAAGAAGGAGGATAAAGTTTATAGTTAACCAAGCACATTCAAAGGACTCATCTAACTAACAACGTGCACTTCTGGGAAGAGAAAGGAGCGATCACGAAAAACGGAAGCAGGTGGTTTTTGTTCCACCCTGAGCTGACCGGGCGTTCCTGGGTGCTTGGCTTCCCTGAAGCAGGCGGCATTCCCGGCTGCCTGGCTTCGGTGAAGGGGCGGCCTTCCGTCCTGAGCAAGCCAGGGGGCCAGGTATCCCCAGCTGCCCAGCTTCTGTGAAGGGGCGGCGTTCCTCCCAGAGCGAGCCAGGCATCCCCAGCTGCCAGCTTCACGGTCGTACATCGTCCTTCTCCCCAAAGACCTGTTGTCAGTATCAGTATTTTCTAAGGCCATATCTAAATGTGCTTGGCAACCAGTAAAATCCTCCAGGGGTTACAGTTTAAGTAACAAATTGTTCCGAGGGGCAGCAGCACTCTGCCTATCTGGTTTTAAAATTCATTTTGCTCTTTTTATCCAAGCCTTAACATAATGAAAATTATAGACTCCTGAAACTCTCCATTTGGTAGAGTGTAGAATTGAGGTAAATAATTAGCCTGGATGAATCCTGAAATACTAGGAACCCTACAGCCTGTGACTTTCCAGGGTGAAATTTGGCCCTTGTTACTTGGACCAAGTGTGTTCTGGCATATTCTAAGCGAGAAGCAACATCTGTTTTATTATTTTGCATAGTGTACGACCACTTGTAAGTGTTTCTAAAATGGCAGGTATTTAAAACATAGCACCAAATGTGCACAAATAAAAAAAATCCCCCGTGATGAGGGCTCAAGTGCTATCATAACTCATTGGTGCTTCTGAAATTGGCCATTTTGTGCCACCCAGGATGTCATTTGCTAAGATTAAACCCTTGCTAGTGTCCACTTCTTACCAAGGCATTGCAATGAACATATGATGAACAGAATTGTGTTTTATATTTGTGGAACGGATGAAAAGGTCCTATACAAAATACTGATTGTTTAAAAGACAGTATAACCTACAGGAACAAGAAGAGCATTTGGACCATCATCTTTTAAGGAACCCAAGAGAACAGAAAATAATTAGATAACTTTTAATAGGATTCATATCTGTGCATTGGTTTAAAAATTAAAATGCCTATGCTTTCCATCATTCCTATTTTCCATTTCCTTTGAATTTTTCTAGTACTGAAATCAAATAAATCCAACATGTCTCTTTATTTTCTGTTTGAACTCTTATTTATATGATATTGGTATATTTGATCTGTAAAAATATATACTCTCATATTCATAGTATATTTCAAGAACTTGATCTAAAGTACTTCAAACATACTAGCTAAGTGGGTGCTTTAATAATATTCCATATTCTGCAGAGTTTTATTAGTGGAGATGTAATTGTGAGATAAAACCTATGTAAACTTCCAGGTTCAACACTTTAATATCTACTTCTTTTTAAAAGGTGTTTTATTTTCCACTGATAAAATTTTCATGACCCCTGTTGGGTGAGGGGATATTTGAAGTCTGGCTGGCAGCAATAGTTATTGTTGAAGCTGAAATTGGGCACTTAACACCTGCCTCTTCTCTATTCTTATTCCCAGGCATTTATTTATCCATCAATAACCGTTCCTGAGTTCTAGTGGATAGGGCTCAGCCGTTCAGCCATCCGCAGAGTCAAAAAGGTAGTGTTCATGGTAGATTCAGGAGTAAAGATGATGATCCCTCCTAACACTACCTATGAATTTGGAATTTTGGAATAGTCAGTGTTATAGTTATAGTGCATATATATATATATAGAGAGAGAGAGAGAGAGAGAGAGAATATAGATACATCTAAATACCTAAATATATGTCACCATGGAGTGAAGCTACAGAAGAAAGCAACAGGAGGCACAGAGCAGATGAGAATTACAGGCTGAAGGAAACTGGAAAAGATGAAAGAGGAAGCATAAAAGAGCCATTTGCAGATTACAGATATCTTCAACTTAAATAGGTCTTGGATCTGGCAAGAATTTATAGAAGCTTCAGTGATTAACCTTTGCTACCAAAGCTGATGTTATCTTTCCTTATCTAGGGGTTGGTTGACTTCAGCAATACTAGCACTTTGGGCCCACGGTTTGACAGGGAGGCTGATTTAACTCAGAATTTAGATATTAACCTTTTCTTTCTCTCTCTCTTTCTTTCTTTCTTTCTTTCTTTCTTTCTTTCTTTCTTTCTTTCTTTCTTTCTTTCTTTCCTCTGACTCTCTCTCCCTTCCTCCCTCCCTCCCTTCCTCCTTCCCTTTCTTTCTTTCTTCTTTGCGGGGGGAATGGGGTGGAAGGAGAGAATCTTAAGCCTGCTCCACACCCAGTTCAGAGCCCGAGTGGGGCTAGATCTCACTACCCTGAGATCATGCCCTGAGCCAAAATCAAGAGTTGGATGCTTAACCAACTGGTCCACCCAGGTGTCCCTAGATATTAACTTTTTAAAAATTTTTTATTTTTAAATTAACATATAATGTATTATTTGTTTCAGGAGTACAGATCTGTGAATCGTCAGTCTTATACCATTCACAGCACTCACCGTAGCACGTACTCTCCCCAATGTCCATCACCCAGCCACCCTATCCCTCCTACCGTATTAACTTTTAAACAGAATCACCATCAGGTTTTATCTTGGTCACAAAATTATTTTAAATAATGAAAACAAATGACAAATAATTCAAATTAGATATTGCAAATATTTTTAAAATTTTGGTTTCTTCTTGGTAATAATACATACCTAGTGATGCTTTTGCAGGTTCGGAATTCCTTAGGTAGTTATTGGTACTCAGTCTCTGCCTTCCTGAGAAATGTCTACATAGACAGAGCAATATTCAATCTGAAACATGGTTAGTCTTTTCCCATTGAGACATCTACACTTTTTTTTTCCATTTGTACTTCCCAAACACAAACTCTCACAAGAATACCAGTGGGCTGTTTCATTAGGAAAAGTGGCAAGGATATATCCTTAAATTGACTAAGTGTAATAACATTCTTTTGAAATAACTTAGAGTAACTACCAATTCATCAATTACACGCATGAAGCAATGTTTTCTTCAGTCTTGCTTTTGATAGTGACATACTCTTACTGCTGTATTGTGTATCTTTAGAGGGATGTACATCGGTATCTAGAGAGTGGAGTTTCAGGACTTCAGAGCAAAATACGTTTGTTCCGATCTCAGCTCAAGACTTACTGTCTGTGTGACATTGGGCAAGTACTGAATCTCTTAGTGTCAGTTTTTATCTATGAAATGGCAAAATAATTATGTCCACATTACAGATAGAATTCAATGAGTTGTGTGTTATTTGTATTTTTCTTCTGTGCTTAATTAATTTATTTTGCTGGGGTTTTTTTGGTCAAATATTTTAATGTTTTATTTATTGATTTATAATCATAAATGCTAATAATTTATTTGTTGTGAACAGTGGTTCCCAATTCATAGCCTTGAATTCTGTTTATGATATTTTAAATGAGCAGTTTTAGAATTTTGGTATTGGTAAAGTTGCCTTATCCTCCCCTAAAGTATTTCTTTATGCTTTATGTTAAGAAAGTCCTTCCTTGGGGTGCCTGGGTGGCTCAGGTCATGATCTCAGGGTCTGCCTTCTGCCTCTGCCTTCCGCTCAGGTCATGATCTCAGGGTCATGGGATCAAGCCCCACATCAGGCTCTTTGCTTAGCAGGGAGCCTGCTTCCTCCACCTCCTCTGTCTGCCTCTCTGCCTGCTTGTGATCTCTGTCTGTCAAATAAATAAATAACATTTTTAAAAAGAAGAAAAGAAGTCCTTCTTTATTCAAGGAGCAGATCGATCAATCGATTTATCTAATTTCTTGATTTTTATATTTCAGTTTTACATTTATTTCTTTAATTCATTTGTAATACATTTAGTATATTATGTCAGATGACACATAAATGAATGTTCCTCCAGGTAATCAGTCAGTTTACCCAGTGATAGTAATTGAATAATCCTTCCACTTTTTCATGTTTTTAAAAATCTTAAATCCTATTTTACCAGGATTGACTTCTAGGCTACTTTTTCTTTTTTTTCTGTTACACTGATCTTTCTATTAATTCTTCTGTCAGTTCTTCACTGTTTAAATTTTCTGTGTGTATAGCAGGCATTACCATCTGGTGAGGCCAGTCCTCCTTCATTACACATTATCAGAATTGGAGGAGTTTTTCCAGATATGCTGTAGGATTTGTGTGATATTTTGAATAATTTTTATTTTTATGTTTTGAAAACATACTACATGCACATGGTAAAACAAGAGAGAATACAGTGGAAAGTGTTCCACCGAACTCTCACCCCCATGTTTGCTTCCCCAGAGGCAAATTACTTAGTGGTTAAAAACCCTGTTCTGGAAACAGACTATATGGGTTCAAATCACACCTAGCAATTGCTAGGTACGTGACCTTAGCAAATTGCTTAACCTATCTGTGCCTGTTTCTCCATCTAGAAAATGGGGATAATAATTTCACCTAACATATAGAATTGTTTTGATCATAAAATAACATAAGTAAACCATTTAGAACAACGTCTGGACCATTTTAAGTGATCTGTAAAACTTACTTATTGCTATCACTAGCAAGTTTCTTGTAAATACTTCTAGAGACAGTCTATGCAGATAAAAGCATATGTGCTTTACACAAACAAATGGAAGCAAGCTGTGTACATGCTTCTGTACCTCTTTTTAAAAAAAAAATCAAGATCACTCTGTATGAGTATATACATATATACGCCTACCTTTTCTTTTTAAATAATTCGTAATACAATATCGTATAGATGTATTATTATTTGTTGAAAGTCTATTGATAATGAATATTTAGGTTGTTTCCAGTCTTTTGTTAGTACAAACAATGTAGCAATGAATTATTTCATCTTTATGTGCATGTACGCATATATTTGTTGATCAATTCTTCAAGGTGGAATTGCTGAATAAAAGCATGTGTTCGTAGTAAATAGTAATAAATCTTTTTGACTTGACCTCCCCAGATACTGTATCAACTTGCACAGCCATCAGTGATGTGTGATAGATTCTATGTCAATGCACTATTATTAACACAAAGGTCTATGAAGCTTGGTCTTTGCTAGTCTGAGAGGTAGAGAGTGGCCTCTCACAATTTTAATTTGCATTTGCAAGTTTGCAGATTTGTATGGTTTAGGTTGATTTCTTCTGAAAAGCTTTGAAACATATATTTATTTTTATTTGAGTAGCAATGAATATCTTCTGCCCGTCTTTTATTGCAGATATGGTCTTTTTTGTACTGATCTGTAAGCTCTTTTTGAATATTGAGAATACTTGGTTTTTGACATATATGTGGCAAATAAATTTACCCATCTTTCATTTGTCTCTTACGTAGCTCATGAATTTTTGTGTGTGATGCAGACATTTAAAGTTGCTATGTAGTCAAGTTAATATTTTTTTCTGTGAGATTTGTTACTAGCTTCTGACTTTTTTGAATCGTGAGCTTGCTAGTAGATCACATCTGTTGCGCTCTGGATCTTCTGTGTGCTATTTGGGAATGAGCTCAAGAGAATGAAGTTCTCTTAGGAATAATATGCTCAACTTGTGATAGTGATCCAACCCAATTTAATAAGTTTTAAGGCATGCGACCAAAAGATTAAAGTAATCGAGTTAGAGGAAGACAATCATTATTTTATATATATATATATACATGTACATATATATATATAATATATATATGTAATATATATGTATATAGTATATATCTTCTCATGTGAGATATATATCTCACATGAGAATAAGCTTAGCATTCTCTGTATGAGGCTTCTTGCTGTTGTATTGTCCAAGCCATAGGCCATGAAATATAATCTCATTTTTATCCCACTTGATAACTTCTTTTCTTTGGGCAAATTGCTAAAAGTGGAGTTTTGGATCCAAGAATAGACATATTTTTAAGGCCTTTGATACCTATTCATATACCATAATCCATAATTTGTAGAAATTAGTAACAATAGATGAGAGCCAAGTCCCTTTCCTAGATGCCTTATTAAATTTTTAAAATCTCTTCCAATCTGCAGGTGGAATATATAATCACTTTAGTGGTATAATTTATATTTATTTAGTTGAAAGTGAGATAAGAATGTTTTCACTTGTATTTATTCTTTTTAGAAAATGATTATATACTTAAATTGCTTTTTATTTTATGATGGTTGACTTTTTGTTATGGATTTATAAATGCTCATTATATACAGTTGACCCTTGAACAACAACATTAAACACAGTTGACCCTTGAACAACAACAGCAGGTTTGAACTGCTTGGGTCCACTTATGCTTTTTTTTTTTTTCAGTAAATACAGTATGATACTGTAAATGTATTTTATAATTTTCTTAATAACATTTCTTTTCTCTAGTTTGCTTTGTTGTAAGAATATATTATATAATACCTATAATAACTTACAAAATATGTGTTAAATTATCTATTTATTGGTAAGACTTCCAGTAAACAATAAGCTATTAGTAGATAAGTTTTCGGAAAATCAAAAGTTATATGTGGAGGGTCAGTACCCCAAGCTTTGCATTGTTCAAAAGTATATAAATGTATATTGTTTCCTTTTATATTTGAGATAACAATATGACTAAAGTGGGTATTAATTTACAGTGGCATATTATTTTGAAATTTGTTATAAAAAGTCTCTTTGGTGGGCACCTGCATGGCTCAGTTGGTTAAGCGTTTACCTTTGGCTCAGGTCATGATCTCAGGGTCCTAGAATTGAGTCCTGCATCGGGCTCCCTTCTCAGTGGGGAGTCTGCTTCTCCGTTTCCCTGTGCCCCTCTCTCCAGCTCATGCTCTGTCTCTCTCAAATAAATAAATAAATAATCTTTAAAAATAAAGTAAAATAAAAAGTCTTTGTTAGAAGTTTTATGTAAGTTTTAGAAGGTGTCTTAAACTTGTACTGAGGGAAAAGGATATCTTGCTTCTGTAATGTTGCTTCAGATGATTTATTTTATTAAGAACTCACCTAAATAAGACAATCATATTTTGAATTATGTTTCTTTCATTACAAGATGAAATTTCTGCTGCCTGTGTTCAATTACTTCAATTTATATAGAATTTTGAAGATGGAAGGTGCTTTGAAAGGGATTGTTCATGTCACTGAGCACAGGCAATGCTCTTAAAACATATCATCATGTTGGGAGTCTATATAATGCAGTTGTTTATCTGTTTCACAAAATATGTCTTCCTGATCAATTTTAAGTTATTTTCTTATGTTTCTTTTAATGCTTGCCTCAAGATTTCAAAGGTCAGTTTGTCAAATACAACAATTACTACTAATGCTTAATAAGTATTATATAATTGCACAGTGCCAGGTGTGTTCCAAGTACTTTCAATGCATTGCCATTTATCCTCACAAAAAGTCTATTAAGTGAGTCTCCATTTTATAGAAGAAAGAGTGCAGCACAGAGGGTAACTTACTCCAGATCATTCAGCTAGAGGAGCCAGGATTAACTAGAGACCCAAGTGAATCAGCAAATTGTATTTTTATATAAAATCTCCAGATTTGTTAATATTGGTAACTAACTTAAGTAAATTTTAAATGTTGTATAAATTGGGAAAACTGGACAGCAACATACTGAATAAAACTAGACCACTCTCTTACACCATACACAAAAATAAATTCAAAACAGATTAGAGAACTAAATGTAAGAGATGGGAAACCATCAAATCCTGGAGAACTCAAGCAGCAAACTCTTTGACCTTGGCTGTAGCAACTTCTTAGTAGATATGTCACCAGAGCAAGGGTACCAAAGTAAAAATGAACTATTGGGACTTTATCAAGATAAAAATCTTCTGCACAGCAAAGGAAATAATAAAAAAAACTAAAAAGGCCTTGGGTGGTGGGCATTAAGGAGGGCATGTGATGTGATGAACAGTGAGTGTTATATGCATCTGATAAATTATTGAACTCTACGTCTGAAACAAATGATGTACTAATATGTTAGCTAATTGAATTTAAATTAAAAAATGAAAAAAAAAAACAAAAATAACCCTATGGAATGGGAGAAAGTATTTGTAAATGATATAGCTGATAAAAGGTTAGTATCCAAAATACATAAAGAACTTATCAAATTCAACACCTAAAAAACAAAATCCAGTTAAGAAATGGGCAGAAGACAGGAATATACCCTTTCCAAAGAAGACATCCCGATGGCTAAGAGACAGTGAAATGATGCTCAACATCACTCATCATCAGGGAAATTCAAATAAAAATCATGATGAGATACCACCTTACATCTGTCAGAATGGCTAAAATTAACAACACAGGAAACAACAGATGTTGGTGAGGATTTTGAGAAAGGAGAACTCTCTTGAACGGTTGGTGGGAATTAAAACTGGTGCATCCACTCTGGAAAACAGTATGGAGGTTCCTCAAAAAGTTAAAAATAGAACTACCTTAAGATCCAGCAATTGGTAGTTTTTAATCCCAAAGGATTAAAAAATACAGATTTGAAAGGGTATATGCATCCCAATGTTCATAGTAGTATTATAAGCAATAGCCAAATTATGAAAAGAGCCCAAATGTCCATCGACTGAATGAATGGATGAAGAAGATGTGGTATATATACATGATGGAATATTACTCAGCCATCAAAAAGAATGAAGTCTAGCCATTTGCAACCACATGGATGGACCTAGAGTGTCTTATGCTAGGCAAAATATATCAGTCAGAAGAGACAAATATCACATGATCTCTACTCATATGCAGATTCAAGAAACAAACCAGATTAACATACAGGAGAGGGGGAAAAAAGGGAGAGAGGAAACAAACCATACGAGATTCTTAAAGATAAAGAACAACCTGAGGGTTGATGGAAGGAGGTGGGTGAGGGATGGGCTGGACGGGTGATGGGTATTAAGAAGGACTCTTCATATGATGAGCTTTGGGTGTTGTATGTAAGTGATGAATCACTGAATTCTACTCCTGAAATAAACATTGCACTGTTTGTTAACTAACTGAAATTTAAATTGTTCACTCATTTCTTCTGACTTAAAAGGACAAATGGAGGGGCGCCTAGGTGGCTCAGTGGGTTAAAGCCTCTGCCTTTGGCTCAGGTCATGATCTCAGGGTGTTGGGATCGAGTCCTGCATCAGGCTCTCTGCTCAGCGGGGAGCCTGCTTCCTTCTCTCTCTCTCTCTGTCTCTGCCTGCCTCTCTGCCTACTTCTGATCTCTCTCTCTCTGTCAAATAAATTTTTAAAAAAGGACAAATGGGTACATCTGAAAAGAAGAGAGAGAGAGGGGGAAAGAGGGAAAGACAGAGACAGAAAGAGAAGCAGTGGACATCTGAAGCACACTGAAATAGAATATGACTGTACTGTTCTAAGATGATCAGAAAATCTTGCAAAGAAGCTGTTCCTTCCCTCTTTTTCCCTTTGGAGGTTCTGTGAGCCTAAATACTGCAGTGCTCTCTTTCCTTAGTGAAGTGCATTATGTCTATTGCAGGGTTATATTATCTCTCATCTCTGTCCTGTTGTCTATAACCTCCTTTTTTAGAGTTAGAAAACTCCTCATTTGAAATGCCTGCCCCATGCTCTTTTCTTGTGTAACACTGGTCACAGTTATGCTCTTTTCTTTTTTGGCATATATATTGCTAGTGGTACTGGTCTTCACATTTCAACTTTACTTTAATTGGGATATTTCATTTGAATCCTTAAGCTTGTCAGTTTCACGCCGTCCTGCTCACAACATCCAGCAGAGAACTCAGTCCTATCCGCTCTCTCCTCTCTGAGTTGACATGGTTGAAGTGCTCTACAGGCAAGAGATGCTTTTATTCCAGAAATAGAGAGAAACTTCATGAACCGAGAGCTGGTGTGTGACCTGCAAAACCAAAAATGGGATTGACTAAACTGGGACATCTCTGCCTCTTCCTGCTGCACTAAAATAGAATATATTCAGCTGACCCGATTTGTAGTCTGGTGTTTGAGTGCTCTTGTGATTAGAGCTACATAATGACAGGGAATAAAATCTAAACAATCACCAGCATTTAAAATATATATATTTGCTACCTTATAAGTTTCTAAAAAAGATTGTGATTAAAGATTTACTTTTTATTATAGTTTTAAAAAACTTCCCTCTCAGTTTTTTCAAAGGAACTCCTTTGAATCATAAAATACTAAACAACCAGATATACCATAAAAAATATATTTTCCCATATTTTCTAAGCTTTTCATTTATATTTGCTTCATGTTTAGAAAAAAAAATTACTTTTAAGGCCAAAGAAAAAGTACTGAGGATAAAGCAGAAAGGATGTTGTCAAAGTAACCTTACCTCTCGTCACCTACCCCTCAGATTCCCCAAACAGCCAAAAGAGGAATTGCCCATCAGCTAAATGATGGGCAATAAGAATATTTTTGCATTTTTAAGTGTTTGAAGAAAAAGAATGATATTTTATGACATGTAAAATTATATAAAATTCGAATTCTGTTAGGTTTTATTGGATTTGTCTGTAGTCTATACTTGCTTTATGGTATCATTGCTGAATCGAATAGTTGCAAAGGAGACCGTATGGCTCTCAAGTCTAAATTTTTTACTATCTGGCCCTTTTCAAGGAGACTTGCTGATCTTTATATCACAGTAATTTTTTTTTACCATAATATAGCCTTCTTAATTTATAAAAATCAGTGTATTTTATTGCCAACTCACTCTCTTCTAGTTCAGCTAGAAGTTTTCACCCCAAATCATTAATTTACATGTATTTGCTCTGCAAAATTGTTTTCAGCCTGGTCTTAACTTTATTAGGACAAGCCCATTATTCCTATTTCCATCTATATTTATGAAAAAAAAATTAAAAAAATTTAAAAAACCAAGCAAATAAAAAGCAAAACAAAAACCTTGAGGCTGCATCCAGGCTTTAGCAAAGTGTAAAGGCAGAGACGGAAGTGAGATTCGTTTTAGGAAATACTCCGTACCATGTCACAATACTCTAATGTTTTTATTGAGCCTCACTATCACCTGAGAGAAGCCACTTGAATTGTCAACTTGCTGTCTAGCAATAATAACCAGCATTTATGATGATAGATAGTGTAAATTCCATACTCCTCACATTAGTATAAACTATCTCTGATAATCTTTCCCCAACCTACTCTTCTTGTCTCATCTTTAATACCTACTTGTCTCGTACCCTCTGTCTCTGCCACAACAAAGCTCTCATTCTTCCCCGGTATATGGTTCTCCTAATCCATCCATTTTCCCTACCTGGACCTTCCTGCTCACCATTACTATCTCTGACTTTGAATCTACTCAAAATTTGAGGTGACATTACTCTGTGGTCCAGATTCTATATCATCTTGATTCATTTCATTTCAATAGCATGATAATTTCATGTCTTCAAGATCAGAAATAGGGCAAAAAGTTTTAATGTTTGTTTATTTTTCAATAAATAGATGCTCAAAACATACTTAGCTATTACTTCCATGTTCTTGGTCTTCCATTAAAGGGTAGAATACTGAACAACCCGAGGTCTAGATCTCGTTTGCTTTTGTTTGGGTCCTGGAATACATTGTATGTACTGAAGGAGAGAATTACAAGTTCTCACTTCCAGGAACTGGAGATGATATCCTCGTTCTCTATTTTTAGGGGCTAAAAGGGGAGAATTTACGGCTGCTGATAAAATTTATTTACAACCTCCTTGAGCGTTAATTCTAATCAGTAAGCAAAGTTTTTAGAATACTTAAACTAATATAGGGGGATTAGCCCTTGAACCTGGAATATGGAACCTTAGGAAGGGAAATTTGAATGTACTAGTCTTCCTACCTTAGTGCAAATATGCAGACATCTCACAGAAAAAAAGAAATAGGTGCTGTAATCTTTGACATGCCCTGTTTTGGAACAACAATGACATGCTTATAAATATATAAATAAAATACTAAAATAAAATAAAATAATTAAATAATTAAAAAATAATTTTAAAAATAATAAAATAATTTAAAAATAATACAGCAGAGTAATAGGAATTAGGGCTTTTCTTTAACATTTCCCATAGAAATCTGGCAAGTTGTACTCATATTTTAAGTTCAGCTTTTGTTATACTCCTTTACTCTGCCAGGCAGAATTAATTACTTATCTTTTCTGCCTCATAGCATTTTGTTCAGTCATCGTACTTAGCATTTTGTATTATAACTTATATTTCTGTCTCCTCAAAAATATTGAGAGCTACTGGAAGAATATATGGTATATATCTGCAAAGAACAGGATCCCACTAAAATGTTAATAACTATTAGCTTTGGATAGTGAGATTACTTGTGATCTTTAAAAAATTTTTTTTATCTTATTTTATTTAAATTCAGTTAATTAACACACGGTGTATGTTTCAGAGGTGGAGCTCAGTTATTTTTCAGTTGTATATAATACTCAGTGCTCATTGCATCACATGCACAAGAACTCCTTAATGCCCATCACCAGTTACCCCATCCCCCCACCCAACAACCCTCAGTTTGTTTCCTATAGTTAGGTCTCTTAAGGCTCCTCTTTATCCATTCATCTATTGATGGACACCTGGGACCTTTCCATAGTTTGGCTATTGTGGACATTGCTGCCATAAACATTGGGGTGCACATGCTCCTTTGGATCACAATGTTTGTATCTTTTGGGTAAATACCTAGTACTGTCTTTCCTTTTTGTTTATTGAATTTTTCTGTGTTTTTCCAATATCTCTTACTTTTTTAAGCAACTATATATTGACTTCTTGCTAGTTATTATTCTAGGCATGAGGTAATAATTAAGAGCAAAACAGCAAAATCTCTGTGATCATGGAGCTTATATTCCTGTGGGAAGACAGTGACCCAAAAAAACTGTAAAAAAAGAAAAAAGAATGAGAGGAAGAGGAAAGAAAAGTAGTAAGAATAGTAATAGAGAGTGATCGATAATGGCTATAGATTATTTGGAGGTGAAAGGAAGATGAAGGTTGGCTTCTAATTGGGAAACTCTTATTAAATAGGGAAGAACACATGGTATATGGAAAATATAAGCATATTTGTACGCCAGGGATTTCTTTAACATTCTTCCTGGCAGTCAAAATTTCTTTTCAGAAAAAAGTTGTACTGGGAACCTCAAATCCAAGATGTGTAAGAGCTCTTTCTTGATGGTCTGGATATTAGTGATGGGTGGGGGTTAGATGGAGGCCTGGCCTCTCAGTCTCCTCCTGACCACTCCACTAACTGCCTTTGCCCTTAAAGAAGCGTAAACATGTAAGGGACAGCTTGGTGACTATAGTTAATAATACTGTTTTGTGTATTTGAAAGTTGGTAAGAGAGTAGGTTTTTGTTTCTGTTTTTTTTTAATTTTTAGAGAGAGAGTACACTTGAGCTGGGGCAGAGAGAGAGGGAGAATGAGAATCCTTAACAGGCTTCACACCCAGCCTGGGCCTGATATGGTGCTTGATCTCATGATGCTGAGACCATGACCTGAGACAAAATCAAGAGTTGGAGCCTTAACCAACTGAGCCATCCAGGGGCCCCTAAGAAAGTAGGTCTTAAAAGTTCTCACAAGACAAAAAAATTTGTAACTATGTATGGTGATGAATGTTAACTAGATTTATTATGGTGATCACTTTGCAATTTATTCAAATACCAAGTCATTAGGTACACCTGAAACTACTATGCTGGTTATAGCTCAGTGAAAAGACTATTATTTGTAGATCTCCCAGAATATAGACTATACATAAGGGTATATACTTAAAGTGTGGAAAAGAAGATAATTCATGAGTTAAATTGTTGTAGACAGAGGTTAGGATGTTAAGAACACAACTTTGAAAAGGAGGTAGGACATAGTTCTTTGGCAGAGAGAGATAAATAGGAAAAAGGAGCAATCTACAGAAACGTTAGGATAGTATCAGTGGTGGATTGGAAGTTTTAGCCCTGTCCACATACCTCCAGAATTATCACCAAAACAACCACAAATCATCATCATCATCTTTACAATGAGGATTTACTTTTTCTTCATGTTAAATGACCTTTAGAATATTTTTAAAATTTTTAATTTTTTATTAACATATAATGTATTATTAGCCCCAGGGTTATAGGTCTGAATCACCAGGTTTACACAGTTCACAGCACTCACCATAGCACATACCATCCCCAATGTCCATAACCCCATAGCCCTACCTGACCTTTAGAATATTTTATGTTTATTGGTCCAAAACAATATGATGTCATGAAAACCAATGTGCTTATTTGTAAATGTAATTTCAAGACTCGGACTTTAGTCCTCCTGGCTAGCCAGATCATCACTGTGCCAGTCCTTTTTGAGGACCAAAGGGAATGGGAAAAGATCTCAGGGAAGTAGAAGGTGGGTTCATATATTATAATTTGTGAGCTCGAAAAAGGCAAAAAGATATCTGGAGTGGCAATGAAAGACATTGCATACATGAATTTGAATAATGTGGCCTATGGGCATTTTCAACTCTTACTTTTATGTACAGTTATTAGTTTTACTCATTTTCTTCCTTATCACCAGTAACAGGTAATAATCTTCTCTACATCTCTGAAAATTCATTCATTTAATCTTAAAATACTAATTTAACAATGATTTTAAACTATTGCCACCCTTATTGTTTGTGTTATTTTTATTTGCCTATATGTACTATTAATCTACAACACTAGTGAAAGTAGTTAGTGTTGAACCACTTGGATGGATACCAGGATTCTAATGATGAAAGGAAATTTCAAATCTTGGTGAGAGATAATGGGTTCCCTTTAAGACGCTAGGAAGAAGTTAAGAGTTGGATGTGACAAAGAATTTAATGTTATAGGTAGGTTATTACTGTTAACATAGATTCTGAACTGGCACCAGGATGATAAGAAACTATTACCTGTCCATCCAAGGAAGGTAATTATTAAATCTAATGATTGCTTTAGGAAGAATAGGATGACAATTCTAAGGTGAAAATCTATGCTTCTTTGCTGATACATGTCTAGGACTAGGAATTTAGTGGGTGTGACAGCTCTTCTGCTGAAGAATACTACTTATTAGTCCTGGAGTCAGGAGGTAGGTGAAGGGACCAGGTAATATTTGAGTCTCCCCCTTCCCCCCACTCAGTGAGAGAAAATTTGACAGCTTCTGGCCAGGGAGAAGGCAATGTGATTAAGTCAATTGTGGAAAAAAAGAAATAAGAAATAAAAGGCAAATTACACATAACAGTAAGGTCCAGCCACATAAATCCCCTCATACTGAGAGGTAGACATCAGCTTTTCCTATCTCTTGATTATTCCCCTCCTTACTCCTGGTGAAGTTCCTCCTTCTCTGGCCTAGGGAGCTGGATTCCCTCATTGTGGTGCTTTCTGTTAGACCGCTTTTACAGGAAGCTTCTAGGCCGAGTCTCCTCCCCATTCTTTATTAAGATCACCAGACTTTCTTTTTTCTCAACATGATGTTAAGATGGGTGTTATAGATTGAATTGTGTCTCTTCTCTTCCCCAGCCCCCCAATTTTTTTTTATTGACTTTCTAACCTCCAGTACCTCAGAATGTGATCTTATTTGGAAATAGGGCCTTTGCAGGTTATCAAGTTAACATAGGATCATTAGAGTAAGTGCTAACCCAATAGGACTGTTTCCTTATAAATAGGGAAAATTTGGACACAGAGATAGAGATACAGGGAAAACACAGTGTGAAGACAAAGGGAGAGATGAGGTAACATATCTACAAGCCAAAAAACAAACCAAAAAAACCCCAAAAAACAAAAAACTGAAAAAGAAAAACACCATCACTCAAAGATTGACAGCAGACCACCAGAAACTAGAAGAGAGGCGTGCTTCTAGTTTCCAAAACTGTGAGACAAAAAATTTCTGTAGGTCAAGTGACACAGCTTGTGGTACTTTGTTATAGCAGCTCCAGCAAACTCATAAACTGGGGAAAGCAATTTGGTAAGCAGTCTTTTCTAAAATAATAAGAACATGCAACAAAGACATTACTATTATCCCATATCATTCATAGTTCTTAACAATTGAAGACACCATATACGTATGAAGGTTGGGGGTGAACAGTAGAGTAGAAAATAGGAATCAATTTGTTAGTAATTTCAACAGGTTGAAAATTTGTAGTAAGAATCATTATACCCTCCAGGTCACGTCTACCACCTCATACAAATATGCAACATCCCAGCTAAGAACAGAGGGTTATTCTCTAAGCAGCTGACCCAGAGAAGCTCTGGATTAAAGAACAAAGTACACCTGATAGGAGGGATAATTGCATCCTTATACTTTTTGACCAACATCTCCCCATTTCCTCCACCCCCCTGTCCTGGTAACCACTCCACTACTCTCTACTTTTATGTATTCAACTTTTTTCAATACCGTATGTAAGTGAGACAATGCAGTTTTTTTTCTTTCTGTTTCTGATTTATTTCACTTAGCATAATGTCTTCCAAGTTCATCGATGTTGTTGCAAATGACAGGATCTCCTTTTTAGGAGCTGAATAATACCCTATTTTGTATATAAAAACCATAAATTCTTTATCCATTCCTCCATAGATGGACACTTAGATTGTTTCCACATCTTGTTTATTATGAATAGTACAGCAAATAACACGAGAGCACAAATGTCTCATTCAGGTACTGGTTTCATTTACTTTGGGTATATACCAGAAGAGGCAATGTTGTATCATACGGTAGTTTTATTTTTAGTTTTTAAAATAAACCTCTGCATGGTTTTCCATAATGGCTGCACCAATTTATATTCCCACCAGCAATGCATAAAGTTTCCCTTTTCTCCACAGCCTTGCCTTTTTTTTTTTTTTTTTTTAATGACAGCCATTCTTAGGATATTTTATCTATTTGGCAATCTAGGTCATGGTCAAGCTTTATCTTTTAAACTGAAATTTTTGAAATTGTTTGTAGGAGAAGAAGAATTATGTTTAATTCTTTCAAAAAAACTTGAAATAAATTAGTAAAATCTGAGATTACCCTTTAGTCACTCACTTCATAGTTTCATTTAAAAGGCAGCTTGATTCTGTCGATTATTTGTATTTTTTTAGAAACAAAATCAGATGTCTAAAAATATGTAGATAATCAAATAATTGATTTTTTTCTTTGCTAAAATTCAGATAGGTTACAAACAATGTGTATAACTATATTTTTCAACATTTCCCTTGTCAGTCATCCTCTTACTCCAAATATTGCTAGAAATTTTAAGCCAACTAGAGATAATCTTTTTGTTGCTTTATATTTTTCTTCCCCCGCTCCTTTCTTTAGGATGAATACCTTGATTTTGAGAGGTGGTAATGGTGATGGGGCATGTTTGTGGGTTGTGTTGCTTGCATTGTTCCAATGTTTGTATTACAGATCGGTTTCCTGAATGAACTTTTTGGCTAAAAGCAAGCAGAAAGAGTACTTAAATGAGTATTATGAGAGAAGGCATTTTCTGCTCTCTGGACTCCTATGTTAATCAAAAGGAACTCACTGAATTGAGACTTTTAAAATTTTTTAATTGGAAAGTTCTCAGAAATCAGCTGTAATCCAAATTCCTAAATGGGAAAACAGAAGATCAGCAAAATTGAACAACTTAACTAGATAAATGCATTTGTGTTTATTTTACCCATCCTGATTATAATTGTAAAATATCTGCCATAAATAGGGTAAAATTTTTGGTAATGTGGCATAATTGCACACGTTTAGTGCTGACAGTGTCTTTATTTAGATTTTATGAGCTCTTTGTGATTCTTAATGACTTAGCCTGAAGCAATAGTTTTGTATTTTTTTTTTTTTTGTGAATGAAAAGTTTATCAATTCACAAGTATAATGTTTTTGCAAAGAGTACTATTATAACACAATCTCCTTCCTGTGATAAGTAAAGGTCAAGCTCAGGAACTTCCTGTTGCCATTGCAGATATGATTTTGGGTGTGCCGTTATAGGAAAGGTTGGACTGGAACTGAGCCATGATGCAATTTTTGCAGAAGGAAAATGTCATAACCAGACAGCGGGTAGTAGAATTTATATCCATGATATAGGGTGACCCCATCACTCTTGAACAGTACTCCAAGTTGGTAATGAGGACACCTTCATGTAATTAAGGCCAATTCTTTAACATACAATATTTGTGACATGTTCAATTTATGACGTTCCCCGTCTTCTATTTTCCTGCAGTTTAAATTTAGTTATACCTGCTCTACCGCCTCACTCCTGGGATGTGTATTGTGTCAGAATTGACCTACAGAATTATGGAGGAAAGAAGAACAAGAAAGAGATGTGCTTTTTTTAAATTAACTTATGATCACAGAAAAGTTACTTCCCTTTTTATCTCCTCAGTTTCACATCTCGCCTTCTTATCACACTGTAGAGATTTCTAGTAATAAATATTTGTGCCTTAAAATAGTATTTTATAAACTATTTGTATACAATTGTTATAATTAAGGAAAAAGTTTTCAGAGTCACTGAAAGTAGGATGGAAGACCCCTAATTCTTCAGGGACACCTAAGTGTGAACTGACTAGACAATTTTCTCCAACATCAAAGCAACATAAGATAGATTACCATGCATCTTATTCTCAGGCTCTCTGAGGATAGAGACTATTCATTTTTGCAGAAGCCTTTTTTTGAACATTATAATGTCTATCAAACCAAGCTCCCTTTTTCTAGTGTAAATCTCTCTCTCTCTTTTTTTAAGATTTTATTTATTTGACAAACAGATCACAAGTAGGCAGAGAGGCGGGCAGAGAGAGAGGGAGGAAGCAGGCTCTCTGCTGAGCAGAGAATCCCAGGACCCTGAGATGATGATCTGAGCCGAAGGCAGAGGCTTTAACCCACTGAGCCACCCAGGTGCCCCGTAAATCTCCTTTCAATAACAATTTAAACCCACTTTACCTACCTTGTAAAGCTGGGAAATACACTTTACGTAAAATTTTTCTGCTTTTTTAAGTAGTTATCATCCCATTACCTTTATTTCTGCAAATTGAAAAACCCTAAATGCTTTATTTGTTCTTTGTTGTCTTTATTATCATCCCACCCATCATTTTGGCATGCCATTCCCAGGTGTTTTTTGTTTTGTTTTGTTTTCAAATTCTTCAAATTGCATTTAAAATATGGAGGTCAACATTAAGCCTATACAAGTATAGGGGAATTATAGCCTGTTCTCATCTGACCAACTCTTCTAAATATTGAGTTCTTAAAGGACCCAGTCTTGACTCATAATAAACTCATGATCTTTTATCAGTTCCCACTTTTTACAGATGTGGTCCTGCTTCCAGCCAGTGATTCCCACAACTGACGTAATGTTTGTTTCAAGATTCAGAGGACTGAGGATACATGGTGAAATCATCCCTTTTTCTGGCCCCATACTCATATTGTATCCCATTGGGGAACTGTTGAATTTCTTTATCCTACTTTGGTAAAGATAGCCTCACTAAGAGCACAAAATGTTTAAATACTTCAGGAATAGGAGACTTACTGGTTGACTACCCTGATATTACTATAGAGAGGTACCTTCTCAAGTAGTAGAAGTATGCCAGTAGTTTTGTTTTTAAAAAATCTGAAACTCTTTGGAAACTTCATATATATTTATCTATAATTTGTACATCAGCACATTTATGATAACACATATGTTTGTTTATTGTGTCTCCACAGTGTGTTAGGCAGTGTGTAGAATGGAAGCATAGTTTTGGTTTCCTATAATTTTGCAACACTGCAGCATGTCACACATAGAATATGTGTCTGCATAAATATGGTCACATATATTCAAAATATATAAATACTATAATTTTGCTTTTCTACTTTAGAATTTATTTTTTATCTTTTTTTCTGATTAAGAAAATCAAGGTAGACATAAAGTACATTGCCAGACACATGACTCTAAATATGAGACATCTCACCTTTTTCAGACTCATACTTATTCTGAAATGAGCTTGAGTTTAAGAAAGATTTTTAATGAAGGAGAAATTATGTTTTAACAGATGGCAGATGGGAGTTTGTTCTAGGTTTTTGAAATAGCATAAACTGTCCTATAAAGCTTCTATAGAAGGAGAGAGACAGAAGGGAAAGTGAGTGGTATTTCTTGATTAGTGTGCTGCTAACAGGTGGGGAATATGACGGAGGTGATATAGGTGGGCGTACTGGGGAGATGTGGACACCCAGACTTTTTGGCAAGGCAAGATAGAGCACCACTGAAATCCTTTGAGGAGGAGGATAATTTTTGCAGCAGCAAAGGAAGATGAACTAGCTTCTTGCTAATTGAGGAGAGATACAATACAGATAGTAAAGACTTCACATATGGTGAACATTCAACCTGATTAGAAAGTGTTCCAGTAACCCTGTCTAGCTTCCCACTGCTGAATTCCCCACTTAAGAATAGGCCTCTGAACTAAGTGCAATGAGAAATAAGTTTAACTGAAGAGTCTCTATTTCCATAACACAAACTCATCAGCATTCCAACACATGTATGCTACAACGACATGGTACTCTATATACAATGTCAACAAAATTGGGACGATTCTGGTTCCCGTGGAGCTTGTAGTTTGGAGAGGAATACAAAAAGAAAAAAGTAAACAAATAAGCAAATACCTTACCCATTGTTCTGCAGGCTACCAAGAGGAGATAGCAGTGTACAGTAAGAGAGACTATTGGGAAATGGAGGGGGGAAGTGAGACAACCACTCTAGAGAGTAGAATGTTAATAGAAGTTTCCCTGAGGTAATGATATTTGAAGTTAGACAGGAGATCAGAGAAGTTGGCAGTCAGGAGAAAGAGCATTCTAGGTAGAAAAAACAGCCTTTTGTAATGATCTTCAGGAAGGAGAGAATTTAGTGTGTTTGAGATGTTGTAAAGAAGGCCCATGTGACTGGAATGTGAGGGTCCAGAAGAGCAAAGAACAGTCAACCATGGGGCAGGGCCAGAGTATGCAGTCTTGTAGGCCATAGTAAAGTATTTTATTTTATTCTAGGTGAAATGGGAAGTCACTGGAGAGTTTTTAACAGGATTCTGACATGGCAAGATTTACACTTTTATAAGATCGTTTTGGTGATTGTGTTGAAAACGGATGGAGCAAAGTAGACAGGAGAATACATAGATAAGATCTAATCATCTAGGCAAGAGATGATTTCATTATAGCAGTGTCAGTGAAGGTGAAGAGAAGTGAAGGAAGTCAAGACATTTTGGTATTTGAGTTGACGAGGCTTGGAGGTAGATTAAATACGAGTGACGACAAAGAAGGAGGAATCAAAAGCAGTCCTCGGGTTTGAGCACCCGAGTGAATACCGATTCCATCTGCGGGGATGTCTGAGAATTAGTGGCACTAATTTTTAGATACATGAAATTTGAGATGCCTATACCACATCTAACTGGAGATATCAAATAGTTGCTTAACTTGTGAGTCTGGAGTTCAGAAGAGATGTCTGAATTATAGCTATACATCTGGAGGTTATCAACATGTACTTGTTATGTGACATGTTTATATGGACACACATAGCATAGCCTACACCTACTCTGCGGATGGGAAATATCCCGGATCCAAAAGCAAATATATTTTACCATGAAGTTAAATTTACCATCATTGATAACTTAGGTCATATAAACTCTAGATTTTACTCTACGATGGGCTTTAGTACCTAGCTCAATTTTGCTTAAACAGAGTTTTGTGAGAATTTCAGGATGTATTTGAAGACAGCTGGCTTAATGGGTTTTGAAGATTGTGTTCTGTCAGGCAAAAGGTGAGAGAATCTAATTAGGATTCTCTAATGCAAAACTTTAGCCGTCATCAGTTTTGCATTTGCTGCCTTGCTTCTGCAATGGGGCCCAAAGGATTTTTTTTTTTCTTTACCCTTTCCACAAATGGTTGAGGACATCTGTATGCTTTTTGGCTATTATAATAATAATAATCAAGATTAACATTTTAGAATAATTTTATACCTTCAAACTGTTTTTAAAAACACTGATTACTCCTTAGTACACTCTTGAATAAAAGGAAATGATTTTATGGATGCAAGAATGGAAGAAGAACAGGTAAATCCGTGCTATTATGACAGCTGTTGTTTATTCAAACCATCGCTGAAATTGTTTGCCGGGTGAAATTTCTTAACCGGTGAGTGCATTGCATTTGCTTTTTAAAAACAGAATGACAAACAAACAAACGCAAGAGAGTGACAAAGAATGGTCACAGGAAAGTTTGACTTCAGTTATTCTAAAGACTGAGAAACTGAATCCTAAGATGGCTGAACTACAGTCTGTACAACTATATAAGTATGTAACTATATACAAACTTTATGTATATATACATACATATATATTATATACATAATATATAAACATTGATGACTTTATATATTGTATACAATTACATATAACTTTATATAGAAGTGTAGATTTGTCTTGGATATAGAATGTCAACCATTTTACACAAGATGTCTTTAAAAAAATCCTTTCATCTTATTAATTAGAACAAACTAAATATAATTGTAGGTGACTTAGGATCATCTTTATAAACATTCGCTGTTGTACTACAAATAATGTGAGGCCCATTCCCAGAAGCTGTGGAGTTTGTCTTCTGATCTCTCCACAAGAGGGCCACAGACAGCTGTAGTCTTGCCTTGATCTGCTTTCATTCCTCCTTGTTCCATGTTCCAGCCTATAACTCTTTCCTAACTTCCTCATTTACTTATTTCTTAATGTCATCAGACTAAGTCAATGCCTTAGAAAATCCACAAGTTTTAAGGGCGTATAAATGTATTTTGGCTACTTTTTTACTTATTTATTTTTTATTAAGCTCCTTACCTCTGTTTAGAGAAGTGAGTCATAATCAGAATAATATAAATCCATTATATTACTCACTAATCTACCTACAGAATGATTCTAGATTACTATGTATAGTTCTCATTTGAACTTCCATAGTTCCTGAGATAGTAATGTAAAAAGATATCCGGAAACCGTGAAGTCCATAGAGCTATGAACACAGTTTATCTAAAATTTTACCACAAATATTTATTCCAGGAATGCAAGTCTGATTTAATAGTTTTTTAAAAAAATCAATGAATAGGATTTACCGCATTAATAGATTAAAGGATAAAAATGATATGACCATCTCAATAAATATAGTAAATGTTTCCTAAAATTCAATAAATATCTATAATGAAAATTCCCCAAAAACTAGGAATAAAGACTACTTTCTGAATATTACAAAGGGTATATATAAAAAACCTACAGAAAGCAGCATACTTAATGATGCAATATTAAATTCTTTCCCCTGAAGTTGGGAATAAGACAAAGGTGTCTCCTCTCATCACTTCTATTTAACATTTTTATTAAACCAAGGGGGGGGGAGTGTAGCAACTATACAGGTAGAAAGAAAACTGTAACATTTTTCCACTGACATGATTACATTCATAGAAAATCTTTCAAAAACTACAAATATTAGAAATAATGCAGTTAGTAAGGTTGCTGGATATAAGGTCAATATACAAAAGTAACCATATTTGTATTTATAAGAAACAAACAATTAAAAATTAACTTAAAAATATAATTTACAATAGTATTAAAAATTATATAGAGAAAAATAAGTGTAGTATAACTGTAGGAAACACTAGAGAATATTGCTGAGAGGAATTAAAGAATGCCAAATCAATGGAATGATTTACCATGTTTTTGAAGTTAGAAATTCAATATTTGTGGAGTCAATTCTCTGTAAATTGATTTGTATATTCAGTTCAATCACATTCACAATTCTAACAGTTTTTTTTTTTAGTAGGTATTAACTAGATGATTCTAAAATTTAGGTCGAAATTCAAAGGACCTAGAATAGGCAAGGCAATCTTACCAAAGAACAGAATTGGAAACATATGAATACTAACTTACTCATTACTTATATCAAGGTAACTAGTGTATAGTTATACTTTATACCTTTCAGGGGGTGTTGGCCAAAAGGATGCTGGAAACATTCTATATGTTTTTCTATGTTTTCTGTTTTACCTCAATTTTAAAACAGAATAAAATTGGTCATTAGGAAGCCTCTATAATCAGGAATGTGCATCTGTTAAAGAGGAGCTCACAGGCAAAACTGCAAAGCACACAACACTAATCCATACCAGGAGAGGAAGAATTTGTTCCCAAAGAATAGGAAATAATAGAGCAATCTAAAAATAATGCTAAAACAATTACGTTTAAAATCAAAAGAATAAATCAAAGATTTATCAGAGGTAAATGAAGGAATAGAATCCACAGAATTATGACAAAATATTCTATGTATGTATATATGTACGTCTGCTTTCCTGCCTGCCTGCCTTCCTTCCTTCCTTCCTCTTTTTCTCAAGGTCTGTTTAAATCTAAAACCCATCCTTTGTTCCTTTATTCCACTAAGTTGTTTCCATACCATTAGTCAGATTAAAGAAACTATTACAATTCCCATGTTGTTGTTGAAGTATTTAGATTCTAGTGAAAGTATTTCGATTCTAGTGAAAGAATTAGTAAATTTGAACATTTACTATTAAATCTAAGAAAAATGAATTTGTATTCATATTTAAAATCCATGTATGAATATATTAATCCATATGTCCTTTCCATGTATTATCATAAAATACAATGCTTATAAAATCAAAAGAAGCTATAAAGTACAAGTATTCTTGCATACATTATCTCTAAAGACATCTACATATTGCCTATAAGTCAACTAGTGAAACAATATTTCACTGGCCATTAAATATTTTGAAGTAGAAATAATTGAATCGAAGTCTATGAAATTAGCTTCTTTTCATCTTAATCATAATATTTTGGTATAAGCTGACAATTACAAGTTGATTTTTAATTGTGTTTGCTTAAACATAAATATTAATCCTTTCCAGGAAAATAAACTAATACTACACTGGATAAAACATATAAACATGGTCAGTACAGTATTTTGACATCTTTGATACTTAAACTCCAAAATATTTCATTTACTTCGGTAGTCTAATGCAGTATATGTGACCTGTACTGTACAAAGAAAGCTTGTAGAATTAGCACCTTTTAGTTGTTCTGAAGGAATGGAAATAAAATGTTTACAAGGTTAAGAGTTTATTGTTTTTATACCAGTATACTGGATTCTGGGTCATGACAACCCAGTAACATGGCTATAAAAATGAGTCAAGATGCAAATATTGGCCTTACAGCCAGAAGATATATCACTTGAAAGGCTCAGCAGTACAATAAACGGACATTTCAAAGAACTTGTCAGGATACATTTCTTATCTTATGGCATGAACAAGCCATAAATTCAGACTAGAGGCTGTATTTGGCCTTTTGTTTTTATTTTGGAAATTGTTATGGAGGGCGATTTATGGAGACTAAGTTGGATTAATTTTCTTTACATTAGTGATGAATTTCATGGTTTGAAAATATAGAGTGTAGTTTAGTTGCTATATTTTGTATCCTGAACATTGTTATGTTGGGTAAAGCTACTCTCAGATTCAGAAGAATATAGTCAATCCCATGATGGCTAACAACTGTGCTCTTACAGTCCCTCCTTGACATTTATTCTATTAATCATAAGTACGTGCTACGTACTCAGCAAAGCAGACTGTGGTACATGCGGTAGAGACAGCCAGGATTCGCTGAGGGATACCCAGGAGACAAGATCAGGGTGGGGGATATATTCCCAAGGAATTTCTTTCCTAAGTTTAGGAAACTTAGTCCAGTATTAGGTGATGAAGTGGGCAGAGGCCTTTTTGCATTAACAGCTGATATTGTCATATCTGGCTGTTTCATAGTAAAGAAAGAAGATTACTTTTAAATTTTACATGTTTTTTGGCGGAAAATAAAGTTGGATAACTCTAGATGCCAAGTGACATCTGTGGGAAGGGAAACATCATGTATTTTAAATCTGAGACTTGGGTTTCAAAGCACGAGAGTGATCATCAGGAAACCCCTTCTATCATCACTCCTCATATTATTCAATTGCCCCTAAGAACACATCGCTTTTATTATTGTTGTTGTTGTTGTTGTTCTTATTTATTGAACATTGAAAAACCTTGCCTCAACCTTGTTGATTAAAGATAAACAATGCAGACTTGCTTCAAGTTTTTTTTTTTTTTTTTTTGGATGTTGGGGAGGGCTCGTTCGGGATTGACTTGTTTCAGTTTAAAGGGTTGTTTTGGGTTTGGTTTTTGTTGTTGTTTGTTTTGTTTTGTTTTGTTTTTCTTTGCTTTCTGCATATGTCCATAAAACATATTTATGTTGCAAATCCATATAAACACCCTTTCTTAAATGTACAGCAGTCATGCTATGTTAATGTACAGTTTAGGTAAGTTGGTCTTTTATGCTCCAATGTAGGCTCAGGGTAGTGTTGGTTTTTTGTCATGTTTGAAACTGTTGTCATTAATTATTAGTTTTGTAGTCTGGTGTCCATCACTTTACCTCTCTGAGACTCAGTTTCTTTCTTTACGGAATGAGGATAATAATTGTGCTTACTTTGCTGGGTTATTGTGACACACTTAGTACAACACCAAGACAAGGAATAATACACAATAGGCAACTCTTAAAGCTCTTTTAAAATTTTTAGCAAACTCTTATTTTCACAAAGAAAGTTTCCAGAGGTCAGGAACTATATTTTATACACAAGCTTCTTGGTAAAAATCCCACTCTTGCACAATATGCCTAAATGCTGTTCAATTGCATGATTTCGAACAATCAAATGAGAAGGATTCAGAATTTAGGAGCTTTGTGGTGCCACAGATAAATGAATCAGTAGAATATAAAGCAGTAATAAATTAAAGATTCCATGGCATAATTTAGTAGCCTTTCAATGATCTGCTAACTGTTGTTTGAAAATGGTATTGTCTTGTCTTAACCAAATTTACTACTGACATTAAGTGGGGAAATTAAATAAAGACAGTTCTGTGTTCCATAGCGGTGGGTTTCTGACAATAGATCTGACAGCTTAGAATAGGAGGGGGCTGTCACTTTTAAGGGAACAGCATAAAGATCCTCTTAATCATGGAATATATCACCAGCATTCATAGATATTTTTATTACTGTTTCTTTTGCAAAATAAGCTCTCTGCAAATATATACATAATCTTATACTTCTCAAATTAAAAAAAAGAGAAAAAAATCTCAAATCTTGGGATGGCATGGAAAGTAATGTCGTGATAACAAATTTTAGCTTCAGCTCTGAAGAAAGAAGATCTCTATGCTTTAATTTTGAGCATCTTCTAATTATTGTATTTCCATTTAAACCTAGGTATCTAATATTCTTTGAATTTTTTGACCATCCTGTTTACTCAGAAGTGCTAAATTCTTAAAATTAGCTAATCTATAACTTTCATAGAAGTCTTGTATTTTCTTGTGACTTCTTTAGCTATATAACTGGATAAATACAAAATCCTTCACATTTACTTGGTTTTAATACTTTTTGTTGTTCCTGTGCTCCAACTTTTCTTGAATCATGTGCCTGGTGTAGAGTTTAACTTCAAAATGAATTTAAATTCTCTTGCCTTAATAATTACATCATTTGCCATTGAGATTTATTGTGAAAAATGGCTTATAACATCTAAAAATCATTATATATACTAATATATATTTAAAACATGTACCTTTTAAAGTTGCATATATGTTTAAGTATTGTTGATATTCATATTTATGTAGCAAATTCACATGAAGAAAAAAAAATTCACATGAAGAACAAGACATTTATGTAATGGCAAATATTATATAGAAATATTTACCCCGTGGAGTAGGAAAACAGATAACACTGATCTATTTGAGATACAAATTATACGTTATGGGAATTCTAAACTTCTGTCTTACACAGGGAGAAGTAGAGGAACCAGACTCCAATTGCCAATATCTACTGTATTCCAAAGATTTACTTTAACTTCTGGGAGTCCTGAAAAGAAGTAAGAAGAGTGAATAGAATGGAATATCAGGATTATAGTCCATCATATTTTTCATTCTCTTTTTGTAATTCAAGTTTTCCTTGAAAAAAAAAATTTTGGAAAGTGATATAAGGCATATTTAAAATTTTAAACTGCTGATAATTGAATTGATTGATGAGCTCTTTTCCCTTCTTATGGGTATCAGAATAATCTTCTTTGATTTCATAATGCATAATTTCTTAACTGCACTTCCTATTTTCTCTTCCATTCTTTTTCAACAAAAAGAGATTCTTTTTTGTTGTTCTCCCACTATCATTTTTTAAAAAAAATTAAAGCTGTTTTATTACAGTAAATGTAGCAGAGCCTACTACTTGCCTACCCCATATCATTCTTTCCTACTTTCTTAGAAAGAAACCCGACATTTACTCCAAGCAGCAAGTAGAATCTCCAGTTCCCAGGTTGCAGAGTGTGGTGGCAATCATATGTTGTTGGATAGGGTTTCTAGGAAGGCTTCTCAAAGGGGCCTGACTTGGTAGGACATATCCTTTTGTCTACCCTTTTCATTCTTCTTCCTGCCTAGAATGCAGATAAAATGGACCTTAAAGTGACCTGAAGAAGGAAGCTACGTTCTACTGGTGGAGCAGAAAGCTACGAGGAACCTAGGTCATTGATAACTCTGCAGCTTCTAGACTTTTGTTACTTGAGAGAAATAAACCTTTATAGGGCTTAGGCCATGTATTTGGATTTTCTATAATGCACAGCCAAATCTGATACCATAATACATATATACAGGATTTTGGAGGGCTGCATATCATAGAAAATCTAAATACATTTCATATTTTTAAAAATGTCTATAGTGAATAGATGTGTACATATAGGCACACACACACGCACCCCTCCCGACATATATATATATATATATATATATATATATATATACACACACACACATTCTATTCTCTATGGACATTTTTTAGGTATGAAGGAGTATAAAAAAGTAAGTAATAATCACTTATAATCCCATTACCTAGATACATCCATTGTTAAGATGTTTCCTTCCATTTTTTTTTAATTTTTAATTTTTTATAAACATATAATATATTTTTATCCCCAGGGGTACAGGTCTGTGAATCGCCAGGTTTACACACTTCACAGAACTCACCAAAGTACATACCTTCCCCAATGTCCATAATCCCACCCTCCTTCTCCCAACCCCCCTCCCCCCAGCAACCCTCAGTTTGTTTTGTGAGATTAAAAGTCACTTATGGTTTGTCTCCCTCCCAATCCCATCTTGTTTTATTTATTCTTCTCCTACCCCCTTAAGCCCCATGTTGCATCACCACTTCCTCATATCAGGGAGATCATATGATAGTTGTCTTTCTCTGCTTGACTTATTTCGCTAAGCATGATACCCTCTAGTTCCATCCACGTTGTCACAAATGGCAAGGTTTCGTTTCTTTTGATGGCTGCATAGTATTCCATTGTGTATATATACCACATCTTCTTGATCCATTCATCTGTTGATGGACATCTAGGTTCTTTCCATAGTTTGGCTATTGTGGACATTGCTGCTATAAACATTTGGGTGCACGTGTCCCTTTGGATCACCACGTTTGTATCTTTAGGGTAAATAGCCAGTAGTGCTATTGCTGGGTCATAGGGTAGTTCTATTTTCAACATTTTGATGAACCTCCATGTTGTTTTCCAGAGAGGTTGCACCAGCTTGCATTCCCACCAACAGTGTAGGAGGGTTCCCCTTTCTCCGCATCCTCGCCAGCATCTGTCATTTCCTGACTTGTTAATTTTAGCCATTCTGACTGGTGTGAGGTGGTATCTCATTGTGGTTTTGATTTGTATTTGCCTGATGCCGAGTGATATGGAGCACTTTTTCATGTGTCTGTTGGCCATCTGGATGTCTTCTTTGCATAAATGTCTGTTCATGTCTTCTGTCCATTTCTTGATTGGATTATTTGTTCTTTGAGTGTTGAGTTTGCTAGTTCTTTATAGATTTTGCACACTAGCCCTTTATCTGATATGTCATTTTCAAATATCTTCTCCCATTCTGTCAGTTGTCTTTTGGTTTTGTTAAGTGTTTCCTTTGCTGTGCAAAAGCTTTTGATCTTGATAAAATCCCAATAGTTCATTTTTGCCATTGCTTCCCTTGCTTTTGGCGATGTTCCTAGGAAGATGTTGCTGCGGCTGAGGTCAAAGAGGTTGCTGCCTATGTTCTCCTCAAGGATTTTGATGGATTCCTTTCTCACATTGAGGTCCTTCATCCATTTTGAGTCTATTTTCGTGTGTGGTGTAAGGAAATGGTCCGATTTCATTTTTCTGCATGTGGCTGTCCAATTTTCCCAACACTATTGAAGAAGCTGTCTTTTTTCCATTGGACATTCTTTCCTGCTTTGTCGAAGATTAGTTGACTGTAGAGTTGAGGGTCTATTTCTGGGCTTTCTATTCTGTTCCATTGATCTATGTGTCTGTTTTTGTGCCAATACCATACTGTCTTGATGATGACAGCTTTGTAATAGAGCTTGAAGTCCAGAATTGTGATGCCACCAACTTTGGTTTTCTTTTTCAATATATCTTTGGCTATTCGAGGTCTTTTCTGGTTCCATATAGATTTTAGGATTATTTGTTCCATTTCTTTGGAAAAGATGGATGGTACTTTGATAGGAATTGCATTAAATGTGTAGATTGCTTTAGGTAGCATAGACATTTTCACAATATTTATTCTTCCAATCCAGAAGCATGGAAAATTTTTCCATTTCTTTGTTTCTTCCTCAATTTCTTTCATGAGTACTTTATAGTATTCTGAGTATAGATTCTGTGCCTCTTTGGTTAGGTTTATTCCTAGGTATCTAATTTTTTTGGGTGCAATTGTAAATGGGATTGACTCCTTAATTTCTCTTTCTTCTGTCTTGTTGTCGGTGTAGAGAAATGCAACTGATTTCTGTGCATTGATTTTATATCCTGACACTTTACTGAATTCCTGTACAAGTTCTAGCAGTTTTGGAGTGGAGTCTTTTGGGTTTTCCACATATAGTATCATATCATCTGCGAAGAGTGATAGTTTGATTTCTTCTTTGCCGATTTGGATGCCTTTAATTTCCTTTTGTTGTCTGATTGCTGAGGCTAGGACTTCTAGTACTATGTTGAATAGCAGTGGTGATAATGGACATCCCTGCCATGTTCCTGACCTTAGCGGAAAAGCTTTCAGTTTTTCTCCATTGAGAATATTTGCGGTGGGTTTTTCATAAATGGCTTTGATGATATTGAGGTATGTGCCCTCTATCCCTACACTTTGAAGAGTTTTGATTAGGAAGGGATGCTGTACTTTGTCAAATGCTTTTTCAGCATCTATTGAGAATATCATATGGTTCTTGTTCTTTCTTTTATTGATGTGTTGTATCACATTGATTGATTTGCAGATGTTGAACCAACCTTGCAGCCCTGGAATAAATCCCACTTGGTCGTGATGAATAATCCTTTTAATGTACTGTTTAATCCTATTAGCTAGTATTTTGGTGAGAATTTTCATATCTGTGTTCATCAAGGATATTGGTCTATAGCTCTCTTTTTTGATGGGATCCTTGTCTGATTTTGGGATCAAGGTGATGCTGGCATCATAAAATGAGTTTGGAAGTTTTCCTCCCATTTCAATTTTTTGGAACAGTTTCAGGAGAATAGGAATTAGTTCTTCTTTAAATGTTTGGTAGAATTCCCCTGGGAAGCTATCTGGCCTTGGACTTTTGTTTGTTTGGAGATTTTTAATGACTATTTCAATCTCCTTATTGGTTATGGGTCTGTTCAGGCTTTCTATTCCTTCCTGGTTCAGTTGTGGTAGTTTATATGTCTCTCGGAATGCATCCATTTCTTCCAGATTGTCAAATTTGTTGGCGTAGAGTTGCTCATAGTATGTTCTTATAATAGTTTGTATTTCTTTGGTGTTAGTTGTGATCTCTCCTCTTTCATTCATGATTTTATTTATTTGGGTCCTTTCTCTTTTCTTTTTGATAAGTCGGGCCAGGGGTTTATCAATCTTATTAATTCTTTCAAAGAACCAGCTCCTAGTTTCGTTGATTTGTGCTATTGTTTTTTTGGTTTCTATTTCATTGATTTCTGCTCTGATCTTTATGATTTCGCCTGCTGGGTATAGGGTTTCTTTGTTGTTCTTTCTCCAGCTCCTTTAGATGTAGGGTTAGGTTGTGTACCTGAGACCTTTCTTGTTTCTTGAGAAAGGCTTGTACCGCTATATATTTTCCTCTCAGGACTGCCTTTGTTGTGTCCCACAGATTTTGAACCGTTGTATTTTCATTATCATTTGTTTCCATGATTTTTTTCAATTCTTCTTTAATTTCCCGGTTGACCCATTCATTCTTTAGAAGGATGCTGTTTAGTCTCCATGTATTTGGATTCTTTCCAAACTTCCTCTTGTGGTTGAGTTCTAGCTTCAGAGCATTGTGGTCTGAAAATATGCAGGGAATGATCCCAATCTTTTGATACTGGTTGAGTCCTGATTTAGGACCAAAGATGTGATCTATTCTGGAGAATGTTCCATGTGCACTAGAGAAGAATATGTATTCTGTTGCTTTGGGATGAAATGTTCTGAATATATCTGTGATGTCCATCTGGTCCAGTGTGTCGTTTAAGGCCTTTATTTCCTTGTTTATCTTTTGCTTGGATGATCTGTCCATTTCAGTGAGGGGAGTGTTAAAGTCCCCTACTGTTATTGTATTATTGTTGATGTGTTTCTTTGATTTTGTTGTTAATTGGTTTATATAGTTGGCTGCTCACACTTTGGAGGCATAGACATTTGAAATTGTTAGATTTTCTTGTTGGACAGACCCTTTGAGTATGATATAGTGTCCTTCCTCATCTCTTATTATAGTCTTTGGCTTAAAATTTAATTGATCTGATATAAGGATTGCCACTCCTGCTTTCTTCTGATGTCCATTAGCATGGTAAATTCTTTTCCACCCCCTCACTTTAAATCTGGAGGTGTCTTCGGGCTTAAAAAGAGTTTCTTGTAGGCAACATATAAATGGGTTTTGTTTTTTTATCCATTCTGATACCCTGTGTCTTTTTATTGGGGCATTTAGCCCATTATCATTCAGGGTAACTATTGAGAGATATGAATTTAGTGCCATTGTATTGCCTGTAAGGTGACTGTTACTGTATATTGTATTGCCTGTAAGGTGACTGTCACTGTTTCTGATCTACCACTTGTAGGCTCTCTCTTTGCTTAGAGGACCCCTTTCAATATTTCCTGTAGAGCTGCTTTGGTGTTTGCAAATTCTTTCAGTTTTTGTTTGTCCTGGAAGCTTTTAATCTCTCCTCCTATTTTCAATGATAGCCTAGCTGGATATAGTATTCTTGGCTGCATGTTTTTCTCATTTAGTGCTCTGAAAAGATAATGCCAGCTCTTTCTGACCTGCCAGGTCTCTGTGGATAAGTCTGCTGCCAATCTAATATTTTTACCATTGTATGTTACAGACTTCTTTTCCCGGGCTGCTTTCAGGATTTTCTCTTTGTCACTAAGACTTGTAAATTTTACTATTAGGTGACAGGGTGTGGCCCTATTCTTATTGATTTTGAGGGGCATTCTCTGAACCTCCTGAATTTTGATGTTTGTTCCCTTTGCCATATTGGGGAAATTCTCCCCAAGAATTTTCTCCAGTATACCTTCTGCTCCCCTCTCTATCTTCTTCTGGAATCCCAATTATTCTAATGTTGTTTCGTCTTATGGTATCACTTATCTCTCGAATTCTCCCCTCATGGTCCAGTAGCTGTTTGTCCCTCTTTTGCTCAGCTTCTTTATTCTCTGTCATTTGGTCTTCTATATCACTAATTCTTTCTTCTGCCTCATTTATCCTAGCAGTGAGAGCCTCCATTTTTGATTGCACCTCATTAATAGCTTTTTGATTTCAACTTGGTTGGATTTTAGTCCTTTCAGTTCTCTAGAAATGGCTTTTATATCTCCCGAGAGGGTTTCTCTAATATATTCCATGCCTTTTTCAAGCCCAGCTAGAACCTTGAGAATCGTCATTCTGAACTCTAAATCTGACATATTACCGATGTCTGTATTGATTAGGTCCCTAGCCTTCTGTACTGCCTCTTGTTCTTTTTTTTGTGGTGAATTTTTCCGTCTTGTCATTTTGTCCAGATAAGAGTATATGAAGGAGAAAGTAAAATACCAAAAGGGTGGCAACAACCCCAGGAAAATATCTTTTAACCAAATCAGAAGAGACCCCAAATCGTGGGGGAGGGGTGGAGAAAGGGGATAAAAAGAGGTTCAGAAAAAAAAAAAAAGAAAAGAAGCAATTAAAAAAAAAAGAAAACGAATAAAGAAAAAGTATAAAAAAGAAAAATATATATCTTAGATAAACTAGTTAAAAAAGTTAAAAAAGAAAAAGGTAAAAGTTAAAAAAATTTTAGCAGAAGAAGAGAAAAAAAATGAAAAAGAGAAAAAATTAAATTAACTCTAAAACTAAAGAAATATAGGGAGAAAGCCATAAGTTCAGTGCTCTACTTTCTCCTCCTCTGGAATTCTGCTGCTCTCCTTGGTATTGAAACTGTACTTCTTGGTAGGTGAACTTGATCCTAACTGGATTTCTTGTTGATCTTCTGGGGGTGGGGCCTGGTGTAGTGATTCTCAAGTGTCTTTGCCCCAGGCGGAATTGCACCGCCCTTACCAGGGGCCGGGCTGAGTAATCCCCTCAGGTTTGCTTTCAGGAGCTTTTGTTCCCTGAGCGCTTTCCGTAGAGTTCCGGAGGACGGGAATACAAATGGTGGCCTCCTGGTCTCCAGCCCAGAGAAGCTGAGAGCCCCGGGCCCCACTCCTCAGTGCGCCCTCAGAGAACAGTGCCCAGTTACTCCCGTCTGCCTGACCTCCGGCCGTGCTCCGAGCTCACCGAGCCTGCGACTGGTTCAAGGTAACACCGAGCTGTGATCTTACTGTCGGCTCTGTCTCTGTAGCCGGCTTCCCCGGTCTAATACCTGTAAGCTCTGCGACACTCAGACACCCCCGATCCTTCTGTGACCCTGTGCGACCTGAGGCCTCGCTGACCCCGTGGTTTAGCCTCTGGAGCGATGTCCCTCAGTGGAACAGACTTTTAAAAGTCCTGATTTTGTGCTCCATTGCTCCGCCGCTTGCCGGGAGCCGGCCCCTCCCCCCTCGGGTCTATCTTCCCGTCGCTTTGGATTCACTTCTCCGCCGGTCCTACCTTTCAGAAAGTGGTATTTTTTCTGTTTCTAGAATTGCTGTTCTTCTTCTCTTCGATCTGCCAATGGATTTGTAGGTGTTTGCAATCTTTAGATAAGCTATCTAGCTGATCTCCTGCTAGCTGAAGTAGTCTCAGCCTGCTACTTCTCCGCCATCTTGACTCCTCCCCATTTCTTATTTTTTAAGAATTTATTTTTCTTAAAAAATTGAGATCATCTTTATACTATTTTATACCTGTCTTTTTTCATTTACAATTACATCATGAACATTTTCCCATATCATTAAATATTCTTCCAGAATCTGATTTTAATAATCACATAGTGGTCTCTTCTTTGGAGTCACTATAATTTATTATATAATCCCCAATTATTGGATATTTAAATTGTCTCTAACTTATCACTAATATTTAAATCAATCTTTTTATACATCTATGATTATTTCTTTATAATAAATGTATGGAAATTACATTGTTAATCATGGTTTAAAGTGATACTTTTTAAAACTTTTTAAAACTTCTTGGTATATTAAAACTTCTTGGTATATTTGGTCAAATGGTCTTCCAAAAAGGACATTCCCTTTGTCACTAATATAAAGTATGGCCATTTAAAGTATACTGTGTAAGTTGATTGATAAGGAGTGGTCTCTCTCTCTCTCTCTCTCTTTTTTTTTTTTTTACAAATTGTGTTAATTTGATTACTAATGCTATCTACTCTTTTTCACACATTTATAGGAAACCATCACCTTTTTCTTAACAGTTTATAAAAGTGCACTAGAGATTAAGGATATTGACATTTTAGGGGCGCCTAGGTAGTTCAGTCATTTAAGTGGCTGACCCTTGATTTCTGCTCAGGTTATGATCTCAGAGTTATAGAAATTAGCCCCACACTAGTCTTCACACTCTGTGGGGCATCTGCATGAGGATTCTTTCTAGTCCTCTGCCCCTCCCCCTGCATACATATGTACTCTCTCTTTCTAAAATAAATAAATAACTTTTTAAAAAAGGGATATTAACATTTTAGTATTAATTTACATTGTCTTGCCTGGTACCTAGTAAATACTTAACAAATGTTCCTTGATTCTTTATACTTCTCTTTTAATATTTAATGATTGGAACACAAGAAAGGGATTCATTTTGGGTTTTAGGAGAAAATAAAGGACAGGTGTTCTGTTTTGGATAAGTTGGCCCAGGGTATCTTTCATGAGTTGTTCCATAGCAGTCTCTAGAGAGGGGTGTGGGCACTCATTGTGGTGTATGAAGAAAATATAAGAACTTCTATTTGTATTTATTTTTAATTTTTAAAGCAAGGAATTAAACTTTGCTAAGTGACACTGTGAATATAAACTGGCCTTGGCATGTGGTCTCTGGGTTCTGTATCAGGATTTATTATGCACGGTGAGGTTTCCTGCACAAAGAGTTTAGTTCTGCACTGAGGGTGGGCTCACAGTGGCACCCTCACGTGTCTCATCACGGCCCTGCCCCACAGGGACATTATTGGATAAGTGGAATCACAGAATTTGTTATTCAGTCTTAATGAAATATACTTCAGGAAATGGGATACAGCCTTAAATGCTAATATGGGAATTGTCATTTAAAATGTATATCAATATTATAAGCACATGTGCACCACAGAAAAAATTGTTACATCTGACCCTTCTCCCAGGTGCTCTATGTCAGCAATGTTCCATCTTCAAGGCAATGATATCTGCTCAGATATGACAGGGTCCACCAAATACATTCACAATTATCCACAAAAAATTTTATATTAACAGTGAGTGAGAAAATGACTGTCTTTCATATTATGGAAAGAATTTATTGAAAATGGATATTTGGAAATCTTTTCATCATTTCAGCAATAAGTGAGCCAGTGATAGAGGGCTTTTTATATTTATATATACATATACACAGTCACATATGTGTGTGTGTGCAGGTACATACACACACATACATATACACACCCTGTTTAAGAAACTTGAAACAGAATTCTTTAGATGCTTTTAAAATGTTTCATATTTTATCAGTTATTTGGACCCACTTGTTAAAAACATAAACAAGTAACACTGTCCAAAGAGTTTTAAAAGACAGTTGATTGAAATCAGGAAAAATGCATATTTATTTGTCAAGGATTTGCTTTTAATGACCGCCATAGTCAAATGAAAATGACTGCCATAAATTTTAAAATAAAATTAACTTAGAAACTGACCTCGGATCTAATTAATATATAATAAAATATTAAACTAAGATTTTCAAAAATCAGGCAGAGAATTCAATCACATTGCACTCAATAGGTTTGGACAATGTTGATAAATAAAGCTTAAAAGTACTGAAAATATATCAGAAATGTTTATTAACTTCCACTTACAATTTTTCTGTCTTTGAAGAAGTGTTATGCATACAACATGTTAATATATTAGTAAAAATTATAAATAAATATGCATATATTGGTATCGTATAATCAAAAACTTTGTACTGCTAGGAAAAACATTATGGAAGAAGCTTGGAGACTGCTGATTTGGAAATTAGAATGAGAGATTGCCCTTTTGCAGATAATTGGGTGATTAAAGTCATCCAGTGATTGCATGTTGAATGAGAAAAAGACTAACCAGAGAGCTTCTCTGTCTCAAGACCCTTTTGAGATGAATTATAGGCAGAAGCCTATGGGGAGCAATCCAGAATGTATACTGGAAACCAGAGTGAAAATGTGAAGGGCTTTGTGTCCAGCAGTCCCCAGTTTCAATTGTTTCCACCATTCCCTATGTGAATTTGGGCAATTTATTTCTCAGAAACTCAGATGTACATAAAATGTGAGCAATACCTAATTCTTGGGACTACAATTTCTGAGAAAATGTGTGGGGGTACTTAGCATTCTGCCTGGCACACAATAGGCACTCCACAAGTGACCGGTTTCTTAGGACATTGTTCACATGCAAATGTTCAGTGGTCGGTTTGCTTGATGTGATGTCATCATTTGGGAACCTGAATACCCTCGTAATTCTCAGGGCAGGCTGAATTTCACTTGGGAACAGGAGTCACTACCGTTTCTCTTATTTTCATTACTGAAGTGATATAAGCTGGTATTTAGTGCAATTTTACAGTGTTGGATCTATTTCTACTTAGTGTATAGGGTTATAGAAGATTCTTATTACCTGCTGTATTCTCCAAAAGCATTTACGTTTAATTTTTCTCTGATTCCAGGCCATCTTGCATCTTAAATCCTTTTATTAGCCTAGGCATCCCATCTCTTTGATTTCCCCCTTTTCTGTTTATTCAATCATATTGCTTTATAAAAATATCCCATGCACTTTTATCTTGCCCTCCCTCTCTCCACCCATCCCCATTGTGCTCAAGACACTACTTTTAGACCATCTGTTCTTTAGACAGAACACTGCTGCTGAACAGTACTTCGTCCCTACCAGGAAATCTTGAAAACATCTTTTGTAGACTTTCCAGTTTATCGGCAGGTGCTGAGAAATTCATATTTTATCATCCCCAAGGGTCCAAACGCTATTCAGAAAGTCCAGCCATCAAGCAAGCTTTGCTCTTAATTATTGCTGTCAGTCATCTATCAGCAGAAATGGTGTGCTCATCTGTGGCTTTTCATCTAAAACCTAAGAGGATAAGGATAAAGATAATGGTGGACTAACTTGAGTCTTTTCCTAGACATCCCTGGATGTCCCCTTCCCGCTCAAATCTTTCCCATCTCTCCCTGTGACTCTTACAGACTCCCATGGTTCTTATCTCTGTTTGCCTTCCCTGAAGCTCTAGGGCCTTGCCTGGTGTGCAGCTCTCAAACCCCATAACATAGGTAGGAGGAAAGTAGGCACCATGTGCAGCATCTCTCTTTCTTTTCTTTTTCTTTTTCCTTTTCTTCTTCTTCCTCTTCTTCTTCTTTATTTATTATTATTATTATTATTATTATTGAGTTATAGCTGACATGTAACTGTGTATATTTAAGGTTATAATGTGTTGATTTAATGTGTTTATATATTGCAATATGATTGCCACCATAGCAGTTAGCGAAAACCTCCATCAAGTCCTACAATTTTCACTTCTTTTCTTTGGTGAGAACATTTAAGATCAGTTTCTTAGCAACTTTGAGGTATATAACACACTACTGTTAACAATAATCACAGTGCTGTGCATCAGATCCCCAGAACTTATTCATCTTCTAACTATCAGTTTGTATCTTTTGAACATCTCCCAAATTCTGTCACCCCCCAATTCCCTGGTAACTGCCATTCCACTCTCTGCTTCTACAAATACTGTATGATATCACATGTGGAATCTAAAAAAAAAAGTGGCTCTCTTTTCTACAGCAGGACAAGAGTTCTTAATTCCATTTTTTAAAAAAAACTTTAGAGTGGAATGGCCTTTTGTTATTCATCTATTTGTTAGTAAACTACTTGTAGTATGTATTTCATTTATTTCTCTCTCTTCTTCTCCAAGATCTTAGGACAAACTCTCTGGGACTGACTAGGGAAATGAGAGCAATACTGACATTGTCAGGCCTCAGGTCAGTGGTACCTTAACCTGGCTGCAGATCAAAATCATTTGGGAAGGTTTCCTTTTAATTATATGTTCTGGACATAAACTTAAGTTTCTAAAAGTTGCTGAATGTGAACATCTGGGTTGGGGTTCAGGAATCCCACCAAACCTATCAACTCTGAGTGATAACCAATGAGTGTTTTTGAACTACATTCAAGAATCGTATTTTTCTCCGACCTCACAGCAAGGTCTGTACTCCTTTTCTCCTTGATTTCTCTCCACAACCTCCTTTTTTGGAGTTTTTCTATAAGTGGTATCTAAACCTCTCCTCCTCATTATGCATGATTACAATAGGTGGAACAGGAGATTGAAGCGAAAAGTATAATTGTAAGGACAAAGACAAATTAAAAATAAGAGGCCTAGTTCTCCCTGTGGAAAATAAGGGAGGAACTTTATTCCCATTCCTTTCTTTAGAACATTTACTTAAGAAAACTCATAACTGTATGTTCTCCTCTCTTTAAAATTTTATAAATCCTTTTGGAGACCACATAGGCCATTTGTCATCCTTATGACCTATGGATGTCTCTCTCAATGACCTGGAGTCCATTCTTTGACATGTAAACATCAAGGGAGAAAGCACCCCTATCTCCCAGCTGCTGTGGGAGGTAGAAGCCTCACTTTCATGGGTGCCTTGTTCCAAGTTGCAAAACTGCTTCCTGTCATAAAAATATGACAAGTTTGTTTTTCCTCCAGATAAAGTCAATTAATTAACACAGATGGTCATTCCAATTACCAGGTAAAGTTAGGAGGAACTGGATGGGACAAATGTTGCTGTCAAGACCTCTTACTTAAGGACTAGTTTATTTATCTTGAAAATACAATGGATTGAATCTGTTCAGCTACATAAAACGGTGAGATTTCCTTCTGTCTTTGCAATCCCCAAGCAGACCGTTTGATGCACGTCACATTCTAGTTTAAGGTTTATTCAATAGTCAAAGTTCTCTTTCTTTACTACCTTTGTGGAGAGCATTTCTATGTTGCAAGATTTTGTTTTTAATTGTATTTTCCCAACAAAATCAGGTAAGGGAGGGCTCATGAAGGAGAGAAGAGTGTTTATGGTGAATAAGATAAATTTCACTGACTGAAGTGGGTTCTGAAGAAGACAAGGAGGCGAAATAACTGAAAGCAGACTGTAGTAGAGTATCTAAGAGTACGTGGGGCAGAAGCGTACAGGCGACCTAAGACATCTAAGAAGAACAGTTATGTTAAAATGAAAGTCAGTGGCTTCTGTCCCTATTTTCACAGTTACCTTTGGGATTGAGGTCTAAGAATGAGGCTTCGAAAGTCTGTGGCTTCCCTAAAGCAGGCAGGGCTGGACTGACAGCGTGGAGCTGGGTGAAGGAGTAAGAATTCTGTCTCAAACAGAGGCTGATGGATGCTATGCGAAAAGTTATAACTTAATGACATCTTATCTCTAAGAAAAAGAAGATTTCAGACAAGTACTTCAAAAAAGTAACAACAACTGACAAAGAAATAAAAACATAATGTTCAGCGAAATTAGAAGAATCAGGCCTTGGAGATATGGGCAGGAAGAGTTTAACTAAAACAAACAGAAGATTTGAGAGCCACTCTGTTCCCATGCCATCTGACAGTTTTCTGCCTCTTCCGTGTAATCTCACTTCCCTCGGCTGACAGGCAACTGTCTGCCTCCCCAGGGGCGGCTGGTCATAGAGCTACCTCAAACAGTAAGTGCAAAGAATTGGGAGCCTGCAACCTTCATGGGCTCCAAAAATCTGTTCTCATCTGGTTCTCATTCAGTTTTCCCTTCAGCTGCTCCTGATACTTCTCTGTACAGGTAGACTTTCGGCTGCCACTGGCATCAGTTCATTTGTAAGAATGTTCTAAGCGCTCTTCCGCAAGTTCATGTGAACAGACAGACTACACATCACCATTGAAAAACCGCAGGCTGGGTTTACATAAATTGCCCCACACTCTGTAGATAAAAGATTTAGTCCATGCCTGCAATTCCACAGAGAGCAACCTGGCTGGATGTTGGTTCAGGAAACATTTGAGTTCTGACATTTGAGTCCTGATAAGCCAGTATTCTGTTTGTTTCATGAACTGGAACAAGTATAAACATTATCTGATAAACTTTTCCTTTCTTAGTTTAAATATATCTGTCTAAGGTGGTAGGACTTAGGCAGAGGGTATGGTTCTGTAAGTTCCAGAGTCTCAGAGCATCTCATAAATAATAGAGGAAAAATCTCAAAGTAGAATTAGACCCACTTACTTCGGTGAGAGCATGGCACATTTGTCCAATTTATCATACATAAAAGTAATGTGCAATGTCTCATTAGGGTTTTCCTAGGCAGCACATAACTCTTTGCCTAAATGTCCATCATATGAACTTTTGTTTGACCTATTCTAGGATAGATCTTCTTTGGCTCAGTTTATACATTATGATTCAGGCACTGGAAGACATTGTGTTTTAAAAATGAGAATCTATGATCTCATAAGTAAGTGTGGCTCGCTTTTGCCCAAATTTATTCACATATATCCATCAGGCATTTTGTGGTTGTGTTTAGTATGAGGAGCCTGGAAATAAAAATAAAAAAAAAATAAAAAATCAATGATCCCAGTCTTTTAAACATCTACACTCTCTTTGAACATAAAGGTTCAAAAACACATGACTCAAAGAATGTAATACAATAGGCAATCTAAGTTTTTTTTTTTTTTTTAATATGGTGCACTTAATTTTAGGTAGTGAAAAAAGGAAACATGCTTCAGGATATGGACTGAACATTAATCGCTTTGAATACTTTATAAAAGGTGGTCAAATGGAGGAGGAGAAAGTGGGTGGTCCAGCTTGAGCTAGCAGCATGAGCAAAAGAATGAAGGTGTGGAAATAATCATAGCCAGTTCAGCAAGTTATAAAGAAACTAGTTTCTCCACAAAAGAAGTTTCCTACTAGGAAGCATACCACTTGCGATGAATTGTAAGTGACAGACAAATCCTAATTAATGGAGGATCTTGTTTAACATAAAATTGTTTCTTACTCATGTAAAAACCCTGAGGTATGTGGTCTGAGGATAATAGAAACACTTTGATGTCAGGAACCCAGTATTGTTCCATTTCATTGGTTGACTGCATATAACTCATGTCCCAAAGCATCTTATATCACATGTTGGCTTTTCTAGTTATCTTGGCATCATTCTATCTAGAAAGGAGGAGGCACAGGGAAGAGAAGGGCATATTCCTTCCTTTAACATACTGCTTTCCTGTAAGGATACTTCCTGGAAGTTGTATACAAGTTCATGGGATTCTTATGGATTCCATTGGCTACACCAAGATGCAAGGAAAGCCAAGAAATGTAGTCTTCATTTCAGACTGTCATGTGTTTAGCTAAAAAAATAATTAGAGGTTTTATTACTACAGAAGGTAAGGATGGATAAAGGGAACAACTAGTCATCAGTGCCATAGAAGGTGATGAGGAAAAGGGTAGAATACTTTGAATGAATCTAGATCAGGGTTCTGCAAACTTTTTTTCTGTGAAGGGCTAGATAGTCAATATTTGGGGCATTGTGTGGCAGATCATCTTTGGTGTAACTATTTAACTCTTACATAGGCAGTGGTATAAGAGTAGCCATAGACTATAAATAAAGGATCCTGGCTGTGTCCTGATAAGACCTGATTTGTGAAAAGCAGATTTAAAGCAAAATTTGTCCATGTATTATAGTTTTCTGATTTCTGGTCTAGATTATAAACTTGATTTGATCAATAAGACTCTCTGAAAATTTCATGTGAAGGGCAGTGTGAGGAGAGATCATGCCAGGGTAGAAGGACCATTGGAAGATCTTGGGTCCAATCCCAGCCTGTCACAAATTAGATTTGCAAATTTAAGAATGTCATTTTGCCTCACAGAGTAACAAAGTGTCCTCATTTTGGTAATGAGAGTACTGAAAAGAAACTTTCTAAAGTTATTTTCAATTCTAGAAGACTATGGAGATAGTGGAATTAAGATATCTAATTGGAAAAGTTTTGCAGGGATCCTGGTGTGAAATGGTGATGCTGCGGCAATAACAGGAAAAATAGAAAGAGAATTTAGAAGACATTTTAAAAGAAAAACAGAAAACAAATGATAATTCATTGGGTAAGGAGCTTAAAGATCATCAAGTGCCTGGCAGGTTTTGAGCAGGGTGGCTGAAGGGATGTTGGTCCCACATCAAAGACAGAAATGTAGAAGAAGATTCCATCACTAGTATAAATCCCAAGAACACTCTTCTTCTCCAGCCCAGGTGTTTTTGTTTTTGTTTTTGTTTTGTCAGGGGTCAACAAACTTTTTCTACAAAAAGCCAAAGAACAAAATATTTTAGGTCTTACATGCCAGATGGTCCCTGTTACAATGACTTAGCTCTGTCCCTGGAGTATGACAGGAGCCATAGACAAAAGGTAAACAAATGAGCTTGGCTATGTTCTAATAAAATTGTATTTATGGACACTGAAACTTAAACTTCATATGTTTGTGTATCACAAATTATTATTCTTTTTTGATTTTTTTAACAATTAAAAATGTAAAAACGATTTTAGCTTACAGGCTATAGATACAAAACCATGTGATGGACCAAATTTGGTCCCATCAGCCATAACTTGCCTACTCCTGTGCTATGTGCAAGCAGTTCTCTAGCAATTAGGTTTCAGACCTCTTAACATTGTCACTCTGTTCGAGAGTCTGGAGGGAGAAACTGGGCATGTGTATCTGTACCCCTTCTGTTCCTTTGCTTTTAGGAGCTAGGAGTACACTCAGTACACAGTACACTGTTCCTCCAGAAAGGCTCTGCCAGACTGGGGATGTGATACACTATGTATCAAAGAAAACTTCTCTGGTCCCATACAAAGTAAATCTGTTGATTCTTTTTTTTTTTTTTTAAATTTTTTATTTTTTATAAACATATGTTTTTATCCCCAGGGGTACAGGTCTGTGAATCACCAGGTTTACACACTTCACAGCACTCACCAAAGCACATACCCTCCCCAATGTCCATAATCCCACCCCCTTCTCCCAAACCCCCTCCCCCCAGCAACCCTCAGTTTGTTTTGTGAGATTAATGTTGATTTCTTGATGTCAGTATTGGGAAAGTCACTTGTCCACGAACATAAACTACATCTTTCAGTTGAGATTTATCTGGGTAATATTTTGACCTGAAACATATTGATCTTATTGGGTTCAGAATGTGAACAGTAAGAGGAGAACTATTTATCAGGTTACTTCAAAGACCTTGAAAATTGATATCTGTTCCCATGAACTAACAAATTATTGTTTCAGAGACTTGGTCACAAATGTTAGTGACTAGAAGAGGGCTTAGAACATATTAATTAGTGCATAAATGAATAAATGTGTAAATGCTAAAGCATGAGAAGGTCTAACTTGATACTTGGAATAGGATTCTGAATTGGGATGGGGGATGGAGGTTGGTTGACTATAGCAAAAACTTGGGGTTATCCTCACACAATTTTGAAACTACCTACGAGCTGATGCATGTAGTTGTTAGTACCTTTTACTCAAGCTATTAGAATTAATAGGAAAGACTCAAAAGACTGAGAACTCAATTTAAACCAATAGACTCTTTCTGTTATAGAAATATTGAATTTACTTTAGAGATATAAACATAACTAATATGTGCTTTTTAAATTTTGAGATTTTTTTTTTTAAGATTTTATTTATTTATTTGACAGACAGAGATCACAAGTAGGAAGAGAGGCAGGCAGAGAGAGAGGAGGAAGCAGGCTCCCTGCCGAGCAGAGAGCCTGATGCGGGGCTCGATCCCAGGACCCTGAGATCATGACCTGAGCTGAAGGCAGTGGCTTAATCCACTGAGCCACCCAGGTGCCCCGAATTTTGAGATGTTTGAGAAAAAATAGTTAACTTCTTTTTAATAAAAAGTGTGCTGTTGTACATCTCAGAGGCAAAGAAAGAAAATCTATGAAAAGGAGATTTATTTGGACTCCTAATTAATGCATATAAATACAACAGGCAAATTGACAGCAATTACTAAAACTGCCATCCAGATTTAAAACCAGGGCTAAAGGATTTTACATTTTAGCTTTGTAAGCAATCTGGTCTTTTCTTTCTTTTCATTTGCTTCTTCTTAAGGTTTCTCCTCTCTTCTAGACTAGTTGGTCCAGAAAAGACCTGAGCCTGTAACCTGTGCATAGTATTTCCCTTACTTGGTATGTTTCACCTTGGCTGTTCCAATGAAACCCCTCCTTCAACATGCAGCCCAAGTTCTACATCCTTGAGCATTTCTTCCCTGAGTACCCTGACTCTCATTCATTTTCCCCTTCTCTAAATTTGCTGCTTGAAAAATCTATTCCCTTTATGCAGCAAGATGGATGTTGTAAACATTCAAGACCTACGCCCTCTGTGTATACACAGATCTTGACAGAACTATAGAGAAATATTTTGGGGTCTGCAAGCTCATTTTGTTGCATAGTATTTATAAAATAATTTTAAAATGTATTGAGTAGTTATAAATGACACACTGGTAACAGTTACTGTATGCAATTGGGCTTAATTAAAACGGATTGTGGGGCATATTCATTTTCCAGAGTTTTAACATAACTCTATCCTTATTGTTCCTATTTAAGAGCAATACAAGTGAAAGTGAAGTTTGGTATTTTAAGGTATTTCATTTATCTATTACTGAGAAACAAACCAGCCAAAATTTAGTGGCTTATCAAAGTAATATCAATTTTGCTCGCGTCTCTGTGATTTGGGCATGGCTTTGTGGAATGGATCTATTTGGTGTCAGTAGGGGTGGTTCGGTGGGGGAGCTGAAGGGTCTGCTTCCAAAATGACTTAATCACACAGCTGGCGCATTAGCGCTGGCTGGTGGCTATAAGCTCAACCAGAGCTGGGAGACAGAAGTGTCAGTTCCTTCCCATGTGAGGCTCCTGGTCAGCTGCCTGGGTTTTTGCACAGGTGATAACTGGTTTCCAAAAGCAAACATCCCAAGAAAACAAGGCAAAAATACATGACACTTTTTTGACCTTGCCTCAGAAGTCACTTAATATCAATCTTCCCTACTCCGCTGGTTAAAGCAGTCTCAAAAACTTACCCAGGTTTAAGGGGAAGGAATATAAATGCTACTTCTTGTTAGAGTGTGGCAGCATTCTAGAACAGGATGTAGGATAAAAGGTATTGTTACAGACATCTTTGGAAAAGACAGTACGTCACAATGGAGATAGCTGTAAATGATATTAACAACTGATTGTAACACACTAGTATTTTAAAATTTTATAGAAAATCTGCTGATTTATAATCCAATGTTCCAGATTAATTTTAAATTTATCTTAAAATTATTTTTTCATTGTCTTATGTGTGTATGCTTTCTACCCCAAACTAGATTAGAAGACAAGGACCATGCCATGTCTTATTTACAACCAAGGTAAGAAATACTCATTGGGAGGTGAGCAGAGAAGGGTTCATGCTGTAAAGTCTGTCTAAATAAAGAAATGAGACTGATGTTTTAAGCAAAACCCGAATTAAATATCCAAATGAATATTGTCAGTCATCTTGGGAGGTTCCACACTTTATCCAAGGTAAACGCTCTCACTGATAACATTTAAAAATTCTCACTATACTTCCTGGGCTCTATCAGATGCCTGAAGATGTGTGAGATTTGGGGACTGGATCCTGGGACAGCAGCACAAGTGGAAAATCACTGAAAGTCAATCACCATTTTGCTAACATCCTGGCTAGGTGAACAGAAGGATCATGAATCTAGTCCCTTCTCTGCATTTCCCCTGCTGTCATCCAGAATGAAACCTCTGTCATCTCTGACCAGGGTTCAGCATTCTCTTTGTCTCTGTTCTCTGTTTCCACTTTTGTACCCTTACTATGAGTTTATACTATAAGAACCAGAATAGGTTTTTTAAAAATGTAAATCAGAACTCTGATTTATGTTACAGCATGGATGAACTTTGAAAACATTATGCTAAGTGAAAGAAGTGAGACCCAAAGGACACAGAACGTGAGATTCCGGGCCCCTGCTCACCCTCTGGCCCTAATTTCACCATCTTCTGCTTTTGCTTGGCCGTGCTGTAGCCTTCCTTGCCTCTGTGCTGCTCCTTGAATATGTTCACAGTGATTCTTGGGGCTATTTCTCCCCAATATTTTCTCAATAAAAGTACTGTAAATATATTTTCTCTTTGGTTTTCTTAATAACATTTTTTTTCTTTTTCTTTTCTCTAGCTTACCTTATGGTAAGAATAGAGTATATAATGAACATACAAAATATGTATTAATTACCATTTATGTTATCAGCAAGGCTTCTAGTCCACAGTGGACTATTAGCAGTTATGATTTTAGAGCATCCAAACTTAGATGCAGGTTTTCATCTGTGCAGGCGTGTTGGTGCTCCTTACCCCTATATCGTTCAAAGGTCACCTGTACTTAAATGATTTCAGTAGTACTATAACAGATATCCTCAAAATAATCCTAGGAGATTGTCAGGGATAGATTATGTACCTTAAATAGAGTCATAAATGACAAATATTTAATGTATATTGTGTTGCAATACGTTTACAATCATTAGCACAGCTCCATCTTTGTTTTGTGTTCATAATGTTCCAGGGACTGAGGTAAGAGCTTCATATATATTATTTTATCCACACCAATAATAAACATATAAATTATATAAACTATTATCATTTTACAGGTGAGGAAATTAAGATTTAAAGCAATAACTTGCCAGCGTTACTCACTAGTGGCACTGATTTAAACCCAAAGGGCTACTCACTACACTAGCCATAAAATAGATGCTTTTGAAAATCAGGGCTTCTCAAACATGAATGTGAGTCAGAATTATCTGGGGAGTTTAAAAATAGTCTTACATCTCAAACCCAGACTTATCTATTAGATTAATATTCTGAACTAATAACTAAAGAATTCTCTGACCCCATTTATTTTCTTATGTCCTGGCCTATTGAGTGGCCCTTGCTACAGGTGAGGGCCCACAGACACCAGAACAAAAAAAGTAATTTAAGGCCTTAAGTGGATTCTTTTCTTTAATTCAAAGCAGACACAGTAATCAGAAAAAACATAACATTTTAATGTGTTTCGGATTTCCAAAATCAAACTAAACCAAACCAAATCCACACTCTTTTATTTTATTTTACTTTATTTTATTTATTTATTTGAGAGAGAGAGACAGTGAGAGACAGAACACAAGCAGGGAGAGGGGGGAGAGAGAGAAGCAGGCTTCCCACAAAGCAGGCAGCCCCATGCGGGGCTTGATCCCAGGACCCTGGAATCAAACCTGAGCTGAAGGCACACGCTTAACGACTGAGCCACCCAGGTGCCCCCAACCCCACACTCTTAATGGGGAATGTTGGGATCCATATTTGTAAAAGAAAGGTTATTGGATTCAACTTTGAGCAATAGACTGAAAAAAGAATAGACAAGGAGCATGTTCCTCCCACTGGGAGAAAAGGTAAAAGCCCTCCAGGCCTGGCTGCAAAGAGACTCTGACCTACATACTCACTCTCACCTCAGCCTTTTCATGGAGCTAGCTCCTGTCCTCGGGAATGTAAAGCCTAGGATCGGCGAAGCAGTAATGATGCAGCAACCATGGAGATCAATCCCAGGGTGAGGATGCCCCCTGAGCCAGTTGGTGAAACTGCCTAACTGGGCAGAGGGAGGCAGTTATGAAAGTCAGGTGGCTTTTATCTCTGTCCTAAGCATCACTTAAAAAATATTTTCAAGACATGCTATGCTTTATTCTGCTCTTGGAACTCTACATTCCAAGTTAATCTTTCTCTCTCTTTTTTTTTTTTTTTTAAGATTTTTATTTATTTATTTATTTGACAGAGAGAGAGAGAGAGATCACAAGTAGGCTGAGAGGCAGGCAGAGAGAGAGAGGGAAGCAGGCTCCCGCTGAGCAGAGAGCCCGATGCAGAGCTCGATCCCAGGACCCTGAATCATGACCTGAGCCGAAGGCAGTGGCTTAATCCACTGAGGCACCCAGGCGCCCCCCAAGTTAATCTCCTTGTCTCTCTCTCCCTTCTCTTCTCAATGTGTGTGTGTGTGTTTAATAACTTGAAATCATTATATAATTCTGATGAAAATTACTTTAAAAATAGACTTAAAAGAAATAAGGATTTGGTTTATATTACTTCTTAATCTGAGCATGCTCTTTTTTTTAAAAAAAAAAAGGATTTTATTTATTTTTTTGCAACAGAGAGAGAGAGAGAGAAAACAGCAGGAGGAGGAGCAGAGGGAGAGGGAGAAGTAGACATCTGGCTGAGAGGGAGCCTGATGTGAGGTTCTATTCCAGAACCTTGTATCATGACCTGAGCCGAAGGTAGATGCCCAACTGACTGAGCCACCTAGGTGCCCCCTGAGCATGTTTTAATTTCCAGTTATAATTGTACATGGTGGTCTGACTTCTAAGATAGTATTCATGCCTTTGTGTAATCCCTTCTTCTTCTTCTTTTTTTAATATTTATTTATTTGAGAGAGAGAGAGCTTGAGTGGAGGAAGGGGCAGAGGGAGAGAGAATATTCAAGCCTGATGTAAGGCTTGATCTCACAATCCACATGACCATGGCCTGAACCAAAACCAAGAGTCGGTTGCTTAACCAACTGAGCCACCCAGGCACCCCTGTAATCCCCTCTTCTTGAGTATGTGCTAGACCTAGGAACTTGTTTCTAAGAGAGTACATCAAATGTGATGGAATGTCACTTCCATGATTAAGTTAGCGAAGACTCTGACACTCACCTTGGTAGGGTACTTTCTCTTCCTAGAAGATTCTCTCTCACATTCTTGGCTTTCTCATTATGGTGACATAAGCTACCATGCGGAAGAGACTCATATGGAAAGAAACCAAGAATGGCCACTGGCCAACAGGTAACAAGGAAGGTTCACAGTCCAGCAACTCACAGGAGTTAATTCCTGTTATCAATCTCAAAAACGAGCTTGGAAGTGGATTTTTCCCTAGGTGGACATTGACCTCAGCCAGCCAACACCCTGATTGCAGCCTATAAGAGACCCTGAAGAAGGAGCCACAGCTAAAGTACATCTGCTTTCCTGACCTACAGAAACTGTGAGATAATACATTTTGTTGTTTTAAGTCACTGTATTTTGGGGTGATTAGTCACACAACAATAGATGACTAATATACTGTGATAACTAAAGCAAATCTTAGTCCTAACATCTGCAAGAAAGTGGAATGAAACCCTACTTTGGAAAATATAAATAACCACCCTAAATCAGGTAATTGATAAACAATTAGATATTTATTTTCCTTTGTATAGCCTTCATTCCTTTAAGTGTTCATCAGTGAAAAACTAGAACTGGACTGAAAAAATAAAATACAGTAAGTTTAGAAGTGCTGGTCTCCAATATGAATTATTTCAAGCTTTGTGCCCTGAGCCCCATGCTCAGGGTTTGTGAAGTACCAACTTTTGATAAATGTTTCTAATAGCATTTTCTTTTTGCTCTATAATGATGATAAAAATTAGTGTTTGACCTCAATAATAATTCTGTCTGTATTATATTTATTATAAACAAATGATATGTATTATACCATTTGTATTATAAACAAATAGTCTGTATTATAAACAAATGGTAATTAAGCAGAAAGCAATAAATGTAACAACAAGACTATATATAGCCTTGGCCCTATGTCACTTGAGTTAGTGCTCCATCCCATAAATCTCTATGCATGTGTATGAGTGTGGAGTCCCCATAATAACAAGAATCTTATTTTGCCAAGATTTCACTGTAATTCTCTTTGGAAATTCTCCTGCCAATCCCATGTTGGAGGAAAGGCAATAAAATTGATTGCCTCACCTCATAAAGAATTATATATAGTCCAGCGATACTAAAATAATGATTGTCTAAAATGCCAATCACTCATTATTTCTTGCAAATCTTCAGTCTTACAAATCAAATTTGGGTTTACCAATTAGGTTTTACTTTGTTTCTTTTTTTTGTGATCAAAGATAGCTTCTAATGTGCATATGGAGGAATGAAAAGCTCCAAGAAAGGAAGACTAAATTAGTTTTCCACCAAAGAGAGGCAGTAGCTTACAGTGGTCTTTGCCTCATACAGATGTTTAATAAATACAGATCCTTCATGATTGGAAACATTCATCCTGTGCTATTTGGACCAGATTCATATTGTTTAACAGTCTTACTCTATGAACTAGATGTTTCCTGGGAGATAACTGTTATGAGTGAGTTATTAAGATAACCTCACGGGAAAAATAAAAAAGAATGATTGCTCTTCAATGATGACACTTTGTTTAATGGGGCAATATTTTTCCTTACAGAACCTATTGCTTTCTGGCTAAGGGTAATAAGAACACAGGAAGAGCTGTGGCCTGACATCAGTTATTTTCAGGGAGTGAGGGCTCAGACATTCCCTCCCTCTTCCAACATTAAATGTAACTGACAGTGGGACTAAAGCTACTGCATTTAAATTATTTACTATTTTTGTTTGTTTGTTTTCATAGAAACTATATGCACAGCAAAATATAAATCAACAGAGAGGCTGGGCTCAGTTTCCAGAGCTTGGCACAAAAAAACATGTATGAAAAAACAAACAAACAAGCATGTATGAAGAGGATTAGTATGACTTCATATTGCATGTGATTAAGTAGGCATTTTTTCTTCAGCTCTCACAATAGACATTAATATTCATCTTTATAGTTATATAATTTATTGGGTTTAGAAACAAGAGCTCATTTTGGGAAATTTAAAGAATATAAAACATGCAAAATATGAAAACATAAGTGACCCATATTCCCACTACATAGAGATCTGTGTTATTTTTTCTGGCATAAATTGTGTGTGTGTGCCCAGCTTTGCCATTTACTGTCCAATCTTGAGCAAATTACTAATCTCTTTGTGTTTTGACTTTTCCATCTCTATATTGATGATAATAATAACATTTTTCATAGGATTGTTGGTGAAAATTAAATAAATTTATACATGTATATGCCTGGCATGTGGCAAATGAAAACTATTATTCTTATGTATATATGGCTGATTCAAATTGAAATTATGCTATAAAAATGATTTTTTTAAACTTTAGCAACTTTTTAGGAAAATAATTTCTAGTCCATAAAATAGTCTTTTATGATATGATTTTAAATGGTTAGATAGTATTTTGTCATATGAATGTATCACAATTTAATAAATTCCTTCTTATTAGATGTATTGTTTTGTCATTATAAATATAATACCACAACCAACATCCTTTCATTTCCATGTTTGCCATAGATATGGCTCTTTCTTTAAAATAAAGATATAGAGAGGAAATTCTTGAATCAAATGACATTTATAATTTAAAGACTTCTGGTAAATATTGCCCACTTGCTTACCAACTGACACCACCCATGGGAAATCTGGGACAGTTCCTTTTCCTCCAAACCCAAACAATATAAAAAATGCCTTTTACTCTCCTTACTCCTTAAAAAAAACAAATGAACACCAATTTCAAAACTTGCAACTATTTTACGTGGCTAAAGAAAATACTACAATTTCCATTTTTTATTAATAGTGAAGCTGATTTTTATGTGCTTATTGATCCTTTCCATTCCTTTGTTTTTTGTTTTTGTTTTTTGGTCTGAATATTTGAAATTTTATACAGTCGCCAGTAGGTATAAATTTAGAGAGGCTGAAAAGTCTCTTTCTATATCTTTACGGACACCTAGCCCATGCCTAATAGCTTGCTGTTCTGTTAAAACACAATTAAATTAAGCTTCAGAAATTTTCAGCTTAACTAAAAGCTGACAAGGGTCAATAAATCAGTTAAATTTTGGACTGATCTGGCTTTAGAAACAAAATATAAATGAGGTTTTTCTGGACTTGCTTCACATGAGGGCTCTCAATGCTGCTAAACTTCATTTTTGGAGAAAACCTTTCTTTTGGAGGAAACTTTTCTTTTTAAAGATGTTAAGATGAATATTTTCTTAGTAGTGAAAGTTCCACTCCTCCATGTAAAGCAAAATGTACAGCAAAATGTCACACATGATGTGATTAACTGCATAGAAAATCCAAGAAATTTACAAACTATTAGAACCAAGAAATGAGATCAAGTTTGCTGGATGCAAAAATCATTACACAAAAATTAATAACATTTCTATAGTCCACTAAGACCTAATTAAAGTATGTGGATTTTAAAGCATATTCAATATAGCGAAAACAAAAACAAAAACAAAACAAAACCAAAAAGAACGCCAAACCTGTATGGCATTTTTAAAAGATAAACTGAAGCATGTTAAATTTTTTAGAAATTTTTTTTGAGCATACATCAGGTGGAATCAGGCACCACTCAACCAGAAGTGATTAGAAGAGCTCAACCAACAGGAATGAGGGGAGAGTTTGTATTTTATAGAGAAAATATGGAAGCCAAGCAGTGAAATTATTTGATTGGCTGTGACTTAAGCAGTTGCCCTTATTTAGGAAAGCCTTATTTGGCTGTTTGTAATTAGTTCTTAAGTTTTGTTTTCTCTACCTTAGGTTTTGGTTATTATGTAGTATTATGGGGTGTAGAGCCACCCCAGTCTCATGGCCTCCTTGTTTAATTACTTTCATAATATCTAGGAATAAATATAACAAAAGTCATTCAGTTCTATTTTGGAGAAACTTTTAAATCTTTACCGAATAAATCTAAATAAACAGAGAGGAATACCATGTGTGGAAAGATGCTGTTTCTATTTTTCCCAAATTAATTAGTAAGTTCAATATGTTCTTAATAAATCTCAGAAGTACTCTTCTTGGAACTTGATAAAGTTACTCTAAATTTGGATGGGGGAGTGAAAGGCAAAGGATAGAAGATAATTCTAAAGGAGAAGAAGAGGAGATAGAAGAATGTTTACTTATCCTACCAGAGTTCAACCTATAAAGCCATCAGAATCAAAAGAGTGATATTGGTACTAGATTAGATAAACAGGCCAAACTGGACAGAATTTAAAAATCTAAGAATAGACCCATGTTTATAATAACTTGTCAAAGGATGAGTCTGTATTATATATTAGTGGAGACAGGCTATCTATTCAAGATACGGTGCTGAGACAAAAATCACTAAAATAATACTCTCAACTGGTACTTTACACAAAAGTTCCAGGCATGTTAAAGACATATAGAAAAAAACAAAATTCTAAAAGTCCTATGAGAAAATTAGGAGACCATATTTATGACATCAGGATAATGAAGAGTTTCTTCAATAAGAAATAAAATGCACAAACCATGAATGAAAATATTGACCAATTTCTCTATGTTAAAAAATACCATTGGTTTTGGAGGTAAGTTGTGGATTTGGAAAAGACATTTGCAAACCACAGATCTGACAGAGGATTGATATCCCAAACACATAAAGAATAGCTACCCCTCCCAAGAAAAGAAGCACGTGTCTCTCTCTCTCTCCCTTTCTCTCTTCCTCTTTGTGTGTGTAGGGGTGTGTCTCCTTCTCTCTACCTACTTACCTACCTACCTATGATTCACAGAAGAATGTTGGATGGCTAATGAACATATAAAAATATGTTCAACCTCACTCGTTCCAGTCAGGATCCACTCAGGAAACAAATCATACCAGTTTTGAACAGGGAGATTTTAATATAAAAAATTAACTAATAAAAAGGGGTAAACTGCTAAAAAAAAAAAAAAGCTAAAAATAACCCTCTAAGTGTACTGCAGTTGCTTCCATAGAAAACGATTATTTTTTCTAAGCTGAGGGAGAATGAATCAGAAAAGAATAAAGAACTCAGAATACTCTGTCTTCTCTCCTAAAGCTGTCAATGGGAAGAAGACGTGGGCTGGAATAGATCCGTAGAAGCAACGAGCCAGGTGGCTGAGAAGCTTCCCAGAGCACGTGGATAGTCTGGAGTCAGACTGTGCAGGCCCTTGAGGTGAGTGTATGTTACCAGGTCTCTTGCATATTAATTCACTGGCTGCCGTGCTGAAGGTCCCTGGATTGAGGAAGAGCTGCCCCTTCCTCTCAGTACGGCTTTGCACTCCCTCTAGTGACCTCTACTGACAGAACCTAACATAAAAGGACAGTTATTTCTAGGGAACAGCTTCAGTATCACAGAACTGGACAAAAAAGGGTGCATTTGGAGTTAAGAGTTGGGAAATTGATGCTGGCACACTGGTCATCAGGAAAATGCATGTGAAATAACAAAGAGATACCACTGAAAAAACAAAAAGATATGATAACACCAGATATTGTTAAGGACATGTGGAAATGAGAACAGTCGTGCAGTGTTGGTGAGAATGTGATCAACAAAACTATTGAAGAAGAGTTGGTTATTGGGCAAAGCTGAAGGTGGGCATATCTTATAGCATGCAATGCTACTTCTAGGTCTATATGCTGGAGGGGATATTGCACACACGGATGAGGAGATGTGTATGAGGACATCTATTTCAAATTTATATTTAATGACTCCAAATTGGATATAACATAAATGTATACTAGTAGGGGTATTATACAATAAATTGTGGGATCATTAGTGATATTTTAACTATGTGGCAATGTAAAAGGATGCATTATATCTATGTGTAGCCACACAATGGTGAGTTAAAAAAAAAGTTGCAAAAGACCTCTTTAATATATTATTTATGTAAAATTTTAAACCACAGAAAAACACACTCCATATGAGAGATTAGTAAACTTATCTATAAAGGCCAAATAATAAATACTTTAGGCTTTGTGGGCCTCATACAGTCTCTGTGACATATATATGTCTTTTTTTCAGTGGTTTAAGAATACAAAAATTATCAGAACCCATGGGCCATATAGAACAGGCCAAGTCTGAATTGTGTACACAGACTATAGTTTGCTGACTTCTGCTCTATATTGTATATGGAAATGTATGTATATGAGAGCATAGATGGAAAGTCTATAATAACTGTGACAAAATGGAGGCTGCTTCTAGAGGGAGTAATAAAATCAAATGGGTTAATTGTGGTAGAATATTAATATTTGCTGGCTTCAGGAATTGACTGCATCCTATCTCTCTTATGGTCTTCTGTATTCTCTGTACTTCATAACTACATAATTTGAAAGAGAACATAATGTAAACCCTGGGCATATATAACTTGAAGATTGGGACAAGTAAACAGTGGGTCTGAACTAGTTGAAATAAGCAACATAATTGTTTTCTATTGATTTTTGTATCATTTATATAAATATCTATATTTAGAATTAAAGCTGACTGTCTGGTTTGTAATATTAATTTGTAGTTGTTCTCCAAGAGATAAGGGGAAAACTGTTTAAGAAAGCAAAACATTAAAAAGATAGAGATAGGAGTCTAGATATAAAAGAAAATTATTTGAGGCAGATATTGACTTTGTGATAAAAAAAAAAAACTAAGGTGGGCATAAAATCAGAGAAACCAACATTTTAAAATGATGGTTTTAAATGTTGAGGCATTAGCTTCATAAACATGCCCATATTATGGATGGGGGGGTTTAAGAAATTCTTTCCTATTCTTTAATTCTTATGGGAAAACAGTAATATTTGAGTTAAAGAATAAAAATCATGACAGATTTTATTTAACAGTCATACCATCTGCATTTAAAAATACCTTAGAATGCAGTTGTTTTGGTAATGATAAAATTCAGGTCACAGAGAGCAATGTTTTATAGAATGCCAAGCAGATAGAGTACTTTTTCAAGATGTTGGAGTTCTTAGGTTTCTGTTAAATCCCTGTTGAAGGTCACAGTGCAACATTTTCTTATGTGTAATATAATGTGGTCTAATATTAAATTGAGTAGGCTTTTAATTTTAACTTACCTAACATCTTATTGTAATACTGCCAAGAAAGTAATTTTAAAAATATGACCGAACCCAAAATAGAGGTCATTATACGAGGGCTAGGAGGTCAAAAGCTCTTTTAGAAGCATTAACTACATTTTGTAGCACTCTGGAGAAGTAAATAAATACTATTTTCCTATGGAGCCATAATCTTGACCAAGAAGAGAATTGTGTTGTCATGAACCTTAGCTCAAAGTCAAATGGTAAGTCATTATCTAGGATGTACAGAAAATTTAGCATTCTCCTTCATATTTCCTTGAGAAACTATTAACACAGTTAAGACTCTAACGGCTAATTAAGGAAACACCAACAAAAATCAAATAAAAAACCCAGAAAGAAATAAAAAGACAAATGAAGCTTAGAACTGATAATAACATTGGGGCGCCTGGGTGGCTCAGTCAGTTAAGTGTCTGCCTTCGGCTCAGGTCATGATCTCAGGGTCCTGGGATTGAGCCCTGCATTGGGCTCCCTGCTTAGCAGGGAGCGTGCTTCTCCCTCTCCCCCTGCCTGCAGCTCCCTCAGCCTGTGCTCTCTCTCTCTCTCTCTCTGTGTCAAATAAACAAATAATCTTAAAAAAAAAAAAACTAATGACAACATTAATTTTATAAAAAAGCACTTACTTAGTTATGAGTGTGTTCATTTAGTTGAAGCACCCATACCTCTACGTTTGGTTTCCCTGAGTATAGTTTGATGATGATGATTACTGCTAAGCACCTCATGGTCATTCTCAGTTTATGTGGGAAACATCTTTAGCTTTGTGGGAGAAGCTTCTTCTAGAAATATGAAATTCATTTTGGATGATGAAGCAGGTACTATAACTATGAATATAAATGAATTACTCATTAGCAGCGTGCATACAATCAGGTACACAGTAAAGTGAAAACCATTCTCAATGAAGAGATACAACAATTGACACAAACACCTGTACGATGTGGTCTTTTAGAGCAGTTAAGAATGTATATTATTACATTTCAGGATGAAAGGTGATTTTTCTTAGGTTCTATGATACATGGTTTTGCTACTTAGCCTGATATGTAATTAATATGTTGCAAAACTCTAAGGTTGGTAATAAAGAACAAGAGAAATATTAACAGTATATATTTGATTGGCAATAAGATAGATATTTCACAAGGCTCTAGTAAATGGTGATTACCTACCAAAGTTTATGAATCAGATGATATGATTATTAATATATTAAACATTAAATCAGTAGAATCTAGTTGGAGGCTTCCTTCAGGAATTTGTTTTCTTTCTTTCTTTCTTTCTTTCTTTCTTTCTTTCTTTCTTTCTTTCTTTCTTTCTTTTTAATTTCTTTTCAGTGTAACAGTATTCATTGTTTTTGCACCACACCTAGTGTTCCATGCAATCCGTGCCCTCTCTAATACCTGCCACCTGGTTCCCCCAACCTCCCACCCCCCGCCCCTTCAAAACCCTCAGATTGTTTTTCAGAGTCCATAGTCTCGCATGGTTCACCTCCCCTTCCAATTTCCCTCAACTCCCTTCTCCTCTCCATCTCCCCTTGTCCTCCATGCTATTGAATTTGTTTTCTTAAAGAGGTGTTATTACTGCTCCAATTTAAAATTTTTTTTAAGATTTTTATTTGTTTGACAGAGAGAGAGATCACAAGTAGACAGAGAGGCAGGCAGAGAGAGAGAGAGAGAGAGAGAGAGGAAAACAGGCTCCCTGCTGAGCAGAGAGCTTGATGCAGGGCTCGATCCCAGGACCCTGAGACCATGACCTGAGCCAAAGGCAGAGGCTTAGCCCACTGAGCCACCCAGGCACCCCTGCTCTAACCAACATAAGAATTAACCACAAAATCCAAAGAGTACGTACAAGCAAAACATCTATATTAGAGCCCAATCTAGCAAATTTCCCTGCATAATTGATGTCATAGAATGTTGCTGGTCTAGCGTATTTCCTTTTCTAGCACTCCTGGAAATATTGGAGAGACAGGACAGCTACACTTAGTGTAGGGTTGTAATAATCAGTTTAATTAAGGTAAAAAAAACATTAATTCAGTGGTTTGACAATGAAGTTGGCAGCACTTCTTTCTTTATGCTGCCAAAGTTATAATCTCACAAGTGTGTCTGTCAGCTGGTTTGAAGAGCTGAATGAGGGGAGTTTTCCTTTCAGGCTCCTTGAGGAAAGTGTACTTTCCTCTGGTTCAGGCAATTTTCTTGTTTACTCAACACAGTTACTTTTAAGCCTCTTGACACAAGTAAAGTCCCATAGTCACCATCTCAACCTCCTACCTGTGTTGTTTATATAAAAGCTAGACTCCTGTGACAATGAATGTTTAATGTTTTTGCCACAGGATGGGTAATCTCTCACTTTTGACCAGAAGGCTAAGAGCCCTTCACATGTGCAGATCCATCTGGATATGAGATTGTAGAGAATAGTAGATGTGACAACCAACCCCAAGATTTTACTGATTAGCTTATTATTAGTGTACATGAACCTCTTCAAACTATAGTCTAGGGAAGGTTGGCACAAATAAGAGTTAAAGTCTATATTTATAAAGACAAATGGAATTAATTAGGTCCATATTTATTCTCTTCCTGAGAATGCCCTCTGTGAGATCCCTCACAGATGAATCTTAGACTTACTGTAGTAACAAATAATCCCCAAGTATATATTTCATATTTATTTTAATACTGGTGGTTGCATATGCCATTCCAGGACTGAGGATGAAGACGTAGCCCAAATTTAGGACATGCTGGTTTTGTGGCAAAGGGAAAAAAGCAAGAGAGGTGAAGGAAATTCAGAATGATTCTTAAAGTTTAGATGCTGCATAAAACCTTGCTGCTCAGAGTTTGGTCTGATGGTCCTCATGATCATTGACCAAAGCTCTTCAATGTGCTGAAACTCAACACGAGTCAGGGAAGCACACAAGGAAACACCACAAGTTCCAGCAAAGGATAACCTTTCAGGAAAACAGCAAAAAAAATTGGGGAAAGCCCCTAAAGCTGCTGCATATAATACCCAATGAGACCATCTCTTGAAGTAGCTAATTTCAATTGTAGAATATTAATCACTAATCTAATTTTCATCCATTGATTCTATCTCTTTCCTAAAGAAATCTACACATTTCACGTAACTTTTATTCAGCGGGTAAAGTTCATTTCCTGTGTTTCTTACTCACCTATTATTCAAGTTAAGCAGACCTCCTTTCTTCAGCATTTTTCTTGGGTTGTCCAGCCCACTATTCTGGTACATTTACTTCATAACAAGGCTATTCAGGTTGGATAAACTAGTACTGAATCAGACTCTTTGGTATCTGTCCAGCAAAAAAACATAATGAGGGAGTTTGGTCTTCCCGTATTAGTATATAATACTTCTATAATATGTTTTTATCAGATTTGTAGTAGTTGTTCTATTCTTGTGGGATTTGTATTTGTACCAATATCATAGAGCTTTTTCATACTGGCTGCTGTCAAACATTCCTTTGCATTCTGCATCTAAGAAACTGATTATTTAAAGTTATTATTAGGCCTTTACCTTAATTTTTTCTTAATCTGATGAATTTTCACTTGAATTTTTTAAAATTCTAGTATAGCTAAGATAGTGTTATATTAGTTTCAGGTATACAATATAGTGATTCAACAATTCTGTGCATTAGTCAGTTCTTATCATGATAAATGCATTCATTAATCCCCATCATTGATTTTATCCATCTCCCATTCATTTTCCTATAGTTAAGGGTCTGGGATTTTGGGGGGAGGGGTTGTCTCTTATTATTTTGTTCATTTGTTTCTTAAATTCCACATATGAGTGAAATCATATGGTATTTGCCTTTCTCTGACTGACTTATTTCACTTAGCATTACACTACCGAGATCCATTCATTATGTTGCAAATTTCATTTTTCTTTCCTAAGTAGTATTCCATTGTGTGTATATGTGTGTACATATACCACATCTTCTTTCTACATTCATCTATTAATGGATGGTTGTGTTGCTTCTATAATTTGGTTATTGTACATAATGCTGCAATAGCATAGGGGTGCATATATCTTCTCAAATTAGTGTTTTCATATCCTTTTAGTGAATACCCAGTAGTGGAATTAATACATCATATGGCAATTCTATTTTGAAGTTTTTAAGGAACTCTATAGTGTTTTCCAGAGTCTTCACCAATTGCATTCCTACCAATAGTGTACAAGGGTTCCTTTTTCTCCATATCCTCACCAACACTTGTTTCTTGTGTTTTTGATTTTAGCCATTCTGACAGGTATGAGGTGATATCTCATTTAGTTTTGATTTGCATTTCCCTGTCATTTATAAATATCTTCTCCCATTCAAAAGGTTGTCTTTTAGTTTTGTTGATGGTTTCCTTTGCTGTACAGAAGCTGTTCATGCTGATGTAGTCCCAGTAGTTTATTTTTGCTTTTGTTTCCCTGGCCAAAGGAGACGCAACTAGAACAATGTTGCTGCATCCAAGGTCCGAGAAATGACTGCCTGAGCTCTCTTCTAGGATTTTTATGGTTTCAGATCTCACATTTAGGACTCTCAACCATTTTGAGTTTATTTTGGGGTGGGGTGTAAGAAAGTGGTCCAGTTTCATTCTTTTGCATGTAGCTATCCAATTTTCCCAGCATCATTTGTTAAAGAGACTGTTTTTTCCCCATTGCATGGTATTGTCTCCTTTTTGAAGATAGACTAAGCATATAGTTGTGGGTTTATTTCTGGGCTCTCTATTCTGTTCCACTGATCTGTTTCTGTTCCAGTACCATACTGTTTTGGTTACCACAGCTTTGTAATAGATCTTGAAATCTGGGATTGCGTTACCTCCAGTTTTGTTCTTTTTCAGATTGCTTTGGGTATTCAGGGTCTTTTGTGGTCCCATACAAATGTTAAGATCATTTTTTCTGAGTCTGTGAAAAATGCTATTGGTAATTTGATAGAGATTGCATTAAATCTGAAGATTGCCTTGGGTCATATAGCTATTTTAACAACACTTTTTCTTTCAATCCATGAGTATGGGATATTTTTCCATTTGTTTGTTTCATCTCCCATTTCTTTCATTAATGTTTTAAAATTTTCAGAGTATAGGTTTTTTACCTCATTGGTTCAGTTTATCCCCGGGTATTTTATACTCTTTGGTGCAGTTATAATTGGGATTGTTTTCTTAATTTCTCTTTCTGTTTACTTCATTATTATTGCATAAAAATGCAACATTTGCATTCTGTGTGTTGATTTTATATCCTGTGACCTTAATGACTTCATTTATCAGTTCTAGTAGTTTTTTGGTGGAGTCTTTATGGTTTTCTAGGTATAGTATCATGTCATCTGCGAATACTGAAAGTGTTACTTCTTCCTTACCAGTTTGGATGCTTTTGTTTCCTTTTATTTTTAAAGTTTTTTTTTTTTTTAAGATTTTATTTATTTATTTATTTGACAGAGATAGAGAGAGAGAGGGAATGTAAGCAGGGGGAACAACAGTGAGCAGCTCCCACTGAGCAGAGAACCTGATGTAGTGCTCAATCTCAGGACCCCAGGATTATGACCTGAGCCAAAAGCAGGTGCTTAACCAACTGAGCAACCCAACCACCCCTATTTATTTTTAAATACATTTTTTAAAGGATTTTATTTTTATGTGCTAGAGGGAGCACAAGGGAGGATACAGAGAGATGGGAAAAGCAGACTTCCTACTGAGCAGGGAGCCCACAGGACCAGATCCCAGGATCCTGGAATCATGGCCCAAGCCAAAATCAGACACTCAACTGACTGAGTCACCCAGGTGCCCCAGATGCCTTTTCTTTTTGCTTTCTGATTGCTGTGTCTAGGACTTTCAGTACCATGTTAAATAAAAGTGGTGAAAGTGGACATCTTTGACCTACTTCTGACCCTAGTTTGTAAAAACTCTCAGTTTGAGGAGGATGTTAGTTTGATTTTTCATGTATGGACACCATACATGAGGTCTGTTCCCTCTAAACCTACTTGGTTGAGGGGTTTTGCCATGAATTGAAGTTTACTTTGTCAAGCGTTTGTTCTGCATCAAGTACACTTGAAAAACCATATTTGTGCTCCCAACTGTTCTTTGTTAGTCAGGACTTTCAAGCCTTGGGAGCTATGTTCCACATTCCTTCCAGGATTATCCCATTTCTTCATTATTGAAATGAACCCAAACTGTCTTAGAGTCAAGATAAGACTCAAGAAACTCTTATCTTGAAAAATTTCTATCGATTCACATAGGATGTACAATTTTATTACCTCAAGGAACCAAGAATTCTTTGCTGTAGCATAAATCTTGAAAGGAGATGCAGCTGATGAATCAAAATATGGGTTTTATGAGTCTTGTCAAATTCTCTGGGCCAGTTTAGGTTCATTCTCATAACATGAGAAGAGGCATCTGGGAGAAATTTTTCTAAAAGCTCAGATCACTATACATGTAAAACCAAGTAATTAATGGGAAAGACTCTGAGAGTTGAGCTACTTTGGTATAATATATAATGCTTTGTTGATTGTTAAGATATTGCAGCATCTGGGGAGCCTGGGTGGCTCAGTGGGTTAGGCTTCTGCCTTCAGCTCAGGTCATGGTCCCAGGGTCCTGGGATGGAGCCCCGCATCAGGCTTTCTGCTCAGCAGGGAGCCTGCTTCCTCCTCTCTCTCTCTGCCTGCTTCTCTGCCTACTTGTGATCTCTGTCTGTCAAATGAATAAATAGAATCTTTAAAAAAAAAAGATATTGCAGCATCTGTGTGTGAAAATTTCCAACATGGATGGGAGGCCTATAAGGATAAACTTCAAAAGAATACTTGCAAAATCTGAAAGACATAAGATTCCATAAAATGCACAGATAAAGATCAACAAAAAAGTCATAAATTATTTTTCAGACTATATAATAGGCAGGAAGAAGAACAACAGTAAGAGTTTAACTGGTGTTTTGTTCTCTACCTTGAAATTTTTTATAAAATCCTGACCATATTCGTTAAAAAAAAAAAAATCCATGTATACTCCAATAAGCTTTACATAACATCTGAATACTTGGACCCTTTGTATTTTGTAGAGTAGTTTTAAGTTCCCAGCCATATTGAACACAAATTACATTTACCTCTTGTCCCAATACTTACACAGCATTCCCCATCATCATGATTTAGTTCTTTCTTTTGTGAGGAGCAGTAAGAATCCACAGCTAGTGTCTAAGTATTTCATTAAATATCATATCCTAGTAATTTTTCAGAAGGTGAATATGTACCTTCCATGGGCCAAACCCATACTTGTTTTTAACTTGTGATTCTTTTCTTCTGAATTACACTCCCTCACTCTGACTTATACTGGCCATGATTCACTCTGTTCCCCAGAATCATTTTCTTTTGCCTTTCCTTCCCTCAAATAGTAGGACCTTTTTTTTGTGGTATGCATGATAATTGATGATGTGATTATTATTACTAATGATTGTGCTGGATTATAGTAATATCAATTATACGTGTTTGTACACAGCATTTACGGGGTATTTGCTCTGTGCCAGGCGCTGTATGAAGAATCTAAGAAATATTATTTCATTTAATCCTCATATCAACTCTAAGGAGTAGGTATTATTATCTTCATTGACAGATGAGGCAGAGACGTTTTGTTAGTGATTTCAACAATGGTAAGACATGCTACACGAGAGTGGAACCTTTTTATGCATTGCTTTCTATGCTCCTCAAATAGTGTCATTTGGTCTCTTCATTGTGGTTTCTTAGTTTTGATCTGACTGCTCTAGTACGTGTCATGAGAGGAGTATTTATTTCTTTAGCTGACAGGTACCTGCTTCGAGGTAGGTCACTTGCTCTCAGAAGAGACTTCTGCTTACTCCCCTGGCCCAGATTTCAGACCTACACAGTGAGAATCTCTTTACAACAATGAATTCCATATTAAATAGATCTCTGTTTAACAGCCAAAAATCACTTTCTTTTAGTTGCAGAGAACAGTATCCATTCAGGCAGAAGTTTCAGAAAGTTTACATTGCTCTAAAAGGGGCAGAAAATACAGTTGGTTTAAATGCTCACATAGTACTGTACTTTTTGCCACTGAAGGGTTTAGTCTCTAAAGCTGCCTGCTACAGAAGACTGGTCTCTTTTGCCTGGTGGTTAGATGTACAGGCTCTCCAGCTAGTCTGGCTCATCTAGTACCTGGTTTCATCACTGCCTATAAAATCTGGGCAGATTACTGAATCTTTCTAAGTACCAGTTGCTTCCTCTGAAAAGTGGGAACCACAACTGAGCCTACCTTATAAAATTGTGTGGATTGGGGTGCCTGGGTGGCTCACCCAATTAAGTGACTGACTTGGTTTCAGCGCAGGTCATAATCTCAGGGTCATGAGATCGAGCCCTGCATCTGGTTCTGTGCTTAGCAAAGACTACACTTGGGACTCTCTCTCTCTCATTCTCTGCCCCTCCCCACTGCTCGCTTTCTTTCTTTCACAAATAAATAAATCTTTAAAAATAAACAAATGAAATTGTGTACATTAAATAAAGAGTATACGTAAAGCATTAAGTGTAGTATCTTATACATGGGAAAGCACTCAGTATATATTAGAACCTATCACCATTATTGCTACTAATAAATATGTGCCTATACTCCTTTATGTACAGCATAGTCATTAAAAATATGGGCTCCAGAGCTGGGTCGCCATTTGCCAGCTGCGACATGAGGAAAGCTCCTTCACTTGCCTACCCCTAGCTTTCTCATCTGTGTGATGGAGATATTAAGAGTGCATACTCCGTGGGACTCCTGAGTGGCTCAGTCAGTTAACTGTCTGCCTTTGGCTCAGGTTATCATCCCAGGGTCCTGGGATCAAGCCCCACATTGAACTCCCTGCTGACCAGGGAGCCTCCTTCTCCCTCTGCCTGATGCTCCCACTGCTTGTGCTCTCTCTCTCTGACAAAAAAATAAATAAAATTTTTAAAAGAGTACATACTCCATAAGGAGGTAGGAAACGCTTTGAAGTAGGTAATATACATAAAGTACTTGCTTAAAAATGGAATAACTATTGTTATTATTATTATTATTTTAAGATTTTACTTATTTATTTGACACAGAAAGAGAGAGATCACAAGCTGGCAGAAAGGCAAGCAGAGAGAGAGAGAGGAGGTAGCAGGCTCCCTGCTGAGCAGAACCCTATGTGGGGCTTGATCCCAGGACCCTGAGACCATGACCTGAGCAGAAGGCAGAGGCTTTAACCCACTGAGCCGCCCAGGCACCCCTGTTATTATTATTCTTATCATAAATATTTCCTTCCTGCATCCATTTATCTGTGGCGGTTTTCTCCTATAAATACATAAAGGGCATACAATTTTTTTTTCAACAATATCACATGCTGAGTCGCATGGTTTATTTTATTATTAGGAATATCTTTCCCTCCATCTAGATTGTAAGTCCTGGCATGAAAGGGTTCATGTTAACAGCACCACCTACAAGAGCTATCTGTACATATCTCCATTTAATGTACATTTACAAATGATTGATTACAGGATTCATATAGTATCAAGTTGCTCAGAGAAATAAACAAGTTATACTGAGTGAGTTATAAATCATCATCCAACATGGACATTGAGAACCCACTGTGTGCCTGGCACTATTTTAGGCTCTGGGTCTATCCCAGCAAATAAAGAGTTTCCATTTCAAAGAAGGAGGTTTTGTGTATGTAATTCTGTGGCAATTCAGGGTTGAGAACATGCTGGTGAAATATGAAAGTGGAAAGATACGGCTGGAAAATTTTTGATGTTGAGAGGGCGAGATAGATCATAAGGAGGTCACGATGTTGATTATGTTACAGGGAAGCCTGAGGTACTTTTCTTTCAAGTCATGAACCGCTGTACTATGTTTCCTTTAGCAGCTTGGTTTTTGCTTCCCCATCTCATTACTGCAATTTTGCCCCTGGCCCTGCCGGTCCCCTGTGTCCATCACTAATGCCTGTAGCACTTATTGGACTTTTCACTGTTACTTGGATGTTTGCTTAAATTGTGTCTCTCCTTTGATATTTATCTGATATGTTTATGTGGCACAGAGAGAGAGCAAGAACAGTTTATCCATTTAAGGCTGATAATAATTGATCAGAGGTAATCTATAAAAGAAAGTGGTGGCTTGGGTAATCAAATCTACTGCATATACTGTTTCTGTAATAACCATATTTATAGTTTATGAAGATTAATCTGTGCTTAAAGTGTCAAATAAAGTACACAGTACTACATGTAGATCATTTATATTCTCTTGGTGTTGTATTGTAGGGGACAGGGCTGGAGGGGATAGATTACAAGGTAATGAGCTGTAGGATTCTGAACTGTAGGATTCTGGAGAGGCAGAGATTAAAAAAACAAAAACAAAAACAAAACAAAACAAAAAAACCTTCTCTGCTTGTTGCAGTTATAAGAAAGCCAGGATCAGAGATGCTCTGTTTTACTCATGAGATTTTTGGGCAAGCGTGTCCCACAACTATGATTCTACCTTTCTCTGATTTTATCATATTGTCTCACTCATCTATCAGCATTTGTGTCCTAAGTAATTTCTTGTTCACTTCCTTATATTCTGATGCATTCGGATACGACATTCAAAGATCCATTGAGGACTTGCTGGGGAAGCTAATAGTGTTGAGTGATGTCTTTTTTGGTCACTCTGATACATTTAATGGCAGAAACAACAAGACTGGATCAGCTTCTTTTTCTTGGTTCTGACCTAGTCAGTCTCTATATTTCCTTCTGACCCATTACAAAAGGGATGAATCTTAAAAAAGACTTCTTTCCTAACCCACTTTTACTTCTCAGAACCTAAATGTTATCCCTGAAAAGAAAAATCCATTGCCTTTTTGGTGTCTCTTACTCAAAGCTAAAACTCTGCCTAATCTATAATCTTGAAATTGTTCCATGGAACGCACAGAAATCTTAGGTAAAGTTATCAAGCCAGGCAGCTTAATTTAACAACAAAAATAAAATAAAAATAAGGCTGGAGTGATTGTGTATTAAAAAGATTCTACATTTAAGTCTAGCATGTGGCCAGTTATCAGATATTTTCAGCATAGCCAGTTCCACCAGCTCATGGAAAATCTTGTATAGATCGTGGGTTAATTTAGAATGTTGAGTTTTGGGATGGGGTGGGTATCATCTTGGGAAGTACTGGGATTCTTTCTGTTCTGTAGTTGAATTTCTAGAGTCAAGGCTGAAGATGTTCCATCAGGTCTGGAAAAACCTACTTGGGTTCTCAGATTAAGAAGATGCTGACTCAATTGGCTGGTAACAAAAGTATCTACCCAATAAATGACTTTTAAAAGTTTGATTTGTGACTAAGATTTGCATATTTTTGTGTTATTTTAGGACAACAAGTTAGAACCATTTTAGCACTAGAAGATATAAATTTTAAAAGTAAAATTATATTTTGTGTTTTTTTTTCTCTTTTAAGATTTTGTTTTTCTTAGAACGGTTTTGGTTGACAGCAGAATTGCGAGGAAGACTTTGCCCATACATCCTCTGCTGCTACTCTTGTGTACCCACCTCTTTTTACAATGTTTTCCAACCCAGTGGTATGTTTATTACAGCTGATGTACCTGCACAGCCACATCATTACCATGCGAAGTCCATAGTATATGTTAGGTTTTTCTGTTGGTGTTATATGTTCTATGCGTTGGGACAAATTTGTAATTAATCTCTCCCTAATTATAATACCACACAGAGTATTTTCGACAGTCTAAAAACTCGTGCTTTACTTATTTTTTAAATTCAAATATGCAGTATTTAGTTTCAAGTGTATAGTATAGTGGTTCAACAATACTATACATTACTCAGTGCTCATCATGATAAATTACTCTCAATCCCATTCCCCAGTTTCATGCATTCCCCCACACAGCTCCACTCTAAGTACCATCAGTTTGTCTTCTATAATTAAGAGTCTGCTTTTGGTTTGTCTCCTCTTTTCTTTGTTCATTTGTTTTGTTTCTTAAACTCCACATATGAATGAAATCATATGGTGTTTGCGTTTCTTTGGCTAACTTATTTCACTGATTTCACATCATACCCTCTAGATCCATCCATGTTGTTGCAAATGGCAAGATTCCATTCTTTTTAATGGCTGAGTAGTATTCCATTGTGTGTATATACCACATCTTCTTATCCATTCATCTGTTAACAGACATTTCAGCTGCTTCTATAACTCGGCTATTCTAAATAATACTTCAATAAATATAAGGAGGCATATATCTTTTCAAATTAGTATTTTTACTTTCTTTTGGTAAATATTCAGTAATGGAATTACTGGGTCATATGGTAATTTTATTTTTAATTTTTTTAGTAACCCCATTTATTTTCCACAATGGCTACACCAGTTTCATTCCTACCAACAGTGTACAAGCGTTCCTTTTTCTCCATATCCTCACCAACACTTGTTTCTTGTGTTTTTGATTTTAGCCATTCTGACAGGTATGAGGTGATATCTCATTATAGTTTTGATTTGCATTTCCCTGATTATGAGTGATATTGAACACCTTTTACGTGTCTTTGGCCATCTGTATATCTCCTGTGCAGAAATGTCTGCTCATGATTTCTGCCCATTTTTAATTAGATTATTCATTTTTAGGGTGTTGAGTCTTCCAGTTCTTTATATATTTTGGATACTAATCCTTTATCAGACATGTCATTTACAAATATCTTCTCCCATTCAAAAGGTTGTCTTTTAGTTTTGTTGATGGTTTCCTTTGCTGTGCAGAGCTGTTCATGCTGATGTAGTCCCAATAGTTTATTTTTGCTTTTGTTTCCCTGGCCAAAGGAGATGCAACTAGAACAATGTTGCTGCATCCAACGTCTGAGAAATGACTGCCTGAGCTCTCTTCTAGGATTTTTATGGTTTCAGATCTCACATTTAGGACTCTCAACCATTTTGAGTTTATTTTGGGGTGGGGTGTAAGAAAGTGGTCCAGTTTCATTCTTTTGCATGTAGCTATCCAATTTTCCCAGCATCATTTGTTAAAGAGACTGTTTTTTCCCCATTGCATAGTATTGTCTCCTTTTTGAAGATAGACTAAGCATATAGTTGTGGGTTTATTTCTGGGCTCTCTATTCTGTTCCACTGATCTGTTTCTGTTCCAGTACCATACTGTTTTGGTTACCACAGCTTTGTAATAGATCTTGAAATCTGGGATTGCGTTACCTCCAGTTTTGTTCTTTTTCAGATTGCTTTGGGTATTCAGGGTCTTTTGTGGTCCCATACAAATGTTAAGATCATTTTTTCTGAGTCTGTGAAAAATGCTATTGGTAATTTGATAGAGATTGCATTAAATCTGAAGATTGTCTTGGGTCATACAGATATTTTAACAACACTTTTTCTTTCAATCCATGAGTATGGGATATTTTTCCATTTGTTTGTTTCATCTCCCATTTCTTTCATTAATGTTTTAAAGCTTTCAGAGTATAGGTCTTTTACTTCCTTGGTTCAGTTTATCCCCGGGTATTTTATACTCTTTGGTGCAGTTATAATTGGGATTGTTTTCTTAATTTCTCTTTCTGTTTACTTCATTATTATTGCATAAAAATGCAACATTTGTATTCTGTGTGTTGATTTTATATCCTGTGACCTTAATGATTTCATTTATCAGTTCTAATAGTTTTTTGGTGGAGTCTTTATGGTTTTCTAGGTATAGTATCATGTCATCTGCAAATACTGAAAGTGTTACTTCTTTCTTATCAGTTTGGATGCCTTTTATTTCTTTTTGTCTGACTGCTGGGGCTAGGACTTCCAGTGCTTTGTTGAATAAAAATAGTGAGAATGGACATCCTTGTCTTTTTCATGATTTTATGGGGAAAGCTGTCAGCTTTTGACCATTGAATATGATGTAAGCTGTGGTTTTTTTCATATATGATCTTTAGTTGATCTTATGTTGAGGTATGTTCCCTCTAAACCTAATCTGTTGAGATTTTTTTTTTATTATGAATAGATGTTGTGCTTTATCTAAAGCTTTTTCTAAATCTACTGAGATAAGCTCTTTTGTTTGTTTGTTTGTTTGTTTCATTAACACACAATGTATTATTTGCTTCAGGGGTAAAGTTCTGTGAATCATCAGTCTTACATAATTCACAGCACTCACCATAGCACGTACCCACCCCAATGTCTATAACCCAGTCACCCTATGCTTTACCCCTCCTCCCTGCAGCCCTCAGTTTGTTTCCTGAGATTAATAAGAGTTTCTTACAGTTTGTCTCCCTTGCTGGTCCCATCTTGTTTCATTTTTTCTCTCCCTACCCTCCATGACCCCCTGCCCTGCCTCTCAAATTCCTCATATTAGAGAGATCATATGATAATTATCTTTCTCTGATTGACTTATTTTGCTTAGCATAATACCCTCTAGTTCTATCCACATCATTGCAAATGGCAAGATTTCATTTCTTTTGATGGCTGCATAGTATTCCATTGTATCACATCTTTTTATTCATTCATCTGTTGATGGACACCTAGGTTCTTTCCATAGTTTGGCTATTGTGGACATTGCTGCTATTCAGGTGCACATGCCCCTTTAGATCACTACATTTGTATTTTTAAGGTAAATAACTAGTAGATAAGCACTGATTTTATTCTTTTTCTTGTTAATGTGATATATAATGTTGATGATTTACAAATTTTGAACCCCTTTACAGTCCCACTTGATTGTGTTGGACGATTTTTTAAAATATATTTTTGGATTTTGTTTGCTAATATTTTGTTGAGGATTTTTGCATGAGAGATCTTGGCCTGTAGTTTTCATTTTTTTTGGTAATGTCTTTATCTTGTTTTGGTATCAGAGAATTGCTGGTCTCATAGAATGAATTTGGAAGCTTTCCTTCCTCTTCTATTTTTTGGAATAGTTTGAGAAGAATAGGTATTAACTCTATATTTATTTATTTTTCTTTTTAATTAACATATAATATTGTTTCAGGGGTACAGTTTTGTGATTCATCAGTCTTAACACTCAGCACTCATCACAACACATACCCTCCCTAGTGTCCCTCACCCAGCCACCCCATGCCCCCACTCCCTACGCCTCCAGCAAAACTCAGTTTGTTTCTTAAAATTATGAGTCTCTTATGGTTTGTAACTCTTCTTTAAATGTTTTGTAACATTCACTTATGAAACTATCTAGTCTTGGACTTTTGTTTTGGGGGGAGTTTTTTTTATTACTGATTCAATTTTATTGCCAGTAATTGGTATGTTTAAATTTCCTATTTCAGGGGCACCTAGGTGGCTCAGTTGGTTAAGTGTCTGCCTTTGGCTCAAGTCCTGATCACAGGGTCCTGGGATCGAACCCCATGTTTGGCTCCCTGCTCAGTTGGGAGACTGCTTCTCCCTCTCCCTCTGCCTGCTGCTCTGCCTGCTTGCGCACATGTGCATTTTCTGTCAAATACATAAATAAAAAATTAAAAAATAAATTTCCTATTTCTTTTCTTTTAATTAATTAATTTTTTTCAGCATAACAGTATTCATTGTTTTTGCACCACACCCAGTGCTCCATGCAATCCATGCCCTCTCTAATACCCATCACCTGGTTCCCCCAACCTCCCACCTCCCACCCCTTCAAAACCCCCAGATTGTTTTTCAGAGTCCATAGTCTCTCATGGTTCACCTCCCCTTCCAATTTCTCTCAACTCCCTTCTCCTCTCCATCTCCCCTATTTCTTCTTGACTACGTTTTGGAAGGCTATTATATGTTTCTAGGAATTTAGCCATTTCTTCTAGGTTGTCCAATTTGTTGATAAGTAATTTTTTATTACTTATACATCTTTTACTACCCTTTGTATTTCTGTGGTGTCTGTTATTATTTCTCTTTTTCCATTTCTCATTTTATTTATTTGAGTCATTTTTCACTCTCTCTTTCTCTTTTTTTTAGATGAGTCTGGCTAAATGTTTTAATTGAAATATACTATTGGCTTTTTAGCTATTATTTCATTTATTTGTGGTATAATCTTTTTTATTTCCTTTCTTCTACTGATTTTGGATTTTGTTCTTTCTTCTTTCCCTAGCTCATGTTAATGTAAGACTAGGTTGTTTATTTGAGATTTTTCTTGATTCTTGAGGTACACCTGTACTTCTATTTTCCCTTAGAGCAGTTTTTATGCATCCCAAAGATTTTGGACTATTGTATTTTCATTTTTATTTTTCTTCATGTATGTTTTTATTTCCTCTATGATTTCTTGGCTGACCCATTCATTGTTTAGTAGCATGTTGTTTAACTTCCATGTATTTATATTCTTTCCAGATATTTTTCTTGTGATGGATTGATAATTTCGTACCATTGTAATTGGAAAAGCTGCATTATATGATTTCATTCTTTTTCAAATTATCAAGATTTGTTTTGTGGCCAAACATGTGCTCTCTTCTGGAGAATGTTCCATGTGCCCTTGAAAAGAATGTGTATTCCAAAGTTTTGGAGTGGAATGTTCTGAATATATCTGTTAGATCCATCTGGTCCAATGTGTTACTCAAAAACACTGTTTCCTTTTTAATTTTCGGTCTGAATGATCTATCTATTGATATAAATGGGTATTAAAGTCCCCTCCTATTATTGCTTTGCTATTGATTTCTTCCTTTATGTTTGTTAATAGTTGCTTAAATGCAATTTTTTAAAGATTTTATTTATTTATTCGACAGACAGAGAGATCACAAGTAGGCAGAGAGACAGGCAGAGAGAGAGAGAGACAAAGGGAAGCAGGCTCCCTGCTAAGCAGAGAGCCCGATGTGAGACTCGATCCCAGGACCCTGAGATCATGACCTGAGCCGAAGGCAGCAGCTTAACCCACTGAGCCACCCAGGCGACCCGCTTAAATGCAAAATTTTAAGTTGAACACTAAACTACCAACCAAGGGCCACAGTCCCTGAAGTTTGGCCAATCCTGCTTGTCATGACATATCCTGGGGCATATAAAAACAGCCTCAGATCTCTATAGACAACAGTTTGAAAGTCACTGTGCTAGAAATTTCTAACAGGCGACACAGACCAAGGTGAAAAGGACAGGTTCTAAAGCCAGATGATCGACATTCTAATTCTAACTCTGGGATTTACTAGTCTTGTGAACTTGGGAATGTCATTCGACTTTCCCTGCTTCATTTCCTTTAGCTCTAAAATGAGAATTTTAATATCAGTATCATAAGGTTGTAAGAATTAAATGGGTTATTGTCGGGGTTCTTAACTGTTTATTGTCATGGACCCCTTTGGTGCAATTGAAAACAACTTTTTTTTTTCAACCTATAAAATAAAACATATAGAATCATAAAGAAGCCAACCAATAATTTTGAAATAGAGTTATCAAATTATTAAAGGTCATGTGATATAGTAGTATATATGATTCTTTACACATTAAATAACAAGATCTGATGCTGAGTCTAATAATTCATAATTTCAATGTAGTAATGAGCTTAAACAATGATTTCAAGGTATATGTTATAAAGTGCAATGTGTGATGAAAATATTTGTGATTTCTTTTGAAGAAAATGCTGTATTTCTATTGAAAGAGGTGCTAACTTTCAGTTAACGGTTATTGACAATACATAATTTTTTCATTTAAATTTATGAGCTCCTGAGTTTTACTGGTCTCCAAATTGAGAACCCTAGTATTAGAAGGTTTAGCCACAGTATCTTATAGATTGAGAGTTTAAGACATACTTGTTCTTACAATTATTACCATAATTATCACCACTGTCATTATTATAGAAGGAGGAATATATATTTGGAATTCTTAATTTAGCAATAATGTCATAATATAATAATAATGTTACAAATGTTATGTGATAATGTAATAATAATAATGTTATAATGTAAATATAATAGTTATAATATAAAACTTTATTTAATAATATTTCAGTTTAAGATACTAAAAATTAAAGTTGAGTATTTGCTAACAATATGGGATAAAATATGGCAGAATCAACTTTTTTAAAAAATTAAATTCAAGTTAGTTAACATATAGTACAGTATTGGTATCAAGAGTATAATTTAGTGATTCATCCCTTACATATAATACCCAGTAGTCATCCCAACAAGTGCCTTCCTTAATACCAATCACTCATTTAGCCCATCCCCCACCCACTTTCCCTCCAGCAACCCTCAGTTTGTTCTCTTAACTGCAGAGTTTCTTATGGTTTGCCTACCTCTCTGTTTTTATCTTATTTTATTAGAAACTATCTACAAGAACATTTTCTTAAAGCCAAAATACCAAAGTTTACAAATATCAACAATTAGATGACCTGCCATATCTAAAGTGTTTTCACTTATATCTGTTTTTCAGGGTTTTTTTCTAATCCTAGTAATAATAATCCTAGTATGTTCTTGTTCCCATCTCATCAGTAATCTCCACCTTTTGTTACATTGAATAAATAAATAATGTACCTTAAAAAAAAAAACCACTGAAAATTATACAAATTTATTCAGAAGTCTCTTGAGAGACTGGCCCCTAACAAGAGTAATATTGCTTTACTTAACAGCTTAGATTAGTTTTGCCTGTTTTTATGCTTTTAGAAATGTACCACACCTCTTAGTCTGGATTAGTTCAATCAATATTATGTTTCACAGTTGCATCTATACTAATTCATGAAGTTGAAGTTATTAGTTGCTGAATAACATTCCATTGTGTGAACATACTACAGTTTTCTTTACGGGCATTCAGATATTTTCCAGTTTGTGGGCATTAAGAATAAATACAACTGTTCTGGGTCTTAGCTAAACATGTGAATGATTACTGCTTGGCAATTTTCTATGAGTAGGATTATTGGGTCTAATTGTATAAGCTAACATACAGGATGGAATTATCAAGTCAGACCCACATAAATTAAAGGAATCTTATCCTTTAGCAATCTTTATTAAATAATTTCTATTTGAAGGTAATTGAAAATTTCAGGAAGAGCAGAGAGAGGTTTAGGGCATCAAAAGTTGTTTCCCAAGACCTGTCTTTTTCTGTCTAACATATGGCTCAGAATAATGGATAAGATCTCTATGTTACATCTGCAAAGTCACTTCACACAACAGGAGCATTTAAATTGTGAAGCCAGAGAGCTATGTAGCTTGGGCGAAATCCTCCAGAGGGCCATTTCTTATAAACCCTGGGTTCTTTTTCTATAGATAATTCTTGACTAGGACATCCTGAGCAGGGAATTTCAGAGATAAGGTCACTTCTTCCTAGCAAATATCATTAGTCTATTTATCCACAAGTCCATTTATGAAGAAGATTAGACTGGATGACCCCAAGAGCTTTTCTCTCAAGGACTTTTCCTTGGTGTAGTGCCTGAATCAAAACCCAGTTGTCTTAACTCCTTCCTCTCAACATAGACAGCTTTAACAGATACTGCCAGTTTAACAAAATGGTTGTACTAATTAGTCTTCCAGCAGTAATATATGAACATATTGATTGCTCTACATCCTCGCTAACACTTATTTTCCATTGTTGTTGGTTTGTTTTCCTTTCCATGATGATGGTAGGTGTGTAGTGAAACCTCTTTGTGGTTTTCCCTTGCATTTCTGTAATGACAGTGAAGGTCTTCATTGGCTTTTTGGATATCCTCTTTTGTAAAGTGTTCAGCAATTTTTCCCTATTTTGTACTGGATTTGTGTGCTCTTTTCCTGTTGATCTATAGGAGCTCTTTATATATTCAAGGTAGTTATTTTTTTTAAACATTCATCACCATACTCAGTTATAGAACTTAAGAATTTTTCTTTGTGATGAGACCTTTTAAGATTTACTCTTTTAGCAACCTTCAAAAATATGGAATGCTTTATAAAGTTGTGTGTCATCCTTGCCCAGGGGTCATGCTAATCTCCTCTGCATCTTTCTGATTTTAGTGTATGTGCAGCCAAAATGAGCATGGGAATAGATTTTTTAAAAAATATTCTATTATGAATATATTTTCCTAGTTCATGTACTACCTTTATACTCTTATTAGTGATTTTTTTGATGAATACAAGTTCTTACTTTTATTATCCAGTTTTCCATGTGTTTTTAAAATCTAAAGTGAGCTAATAATGACCTTCCAAATTTCTTCATCCATTAGTCCTAGTTTGGGAATTAAAGGACCTCAGGAAGCCTGAATGAAAATGATGCCTTAGAAGGAGGGAAGAGAAGAACCGTGAATGATTTAATGCCCCTTTTGGTCATTTCACACAACCACGTAATTTATTTGTCATATCTTATGTTCTGAATGGTTGGCCTTATTGCCTTCTGATAGTTTTGGCATTAGAAGATTTGAGAATTTGTGGCTTTTTGTGGCTTAGCAATATCTATTTGCTACTTTTGGTTCAAAATATATTGCTTAACCCATACCTCCCATATCAGATAAACAGAAATTGGGTGTGTATTCTTTACCCAGTACTATAACCAAGTACATTCCATACCTGCTTTTGTTCCCTAGATATAAATAATTTTTTCTTTTAATTTTCTGAGAAAAATGGAGTTCCTCACTAAGCTGCTTCTTCAGCCCCTTCTTAATGTTCACTTGTTTGAACAGAAAAATTGTAAGAAATTTGTCTATGGTTCTTTATTCTAAATATGTAACTGTGTATTTGGTATTGTCAGGTTTTGGGTTTTAGCCATTCTGATAAGTATGTAGTGATACATTGTTGTTGTTTTAATTTGCAATTCTCTAATTACAAGTGATGTTAAGCATAATTGCATATACTTATTTGTCATCCTTATGTTCCCTATAGTGTTCCCATTTTCTGCTTGGGTCGCTTGTATTTTTATTGTTGAGTTTTGAGTTATTTGTGTATTTTTAATATACGTGTTTTATCAGATACATATTTTGCCTGTATTATCACCAAGTCTGGGGCCTGTCCTCATTCTCTTAGTACTGTCTTCCACAGAGCAGAAGTTTTTAATTCTAATACAGTTCAACATTTTTTTTTTTCATGGATGTGCTTTTGTATTGCATCTAAAAATACCTTGCCAGGCCCAAGAACACCTAAAATTTCTCCTATGTTTTCTTCTAAATGTCTAATGTCTAATATACTTTACATTTAGGTCTACGATCCCTTTTGATTTGATTTTTGTGAAAGGTATAGAGACTGATTAGATTCTTCTTTTTTCAGTTTGGGTGTCTAGTTGTTCCAGCACTGTTTGTTAAAAAGACTGCCTTCTCCATTGAATGGCCTTTATTTTTCTGTCAAAGATTGTTTGACTGTATCTGTGCGGGTCTGTTTCTGGGCTTTCTGTTCTTTTCAATTGATCTGTATGTCTATTCTTCTGCCAATACCACATTGTTCTGATTACTGTAGATTAGTAAGTTTTGAAGTTAGTTTCAGTCCTGAAACTTTCTACTTTTTTATTGGTTTGTTGGCTACTTCAGGTCTTTTGTCTTTCCATATAAACTTTAGAATCAGTTTGCTCATATCCATAAAATGGCTAGCTGGGATAATGATTTGCTTAAGACATTTTCCTCTATTCTTAGTTTGTTGAGAAGTTTGTTTGTTTGTTTGTTTGTTTTAATTGTGAATGGATGTTGGACATTGTGAAATGCACTTTTTTGCATCAGTTGTTGATGTCATATTTTTTTCTTCTTTAGCCTTTGATGTGGTGGATTATATTGATTGATTTTCAAATGTTAAATCAGTCATGACTGCCTGCTATAAATATCACTTGGTCCATGTTGTATGATGATTTTTATACATTGTTGAATTTGATTCGTTTTTTGAAGATTTTTGCATCTATGTTCATGAAAGATATTGGTTTTCAGTTTTCCCCTCTTCCAATGACTTTATATGGTTTTGGTAGTAGAATGGCCTTATGGAATGAGTTAGAAAGTGTTCCCTCTGTTTCTATCTTGTGGAAAAGACTGTGGAGGACCAGTATCATTTCATCCTTAAATATTTGGTAAAATACATCAGTAAAACCATATGGACCTGGTATTTTTATTTGATTTCTTTCATAGATATACAACTATTAAAGTTATCTCTTTCTCCTTGTATCATGTTTAGTAGTTTGTGTCTTTCAAGGAATTGGTCCATTTCATCCAAATTATCAAATTTGGGGACATAGAGTTGTTCATAATTTTTTTTTATTATCCTTTTAATATCCATAGGATCAGTAGTGATGAGCCTTCTTTTGCTTATATTAGTAAGCTAGGCCTTCTCTCTCTTTTTTTCCCCTTGGTTAGCCTATAGGTTTATAAACTTTATTGAACTTTTCAAAGAACCAGCCTTTAATTTTGTTGGCTTTTTATATTGATTTCTTGATTTTAATTTTACTAATTTCTGCTCTTATTTTAATTATTTTTTTCTGCTGCCTGTTTTTGGCTTATAGTACTCTTCTCTCTCTCTCTCTCTCACACACACACACACACACACATATTCTCTCTCTCACTCAATCATCTAAGAAGGAAACTTAGATTATCACTTTTCAGGTCTTTCTTCTTTTCTAATATAGACAATTTTGTTTTACAAATTTCCCTCTAAGCACTGCTTTTGCAGCATCTCACAAATTTTAATGTTTTATTTTCCTTGTCATGTAGTTCAAATATTTAAACATTTCTCTTAAGACTGTTTTTTGGTCCATGAATTATTTATATGCTATTTAGTCTATAAATATTTTTGGATTTCAAGCCATCTTGCTGTTATGGATTTCCAGTTTAATTCCATTGATATCTAAGAACATAATTTGTATGATTCCTATTTTTAAAAATTTTTTATGGTATGTTTATACCCCAGAATGTTGTCTATCTTGGGCCATACTCCATACCAGCTTGAGAATAATATGTATGTTTTCTGTTATTTGATGGAATAAACGTTTTGGGGAGGGGGAGTAGCAAAATAAGGTTTATTTAACAATAGAAAGATGATAATACAAAGATCCTGAGGAGGGAGGGGACCCAAAGGGGTTGCCACCAGAGTTTCCAAGTCTAGGGGTTTTTATGGGTTTGTTGGCCCACTGTTTTAATCTGATCAGCCCTCCCTGCACCTGTCATCCAATCAGATTTTTCTTACCTATCAGATGGAAAAGTGTAGGGAGCTCTTCGAGGGCAGTGTAAAATGCTTTAAAGTGTGGTTTCCTCTTAAGGTGGAGGCCCCTTATCCCTGCCTGCGTTCTAATTATCTTTTATCATTCCCCCCTCTGAAGAAGTAACCCTAACTGCTGTTAGGGAAGAAGGGCGATGACCAATCATAGCTACTTCCTGCTGGTCAAGGGTGTTGGATGGGACAATAGTGAGTGTTTCTTTCATCCAGATCTATCAAGTGGTCCCATGTAGATGTCTGGTTTGACTGCCATATGAGGCCCCATCTGAACCACAACCATTGGGAGTTTGATGACATTTATTCTGGAAGATATAAAGTGAGTTAGGGCATTTAGAAGGCAAGACCCAAGGCACAATGCAAGACTGAATACAGCCAGTCTGGCAAGAGATAGAGGATGTTTTAGTGAACTTCCCAAATACTGTGAGGAGAGGGCAGGCAAAAGGCACTTCAAGATTAGTTTGAGGTACTCTCTGGGTTCACAGAGGGATTTTGATTCCTTGTTGTTTGTCCCCCCAATGTGGGACCAGGGTTTGACTCTGAAGGGATAGATCCAGGCTTCATTTTGACTGCTATTGGAGTTGCTAAAAATCACTGTATATATAAGCCTTCCCAGACCAGCTCTAATAAGCACTTGCTTCCCAGGGTGAAAATGGGACAGGTTGGTTATTTTGGGGCTGGGAATTAGGAAGCTCCTTATAAGAGGGTTGAAATGATTAAAGTCCAAAACCTTGGCTACTCCCTCTGTTATCACTCTGAAGGGCCTAGGGGATTCAAAACCAAGGGATTTACCAGTGCCTTTATCACTTCTGAGGCTTTTTGGTTTTATAGGGGAAGGCCTCAATTCAGTGCATGATTTTGGGTATCTACCCAAACCAGGAGGTACCTATACCCATGCATTTTAGACACGTGTGACATGCACTTGCTGATCTTCCCTAGGTAACTTCTTACTTGCTGTATGCCTCTGGGGATTTGTGAATGGGAGAATGGGTCGTTGTTCTGGCAGGCTTCATGTGTTTTTAAAATGTTTTAATAGTCCTATCTAAATTTCTCACTGTAAAGAGTTTGTGGGTCATTTGTAGGGTCTTATCTTGACCTAAATGGAAGGTTTGGTGGTTTTTAGGACCTTCCATTGGTTAGTGGCTGGCAGGTGAAGCCTAACATCCTCTGCCTGGAGCCAGCCTATAGACTGGGAAGTATATCCCTGTTGTGTTGCCCATTATCTTTCCTCAACTGAGGAGTATATCCCTGTTCTGTTGGGGATTAATTGTTTTCCTCAACTGAATATCAGGGTCTTTGGAACCATCCCAGACTAAGTGGACAACCACAGGGGTAGTTGAGCTGGCAGATGAATTTGAGGCCGCATTGGCCAATCTATTTCATTCTGATACTTCATCTGCTCCTTTTTGGTGTCCCTTGCAATGTACAACTGCTATGTCTGGGTGTTGATTTATGGCTTGCAGAAGCCATGTGATTTCCTGATGATACTTGATAGGAGTACCTGACACAGTTAGAAAATGTCTCTCTCCATATTGTACCATGGGTGTGTAAAACCAGGGAAGCACATTTGGAGTCAGTATATATGTTGACTCTTGTCCTTACTAAAAGCTCAGGTGAGTGCCCTCAGGTCAGCCAGTTTTACATTTGACCCAGGTAGGAGAGGGTTACTGTATATTGTTTAATATAAAGATCCAGCCTCCAAAACCCTCAGTTGTTTCTCAGAGTCCACAGTCTCTCATGCTTTATCTCTCCCTCTGATTTCGGAGGGGAGGGGGGGTGGGGGGAATAGGTGAGCCTGGTGGTGGTTATTAAGGAGGGCACGTATTGCATGGAGCACTGGGTGTAGTGCATATACAATGAATCTTGGAACACTAAAAAATAAAATAAAGTTATAGTGAAAAGTAAAAATAAAATAAAATAGTATGTTTATAGCAAAAATAAAATAAAATAAAATCACATCCAAAAAAATTAACTAACTAAATAATCCAACCTTTTGGGTGCCCTGTTCAACAAATGAAATAGAAAATAAAGTCCATTCTGGATTTTCTATTGGGGTTTCTTTTAAGTCCTCCAGGGCAGCATAGGTTTGGGTTATGATTTGTTGACGGTCATGCTCTGACCCTGTGCCTTCTTCTCAAAGGAAGGTGGTGGGATTTAAAGTTGAGCAAGTTTTCCTTTGCATGACTGGGCCTTCCGGGAAGAGTGCCTGATCTCTCAGAAGGCAGCTGTCCATGAGCCAATGATGCTATCCCTTGATAGGAGACTTTGGGTATCATGAGGGGTATAGACAGTTAAGATCCTGTCCCAGAGTTAGTTCTGTAGCTTCCTACTGGTTGTTGATCTGGTCCCTGGGTGTGGGTTAGGATACACCCAAAGCCATTCCCTTTCTTTCTCTCACATATAAGTTGTAAGCCTTCCCAGTAGGAATACTTAAAGCTGGGGCACTGAGCAAGGCCCTCTTGAGATTTTTAAAAGATTTTTTTCTGACTCTGAATCCCATATTAAGGATGGGTACTGGCGATCTGGGTATCCTTGACCAGCCAATAGAGGGGGCATGCTATTTCCCTGTATCCTGGTATCCAAGAGCAACAGTGTCCTGTTATGCCTAAAAAATCTTTCCAGCAAGGGAAGGAAAAAATTTGGCCATTTCCATCCCAGAAGGGAAGGAAAAAATTTGGCTTATGGGTCACCCTGTGATGCCCTTAATGACAACACTGCCATTAAACAGTTGGCCCTAAGGCAGAGAGTAGAACAGAAAAGGTGGCTCCAGTATCAAGAAGTAAATAGACTGGTTTAACTTCTATAGCCAAAGTTACCTGAGGCTCTGGGTTCCCTATGGTGAGAGTTTCAGAGGAGCCATCACATAGAGCCCCAGGCTACCTCAGTCCTGATCTGGGGCGCTGGCCACCTGAGCCCTCACAGATTGAGGTCCTTGAGGACATTCAGATTTCCAGTGTCCCCTTCCACAATTGGGACAAGGGTTACAGGGCCTTGGTTTCTGCCATTGGGAGCATTCTCACTTCCAATGTCCTGGTTGTCTACAGAGATGTCATTTGGTGCCAGGGCTTTGGGAGGCCAAGCTGACAATGGCATGCAAGGCCACAACCAAAGCCTCAAGACATTGCTTTAGCTTCTGTTCCTCACTCTTCTCTCGGTCCTGACTGTAAAAGACCCAGTTGGCAGCTCATTAGAGCTCTTCTAGGGTCCCCTTGGGACCAACGGCCAACTCTTGCAGTATTTTCCCAAATATCTGGGCACCAGCAGGGAGGTGCCTACAAGAAGAGAGGAAAAGATATCCCTTACATTAGTTCCTTGTGATGATCAAGGAGACTTGGGAAGAGAGCAAAAGGCATCCCCAACCTCAGTTCCTCCTCATGTTTTCCTGATGTGTGGCCCTAGCTACTCAGGTGACTGACAGCCAGACCCCCTGTCAAAGGTGCTGGGAGTAGTTACACTTACCCAGGCTTGCCTCTTCTTCCAGAGAGTGACCCTGGTTTCCCCACTCTTAAGACTCCCTTAGAAGTTAGTGGATACACCAGACTTCTTTTAGTGGAGTTATTCTGTCTGATATAACACCCAATTATCTTTTAGTAAAATTGTTCTGTCTGGCATAGCCACAGGGAGGGACAAGACAGGGCACCCAGGGAGGGGAAATCTACCTGGGATATTAGCCCCAGTGGAACCAAAAAGTTGGGAGATCCCTTAGATCTCAGTTCTTTTGCCCTGTTTGACCATTTCTTCATATAGGTGGTATAGCCAGTTGGAGGGGTGTCAGAAAGAGTCAGACTGTTCCTTACCATAACAGGGAACTGTGAGTGGGATCCATTGGAGGTTACCCAAACCACTCATAAGAGAATGTCTGGGGGACCATCCTGGGCTTCCCCACTCATTCTTTTAGGGGAGGAATCAGCAAGGAAAAGAGTTGTAGAGGGGTTCTCTCTAGGTGCCCAGATGGGCAAGTAAGGAACCAGGTCCCTCCAAGAGCATCCAGGTGTGCAAAGAATAGCTTTGGTCAGGCCCCTCAATTGCTGTTCAGTTCTCCCTAGGTCCTTCCCATCCAGTGATCTTCCCTGAAAGGAGTTCTGAGTTCTCACCAAACTGACATTCCCAACTTCTGTTGAGGGATCAGTCAGAAAGAAGCCCACAGAGCATACCGTCTGAGACTTGAGAATGGCAGCCTTGCTAATTGCTCTTACATGGCCGATGGGTGCCTGTTGTTTCAACATACAAAATGGAGAGAGAGAGAGAGACTTGCTACCCACTACTCACAGTTAGTTGTCCTTAATGATGGAGGATATCCTGGACAAGCCCCCATAAATGTTGCAGGATTTTTTTTTTCCCTGAGGGGGCCCATGGTTCCTGGTCACACCACTTGGAAGAATGAGGAAATAGACAGACAGGGTGGGAAGCAAAGCAAGGTTTATTGAGTGACAGCAAAGTGATAGCAAAAAACTCCTGAGGAGGGAGGGGACCCGAAGGGGTTCCCCCAGATGGAGTATTCTCTAATTGTCAATTAGATCTATAGATTTCAAAGTTCTGTTCAGTCAACTTTCAAATAAAAATATATCACTTCAAATTGGCACACATACCTTAAAGCAAAGTTATCTATTGGATCAACTATTAATAAAAATTAAAATCTGAATTTTGTTTTTATCTTCTTTGATGCTCTTCTTTTTTTTACACTGATCCACATTTCTGACATATATATATATAATTTTTTTTTCTTTCCTCCAGAAAGGACTTTTACCATTTCTTGTAGATAGTTTTGTTTGTCTGAGAAAGGCTTTATTTTTCTTTCATTTTTGAAGGGTTAAATTCACTAGTATAGAATTTGAGGATAGTGTTTTTTTTCTTTCAACAATATAATATTTTATTCTACCCTCCTCTTGCTTGCATATTTTTAAGAAAGAAGTGCGATGTAGCTCATATACTTGTTTCTCTGTAGGTAAGATGTTCTCCCACCACTGCGGAGTTCTTTCAAGATTTTCTTTTTGTCTTTGGTTTTCTACATTTTGAATATAATCTACTTAGGTTCGTTTACTTTGTTTATTATATTGCTTATTTATTTTATATTTGTTTTATCAGAGCTTCTTGGGCCTGTGGTTTGGTATTTATCATTAATTTTGGAAAATTCTTAGTTATTAATTCTTTATTCTTTCTTTCGTCCCATCTCTCTGTCATTTTCCCCCCCCAAGACTTTATTTGTTTATTTGACAGAAAGAGAGAGAGAGAAAGAGCACCAGTGGGGAAGAAGCAGCAGCAGGCTCACAGCTGAGCAGGGAGCTGGATGTGGGGCTCCATCCAAGGACCTGGGTATCATGACCTGAGTCCAAGGCAGGTGCTACCCACTGAGCCACCTGGCACCCCTGCTTTTCCTTTTGAAATTTCAACTAAGTATATTTTATACCTTCGAAATTGTTCCACAGTTCTTTAATGTTCTGTTCTTTCTTTTTCCCTTGATTCTATTTTATCTTTGCATTTCAGTTTTCGAAGTTTCTATTGACATATTTTCAAGCTCACAGTTTCTTTCCTTTTCCATGTCCACTGTACTGATGAGCCCATCAAAGCATTCTGCGTTTCTTTCTACTGTATTACTGATTTGTAGTGGTTCCTTTTGATTCTTTCTTAGAGTTCCAATTTCTCTACTTACATTATCTATCTGCTCTTGCCTGTGTTGTCTACTTTTTCTAGAAGAGTCCTGAACATATATTAATCATCATGATTTTAAATTCCTTATCTGATAATTCCAAAATCTGTGTCCTGAGTCTGGTTCTGATGCTTTGTCTCTTCGAATGGTTTTTCCTTGCCTTTTAGCATGCATTGTAAAATTTTTTTTTTTAAGATTTATTTATTTATTTGAGGGAGAGAGCAAGGATGTATGCAATGTGAGTGGGTAGAGGGGCCTAGGAGGAGAATCTTCAGACAGACTCTCTGCTGAGCACAGAGCCTGAAGGGGAGCTTGATCTCATTTTGCAAGAGACCAAGACCTGAGCCAAAAATAAGAATCTGAGGCTTAAACAACTGAGCCACCCAGCCACCCTAACATGCATATAAAGTTTTACTTAAAGTCAAGTATGATGTATAGATAATAGAAACTGAGATGTATAAGCTTTAACTGTGAGGCTTTATGCTAATGTGGTTAGGAGCTGGGTTTTGTTTCATGTTTGTTGGAGCCCCAGGTGTCAAGAACTCCTCTAGTATTATTGTTGGCTCCTCCCCCTCCCACTTTTGTCTCCTGTTTCCCCAATAACTTCTCTTAAACAGTAGCTTTCCTACACTAGCTCCTTCAGCTGATATCCAAGAGCTCTGTTGCGGTGGTGGTGAGGTGTGGGAGAGGGGAAAAGTGTCCACAATGTTGCAATTAAGACTCAGTCTTTCCGCAGACCCGTATCGCTGGATTGCGACCTTCACAAGTAACTCTTCGCCGCCGCCCCCCCCACCCCGCTCCTCTTAGGTGAGGCTGGAAGGGAGTAGAGTTAGATAATTACACTTTTCCCAAGTAAGATAAGGATTTTATAAAGTCCTTTCCCTTTGTTATGGAGAAAAACTCAGGGCACATTTCAAAAGCGTTACTTTCCTTCTCCCGCTGGGAGAACCCTGAGGGGGCTTTTTTTGGCTCTTCACCTGAGAACCTGGTGGACTTGCTGAGAGTAAAATATTTAAAGGTGTGCCCCGCCCTCCCCCAAGACGGTACCCTCAGGTGTTCTCGCTCTCAAATTAGTCCAGACTCAGTCTCTAGCAATTTACTAAAATTACCATTTCAGTGTTTCTACCAGTTTATGGATGGATCCAGCAGCTTCGACTGGAACAGATCTCGTATGTGATTCTCTGTATTCAACTTATCTCTCCAGATTTGTAGTTGTTTGCCCTGTGACTTCAGCTTTCTAATCGATCCAAGAAAAGTCTCTGGTTTCCAGTTTGTTCAGCTTTTTTCTTTGTGTAAGAATCAGTGTCACTACTTCCAAGCTTTTTACACGTCTAGCGGGAACTAGAAGTTGAATATATTTCTTGTAAGTAAAAGCGTAAGACTTTGTATTTAACAATTTCAATGAATATGGAATTTTCACAAAATTTCTTAGTCAAGATGATTTAAAAACAAATATAAATGAATATATTGAAAAGTGAAGTAGCCAAACCTTACTTATCCGAAGGCTTATTTTACTTATAGAATGTCTGTAGCTGTGCCTTGTCACATTTTCCTCCAAGTGTTTCTGATTTGGAGCAATGCTCTTGGTCAAATAAGACTTACTTGAGTAGTTGGGAGTGGGGAAGAAAGAAGCCGGGGGAAAAAAAAACCCAGCCTAAGATGTGTTTTTCTCCGTTGGAAGCATAAGGTAAGCAGCGAGGAACGAAGCTGAGATAAAATGCAGAGTTGGGATTGTGAAAATGAATTATATTCTTTCTCAGGCCACTATTATCCCTAATTGAGTAGGCTATATAGAAAATAGGACTGGAAAGAGTTTGGTGGGTGTTATTAAGGGAAAGACCTTGAAAAGTGTGAGATTCATTCTGTTCACCTTGTGAAAAATTTCACTTCATTCGCAGTGGCTAACACAGTTTTCAAAGCCTTTTTGTCATATTCATCATCAGAGAAGGCTTATCCTATTCAAGATTTGACAGTCTTTTAAAGACCTACTTCTGTGACAATTTGCCTCCACTAAAGAGGAAGGGTTATACATTAGCATCTGAGATGCTGTACTGTGAATTTTTTGTTTAAGGTTTTATTTATTTATTTGAGAGAGACAGCTTGCATGTGTGTGCATTGGCAGGGGTGGAGGGCTTGCTCAGAGGGAGAGGGAGAAGCAGACTCCCCACTGATCAGGGAGCCCTACGACACCCTATGACGAGAGCCAGAGGCAGACCTTTAACTGAGCCTATATCATGAAATTTTGAGTCTCTCCACCCCAACCACCCCCTGTCTGCCTATTAGCAAGCGATATTCTTGGAGCTTTCATTCTGAAAAAACATAGTGTAACCTAATTAGGAAGGCAGGTAAAATGCTTTCACAAACATTAATGCTTAATGGGCAATGTACAGCTCTTGACAAAACACCACTTAGAACAATCTTGTTTTCTAAAAGAACTCTGTATGCTAGTTAGCTACTGCTGCTTTTAAAAATTCTCCTAAATTTAGTGGTTTAAAATCACAATCTTGTATTGTCTTTCAAGTTTCTCTAGGCCAGAGATTTGGAAAGGACTCAACCAGGCAGTTCTCCCTGAGGGGTCTCTCAGGTAGCTGTGGTCATCTCAAAGCATGCTTTGGGCTGGAGGATCTGCTGTAGCGTGTCTCACTCAGTTGGCGGGCAATTTGATGCTGACTATTGGTGTCAGTGACCTCAGCTTCTTCCACCTGGATCTCTCCAATGGGTAGCTTGAGCGCCCTAATGGTATAGTGGCTGACTTCACCCAGAGTAAGCAATCCAAGAACCCGAACATCCAAACTGGAAGTTATAGTGTTCTTTATTACCTCACCTTGAAATTCATTCCCACTACATTCTCTTGGTCAACAGTAGCATGATTTAGCATAGAAGAGTATAAAACAAGGGCATAAATAGCAAGAATATGATTATTAACAATAACTAAATTATGGAAACATCCCAAGTGTCCATCGACCAATGAATGGATAAAGGAGATGTGGTGTGTATGTATGTATATATATGTGTACACACCCACACACACCCACACCCACACGAATATTACTCAGCCATCAAAAAGAATGAAATCTTGCCACTTGTAACCACATGGATGAAGCTAGAGTATATTATGCTAAGGAAAATAAGTCAGTCAGAGAAGGACAAATAACCATATGATTTCATTCATATGTGGAACTGAAGAAACAAAACAGGTCAACATAGGGGAAGGGGAAAAAAAGAGAGGGAAACAAACCATAAGAGACTCAACTATAGAGAATAAACTGAGAGTCGATGGAGGGGAAGGGGAGTGGGGCTAAATGGGTGATAGTATTCAGGAGGGCACTTGTGATGAGCACTGGTTATATGTAAGTGATGAATCACTAAATTCTACTCCTGAAATGAATATTACTATATGTTAATGAATTAGAATTTAAATAAATAATTGAGACAAAAAGAATACTATAAAAAAAAGAATTTAAAAATATTACTGATTACTCTTTGTGGTGGGTCTAGGTACTCACATTTAAACATAAACTCCTATTTGTTTTTAATGCTGATTATCAGGATTGGAGAAATATCTTGCTCTGGTTCTTTTTAAAGGAATCATGGATCATCATGACTAGCTTGGAAGCTCACTACTGCTCAAACACCTATTTCATATTTTTAGAGGTAAGTAAAAATTTTTGTCATTTTAAAATGTGTGCATTTTAAATTACTTTTTGTCCACACAACGGTTCTCAACAGAAGCAAACCTATCTCTGTTATTCAGTTTTTTAAAAATACTTCTAAAATTATTTCATGTTTATATACTTGCAGTAGTCTAATGGTTTAAATTATATTCTTGTTTCTCCCCAATATTATTCCTAAAAACTTATGGGGAAAATATTCCTCTATAATAGCAATATGAAAAGTTAGAGTCATCTACTGAATCTAGTTCTGTGTCTTTTGAGGAGATAGCCTGTATCTATAGAAGATAGTCTATATTCATATCTGTGTTTTGTGTGCAGTAGATTTTAAGATTAAATTCAGTCATGCTATTACGGGTTTCACCAAGTTAAACGTGCTTTGTTTTCTAGCTGTATTCTTTCACAACATAAGCCTTTAATCTACATTTGCTGCAGATCTCCAAGAAGGCGCAATAATAAGCAGCCTTTCCAAAAGTTATTGGATCATGGAACACTTGGCCTTGTGGGTATTTTGCATTGGTGTTTCATGAAACATACTTTAGGAAGTGTTAAATATCTTATTTCACCCACATATTCTCTCTCTATAAAGTGTAGTATTATTAGCAATGTTTATATTTGAACCTTTCTCCATGCCTTCCTGCAGTTGATTTCCCTCTTGCTAAAGCCAGTGTGTTTGTTCTTTAATGCGGCTCTTACCCAACTATGTACAAAGCTTCAAATAATCTTCTAGTTTTTCTTAGGATAAAAACCAATCTCTTTAAGAAGCCGTTGCATAGTCTGGCCCCTTTTCTCTACATTCATACTGACCTTCTCTCAAAGTGTACTATTTGATGTGCTCTACTCACCCCAAGGGTTTTTCATTAGCTGTATCTTCTGCCTAGACCCCTCTTACTTCCCTTTGTACCTGATTAATTCCAACTGGTCTTTCGTATCTAAGCTCAAGTGTTACCTGAAATTTCCATCACTAATCTTACTCTGTCAAAGCCCCCAGTTATAAGCATGCTCTACCCTTTGAAATACTTTGAAATATTTTGTATTTATTTATGTTATTATCTGATCATAGTATGTCTCCCAGAATAAATTATAAGCTACACTCAGGCAAAAACAAATGCCCCAGCTGGGGTTGCTCCATCTCCGAGAAAAGTACTGTGCTACGATATTAAAGTATAATGGTATGTTTTATATATTTATAACTTACAAAAATAATTATCACTATTTGAATCTCTTATTACCCAAACTATTCTTTTTATTTAGTAAATGCAGAATATTTGTCAACTGCTTCTTTTAACAACCAGCAGTTGCTACTGTCACCAGGTAAAAAGGGAGAAAGCTTGTTGGAGCATTACTTTTAGAGTGATGCTAATCTTGACATGAAGAATTTATCACTTTTATTTGGGTGTTATCTTCTTCAGTGAAGCCATCAAAGCAGTCTTCTTCATTACCCCATTATCAACACCAATATGTATTCATTCAATTAACTATGTTTAGGAAACCGTGAAATGTATAAAATAGCATCTAGTAAGAATGTACAGCAAAAGGAACTGCCATCCTAGCCCATAGAAAACAATGGAGAAATTTTTGGTATTATTTTATATTATTTTCCAGGAAAATGAATATTGGAAATAAATCCAAAGTCGAGCATTGTGGATAATGATGGAATGTGTAGGAGAAACTGGATAGAGTAGCAAACCTGTTTCCAAGAAAAGTGCCACAAAAACCCTGGAAAAAATCCAATAGTAAAGCATTTTTGAGCTGGGTTGGCAGTTTCAGCAGTGACTGAAGAGAATCTGAAAGGACTCGCGTGATAGTGTGGGAGAAATGCAGCAATAGCAGAAAGTAGGAACAAGTCAGTACTTTGATATTCCTGTTACATTTCAGAATTATTGAACTATAAAACTTGCCATGAAGAGATGACTAATGTATGTTGCCCACTTTTCATTTAACAAGCTCTTCTTGTACTTTATTTCAAATAACCACATCTTTTAATTTAAAGCAGAATCAAAATGGTATTATAAACAGAGATACCAAGTTACTGGGATTTATCTATGATTGTGCCTGTGGTACTGAACCAGTCATTATGTGTCTCTTTATTTTATATCAGAAGTAAACACATTTATTTAAACATTTCACCAGAGAAGGCTCTTAAAATTCTGTTAGATTTTGAAATGGAAATTTTATATTTCATCTCTGTAAATTGTGACAGTGAGACAGAGTATATATTTATAAAGGACCTATTAAATCTGGCATTCTGCTGAATAGTTTACATAAGATATATCTGTTATACTATTCAAATTATCATGTATAATTAATGTTACTGTTTTCTATGTAAGTATGCTATTTTGTTGATTTCATACCCAAAGGCAGCCTCTTTATTTTCATGCATTGTTGCAAAGTAAATTATGATTTCCACTACCTATTCTCCCCACTAAACTCTGGTTATTCATTGCTGTAACATAGAAACTAGATTGTCCTACTCAGCATCTTTTCATCCATCTTCTATATGGCTTTCTTATATTACAGAAAAAGCTTTCTACACATTACACTTTGAGACTCCCTTGAAGCTGGGGTTCTGTGCATCTTTAGGTTCCGCCAAGCAGATACACCCACAGAAAACTTGGAGGCATAAAAGAGCAGTGACGGGGGAGCAGTACCATAAAGGGAGAAGGGTTCTTCTGGCAGTACGTTTGAGAAAACGAAAAGGACTGTGTCCTGGAGCAGAACAAATGAGGGGAATGTCTCAGGGGAGAGGATTGAGGATCCTATCCTATAGGTCTCTGTGAGTGATTTAAAGACTGGTTTTATTCTGAATGAAACTGGAAGCCATTGGAAGATTTTGAAGGGGGGGACATATAAATGTAAATGATTTACATTTTAAAGAGATTGCCTTCACTTGAAATGTTGAAAAGAGATTGTAATGTGGCAAGGATAGAAATAGGAAGACCAGTTAGAAGAGCATTGCAAGAATCCAAAACGTAGGGGTGGCTGTGTGGCTCAATTGGTTAAGCATCTGCCTTTAGCTCAGGTCAATGTCCTAGGATCCTGGGATCAAGATCTTGGGGTCCTGGAGTCAGCAGAATCAAGCTCCCTGCTCAGCAGTGAGTCTCCTCTCTCTCCCCTGGCTTGTGCTCTCTCTCAAATAAATAATAAAATCTTTAAAATAAATAATCAAAAGGGAGAGGATGATGGCTGTAGTTGGGTTAGTAATGCATTGTGATGTGTGTTCTCAGACCTTGGGTATATTTGGAGGGCAGTTGCAAGGGATTTCCTGGATTTTTCTCATCCCAGATGAAGAATGACTCTTACAGCAGAAGAGTAGAGTTGCTGGGTGTATTAAGAAGGAGAAGGGCGGGGTGCCTGGGTGGCTCAGTGGGTTAAAGCTTCTGCCTTCGGGGCTCAAGTCATGATCCCAGGGTCCTGGGATCGAGCCCCGCATGGGGCTCTCTGCTCAGTGGGGAGCCTGCTTCCTCCTCTCTCTGTCTGCCTCTCTTCCTACTTGTGATCTGTCAAATGAATAAATTAAAAAAAAAAAAAAAAGGAGAAGGGCTCTCGCCTATCAAATACTGTCCATAGGCAAAGGAGAATAAGGATTAAAAATAATTGAAAGGTGGATGCTACAGGTGACCTAGGCAAGAATAGTTGAGCATAAAAGACACATTTAATAGTTTAAGAAAGAATGGGAAGAGGGCAATTGAGACAGTATAGACAATGCTTTCAAGGAATTTTGATCTAGCAAAGCAAGATAGTGTTACCGAGCAGTAAATAAGAGAAAGGAAATTTTTTTTTTTTAAAAGTATGAGAACTATATGTTCTCTCTCTATTTTTTTTAAAGTATGAGAATTATATGTTATTAGCAGAGAACGTTTCTTGATGTAATACAGACAGAAGAGCATTTCTGGAAAGACGTCCTCGAGTAGTAAAGAAGAGATAGAATCCATTATTCATGTGGTTGGCTCAGTTTTAGAAAGAAGTAGAGATCATTCATCTCTAGTAACAGGCAAGGAGGTAGACAGAGCATATAGGTATAGATACAAGTAGAGGTCTGCAAGTCCTCGTCTAATTGCTTCAGTTTTATCCATGAGGTAGGACTCAAGGCCAAAAGCTGAAAGTGAGTTTGAGTAATTATTGGATCAATTAATAGTCAGGTGGTAATGAGATAGCTCTCAGAAGTTTAGTTCAGGCTGAATCAAGTCTCCAGCCAATGCCTCTGCATGACTGGATAGAGAATAGAGGAAGGTGAGTAAAGAGAATTGAGTCTGAATTTTGCTAGGAGGATGCCAGTAAGAACTACTCAGGACATCAGGACCCCAGTCAGGAAGACTGGGGCTCAGGGGAAGTACTGATTGCAGCAGTGGAGGGGATTGGGAAAATACTTAGAAAATCAAGAAAAACTTGGAGGGAGCATTGAATAAAGGAGGGAGATTCAGCTTTGTGTGTACAGGACTCAGAGAACCCTCCCCAGGGTTAGATCCTAGCGGAAACACTAGCCCCCCATTCTACTTCTAATATTCAGCTCAAGTACAAGGAAGGCTGAATGGGCATGTGGAAACTGTTGCTGGAGCTTGAGATCATTGAATAAACAGAAAATTGCAGAATTCAGCTTGTTTTTAGCCTATCTACATAATGCCAAATGATGGAATCTTATCAATTATGTTAATGTTTTGTCCACACAAGCATGTAAATTTGAGCAAATAGCTGAATATTAGGCTTGTTCCAACGTGGTTCTGATGTCTCAAAATAAGACAATAATTTCTAAGTGAAGCAAATAGTAAAATGTTGTGATAATATGCTCCTTTTAAACAATTCAAATGTTTATGTATGTGGTAACATTTTATTCTGTGAGAAATATTCTGTTATATTAAATGAGATAGCTATGTGATAGAGAAGCAAAATATCAAAAAATCACAAAGTGGTAAGTGACAGATTCAGAACCCAATTCTGATTTTGACTTAATGAACATTTACTAAGTTGCTATGTGCCAGACCCTGCTGGACAGTTTGCTTTGGCCTCCTGATTTCCAGTCCTGTGCTTTTTCTAAGAGGAAAAAAAAAAAAAAAAACCACAAAAACAAAAACACCCCAAAACAAACCAACCAAAAAAACCTGAGAAAGCTTCTGTCACCAAAAGAACTATTTTTTCCTTCATGCTGGATAATGTGAAATAATGCTCACACCTTATATTCACCAATATACTCTTGTTATTTTTACTAATAAGTGATTTCAACTTAAATCCGCAAATATTTTCATAAGAAGCAGCTATCAGTTTTTCTCCTGCAGAACTCTAATGCCCATGTTGAAACTTTTGGGTTTAAAAAATCATTTTCTTCAACAGTCTATTATAAAATGAAGACTATTTTCAATTTTTCAAAGAGGAGAAATATTGGTAGTATTGGTATTATGGCAATTAAAGTCAGTGAATTCATGTCCTGCCATTTTTCCAAAGAATGCTCAATATTTTTTACTTCAGACTAGTGTGTAACAGAAAACTAAGAGAAAGTAAGAAGTGCCCCCCTTTTGCACCTGCATTCCTCTCGTGGGCAGGTGTTTATAGCTACTTTAAATGAGTGTTCAGGTAATATGGGACATTTTGTCATCACTATGCCACGGCGAGTGATCAGACTCAAGAAAGAGATCTTTGCTTAAAGAAATCTGTCGATAAGTTGACAGAGTTGATCTCTATAAAGAGCTAACGGGCTTGATTATCTAAGTGCTTGCTTGGAAGGGCATTATGAAGACAAAACTCCTACCAATGCCAGTGGCATTGCAGGCTAAATCTTCAATTATTTACTGTACCAGGATTTTAGGATCAATATTCCTTTAATTTATACAGTTTGGAAGCAAGATAGGACTTTATGTAGCAGTATTTCACTCTACCATCTGGGGAAGGTTGTTTTTTAAGAATATGTATGACTATTTGAAAATTTCATCACGATGTGTGAAACTTGGCATGGGTAATACTAAAACATAGATATTGAAGTTCTTTCTTTAGGAAACATGGGACTAGAAATTGGTGTGCTTGTTCTAAATGTATTGATCAAGGTGTCTGATTTTCCTTTGCCTAACCTTGTCACTTCTCTGAAACCTAAATGGGTTCCTAAAAAAGCAGTACAAGTACCAATGGGCATAGTTACTTCAATAAAGAACAAACAAATTAGAGAAAATCCAAAAGGACTTTTTTAAACAAGATATACTTGTTTAAAAGCTGATTTTGGGTTAAAAGACCTCAACAAACTAAAATTGAGTTGCTCACTCAGTTCCATTGCTAAAGAAAATAATTTTTATTATTTAAAAATACCAAATACTTTTGGTCGGGGCTGCCTCCACTGCTCCTACCTTGTGCCTTTAGACTTTGTATATTATTTTACATTTATTTTGCTTATTTTTTTGAATGAACAGTACTTTCATATGCTTCAAAAATTAAAATAGTAAAAGGGGTATATACTGAGAAATTTTGTTCTTACCTCAGCTTCCTTCCATCCCCATAAGGGATGTTTTCTTGATAATATTTGTAGGGTATCTCAAAGCTCTGTGGGGATAGAGCCCTCCTCCTCAAAGGAAGATTGATTACAAATCAAATAACATGTTAAGGATCCTTACTAGTCATTTCATTGAATAATTACCATAGTACGCAGGTAAAATTATAGAAAGTATCAATGTTTTTCTTTTCCCTTTTGGTCTGCATAAGGACACAAACACATCCTCTCTAATAAGCAGAGGGGTCCATGTGTCTGGATTTGTAAGTATAACGAAATCAGTGTATACATGAAATGACTCAGTAGTCCAAAGGGAGAAGACGAATCAGAAAAGATGGTCCCTGTTGAACTGACTTCTTTAAGAAAAATGACAAATTTAAAACAAAACAAAACAAGATTCAAGGTGATCTTGCCTTTATATAAACAGAATTGGAAATTAGGAAAGCTTTATTTCTGGTAACTCATGATTATGGAATTTGAAAAAAACATTTGAGGCATTGGAGCCACATTAGATACCACAGAGAAGTAGGTCAGTGAATTAGTTTCTTGAGCTGTTCTTCTATCAGAGAACATAGAGGAAGAAAGTAAAGGAATAGGGTGTAAACAACATAGAGGATAAATCCAGAAAATCATATATAGGCATTATAAAAATACATAAAACTGTTTTCCCAAATGTGCTTGAATATAATAGCTTCCTGAACACTGATGTAAAATTTCTGCTTCCTGTGCCCCCTCCTCAAAATCACTAGTCTGGTATCCTCGAGTTTGTACTTAGGCATATCTATTTTTTGAAATAAGAACATTAAGTGACTGTAATGATATGGAAATTTTAGGAAACACTGCCACAAACAAAGAGAAAAAAATTCAAGCTAACTTCAAAAGAAAATGTAAAAATACATACATATACATATATTATTTCTGAGAGTTGAAAAAAGACTTATCTTCATAATAAAAGGGTCCATAAAATACCAAGCAAACTTAATAAAAAGTGACATATTCTAACAAATTGAATTTCAAAAATAAAAGGGAACTCCTTTAAGTGTCCAATCAGAAAAACTTCTAAAAGCCAAAAATCACTTGTCATACTTCTCTTCAGCAAAGCTAAATGCTAGAAGATGAGGAAGAAATGTCAACACAGTTACAGTAGGAAGAATATATTCCCTGAAAAGCTTTTGTTCCTTAGAGGAGTAAGTTGCAGATGAGCAGCTCAAAGTATTTTTTTTTTTTTAAAGATTTTATTTATTTACTTGACAGACAGAGATCACAAGTAGGTAGAGAAGCAGGCAGAGAGAGGAGAAAGCAGGCTCCCTTGCAGAGCAGAGAGCCTGATGCAGGGCTCGATCCCAGGACCCTGGGATCATGACCCGAGCCAAAGGCAGGGGCTTTAACACACTGAGTCACCCAGGTGCCCCCCAGCTCGAAGTATTTTATCTGCTTATCTCTCCTGTAATTATTACACAAAGAAGAATTCTAATTAAAAATTAGAGAAAATCCTAGAAAGGAGAGAGACACAAGGGGGAGCCCCAAAATCTTTCTATGAAGTCTTAAATCCTTGGCTGATTCTTGAACTGCATGTGTTTGGAGCAAGCCTCTACCCATCTCCCACCTGCCACCTCCCTACTCCCCCACCTGGCCTCTCCCTATCCACCCCAGAGAGAACAGCAGAGCTGCACAGAGATTTTTAGCAGCTGTCTGAATGCTGGGAAGATAGAATTTGCAGTTTAATTCCTACCAGTTTAATGGTATTTGGAAAATACTTCAAACCGTCCATAGAACCTGGAGGGTCATAGCTTAGGAGTATAAACCATGTCTCAAGTGTAAGGGGCACACGGAAGTGGACCTGCTTTAACAAAGCCCGAAACACCTTCAAAGTGCTCTTCCACTTACGTAATTGTTTTTTGGAACAAAACTCAATACTCTTCAAAGAAAAATAACAGACTTCTGTATTGGAGTCCAAGCAGGGGAGGGGTGGCAAATAGATCAATAGAATGGACTAGCTCATCAACAAGCCCAAACAAACGTACTGTATTATGTTCAGGTGCGTTCAACTGGGCAGGAGGGTACCCTCCAGATAGCAGTGGCTTAAAAAAAAAAGAAAAAAGTTCTACAGCAAATCATTTGCAATGTTTAGTATACAATAGGAAAAAAATCCAGAGATATGGAGAAACAAAAATATAATTTATAGTCAAGAGAAAAATACAATTAATAGAAACAGAACAGATCTTTTCTGACCATGAAATTAGCATACATGGACTTTAAAATAGCTACAGTTAATATACTAAGGAATCTACAGAAAAAGAGAAAAATAATGGGAAAAAATAAATTTCAAGAAAGGTATAGAAAGTTTAAAAAGAAACTAAATGAAAATCCCAGATCTAAAAAAAGTCTGAAATAAAACTTAACTGTATGTTTTTAATAAATGGTATAGGAACAACTGTTTGAGAGGGGGAAAAAAATTAGACTTCCATCTGATACTTTGCAGCAGACAATATGACTTAAGTGTAAAAATATGTAGTATTTATATAAGAATGTAAAGTATTTAAAGTAAAGCCATAAAATATTCAAAAATACAGCTTATATTTACATTATTTTTATTTCATAAAATTTTCTCTATAATTTGGAAGTTTTTATTTTAGTTCTAGTTAACATACAGTATCATTAGTTTCAGGTGTACTATGTAGTGAATCAATCAGTACCATACATTACTCGGTGTTCATCACAAGTGGACTTATTAATCCCTGTCACCTATTTAACCCATTTCCCCCAGTTCCCTCTGCTCTCATTACCATCAGTTCTCTGTAATTAAGAGTCTGTTTCTTGGTTTCTCTCTCTCTCTTTTCCCTTTTGCTCATTTGCTTTGTTTCTTAAATTCCACATATGCGTGAAATCGTACGGTTATTTGTCTTTCTCTGACTGACTTATTTTGATTAGCATTATACTCTCTAGCTCCATCCATGTCTTTGCAAATGGCAATATTTCATTCTTTTTTTATAGCTGAATAATACCCCACTACACACACACACACACACACACACACATATAGATGTCACATCTTTATCCATTTATCAATCAATGGACACTTGGTCTGCTTCCGTAATTTGGCTATTGTAAATAATGTTGCTATAAACATAGGACTGAATGTATCCATTCGAATTAGTGTTTTTACATTCTTTGGGTAAATACCCAGTAGTGTGATTGCTGGATTGTAGGGTAATTCTTTTTAATAATTTTTGAGGAAACTCCATACTGTTTTCCATTTTGCCTGCACCAGTTTGCATTCCCACCAACAGTGCAAGAGGGTTCTTTTTTTTTCCACATCCTCACCAACACCTGTTGTTTCTTGTGTGTGTGTTTTTTTTTTTAAATTGCAGCCATTCTGACAGTTGTGAGGTGCTTTCTCATTGTAGTTTTGATTTTCATTTTCCTGATGGCAAGTGATGTTGAATATCTTTTCATGTATCTTTTGGCCATTTGTATGTCTTCTTTGGGAAAATGTCATGTCTTCTGCCCATTTTTTTAATTGGATTATTCATTTTGGGGGGTATTGAGTTTTGTAAGTTCTTTATATATTTTGGATACTAATTCTTTATTGGGATATGCCATTTGCAAATATCTTCTCCCATTTCACAGAGTTTTAGTTTTATTGATGGTTTTCTTTACTGTGCAGAAGCTTTTTATTTTGATGTATTCATAATGGTTTATAAATTTTTCTCTTTTTAAAAAATAGTTTGGGGGTGTCTGGGTGGTTCAGTGGGTTAAAGCCTCTGCCTTTGGCACTGCTCGCAATCCTGGGATCGAGCCCCACATCAGGCTCTCTGCTCAGCAGGGAGCCTGCTTCCCTTCCTCTCTCTCTGCCTCCCTCTCTGCCTACCTGTGATCTCTGTCTGTCAAATAAGTAAATAAAATCTTTAAAAATAAATAGTTTGTAAATTTGGTACCATTTTGGGAATGACCTCCACCTCAAAATAATTTTATTGTAAAATGAATACCCCCCTTCAAAATACAAGCATGAAAAGCATCTCTAACCATATGTGTTACCATTTTTAATATGAAGATATCCATTAATAGAGTCAAATTTCTGATAGAAAAATTGCACAATCAGGTAAAAAAAACCCTTATAAATGAAGAAATGCAGATTGCTGGGAAATGTGGAAAATATTCCATCTCGGCTGCCATAAGCAACGTAGCTGAAAATATAGGAGATGACATTTTTTTGTTTATCAGATTAGCCGGCTTATATAGTTTACAAAATATGTGGACGGCAATGTGGGGAACTGGGCATGAATGTTGTGTGGTGGAATGCAAGATAATACAACTTTTATAGAAGGTGTTTTGTGGAACGATATATAAAAATTAAGTATGGCATTCTCTTTGACTTAACATTTTAATTGTCAAAATTTATCCAAAGGAAACAAGTATGTGAAGACAGATATTCAATGATACACATATGTGTATATTTATAATACAAAAAGAAACAAACTAATTGCCCAAAATAAAGGCATTTGTCAAGTTATACTTCATTTATTTAATGAGTAAAGCCATTTACAATTATATTTTAGCTATAGATTTCTTGCTACAATATCTGTAATATGTTAAGTAGAGAAAAAGAAACAGGTTTTAAAAGGCATAGTATAATTATACTTTTGCTAAAAATTAGCATCACACACATTCATATACATATGTGTTTGTGCAGAAACAAATCTCAGATAATATGCATCAAAATACTAAACACAGTTATCTATGGGTGATGGAATTATAAATGATATTTTTAAATTGTTTATCTGGGTTTCCTAATCAAAATGATACAAGTTAAAGATAGTTTCTGTAGACTTTTTATATCCTCCCTATGTTCTGGCTATATTCCCTACCCTAAGCATGTTGAATAAAATAATCTTTAGGGAAATGAAGGGTTACTGCCATATAACAATTAGCACTGCAGTTGGGTTACACTTTGGGTGAAATAGGTTTCTGTAGGCTGGCATGTCCACCACGTATAATGTTGACAGTAGTAGCAAGTGTATTTGAGGTTTCAAATAACATCCTTTGGAATAAAAAGTATTGTAGGATAGGAACTTCATGTTCTGTTCTAGTCACTCTGTCCCTTTGGCAATCACTTGCTCTTTGGGGCCATTATGAGTCTGAATAAACAAGAGACAATCTGTGTTCATACTTTGAGTGGCAAGTTTAATTTAGACAATCTGCAAATTTGAGAAAAATATTCCGTCAACTCCCTGTGAGCTCTTTTTCCCCTCGAGTTGGCTAAAGCTCTTCCAGTCTTTCCACAGCCATGGTTGGGATCAAACATGTGTACACAAAGCTCTCCGTGCAATTTAGCACCAGCAGCCAATGCAACTCAGTCAATTGTAAGCCCTTGAGAGCTCCTTTTAGAATCACATCTTTGGTTTCCCGGGTGATGTAGACATCTGCACTCATGTGAGAACAATACACAACTCTGTTATCAGAAGTGTAAGCTACTTGAGTTGTGTACAGGAAGGAAGAAAATCAAAACCTGCACAGCATTTAGATTAAGCTTATGGGGGGAAAATGTACAGAATTAAACTGGGAATATGCTATATGATACAGAAGTATTAAAATTGACTGTTTATAGTATAATGAAAGCCCAGTGAAGAAGTAAAGTTCTTACCTGTCTCCCCGGCTTAGAAATAAGATTTTAGTGGGAAGCCACAGGCCCCTCTTAGCAAAGTTTATTGTCGTGGCTGTTACTACAGGCAGCCTTTGCTTTGCACAGTAGGCAGGAGCATTAAATGGCCGTGGAACCAGAAACCACGTATCACGAGCTTACTAATAAATGAAAAAAATGTATGATCTGTGGCCATTAGAAATAGTTGTCCAGACATTAAAAACTCTCTCATTTGCTGGTTTTAACTATATGGGAAAATGTTTTTAAATACTGAAACTCTTATTTATTGGTGCTATTTAAAATATTAGAAATAATAATTAAAGGGTTCATTTTAAAAATTATGGAGGTTGGGGTGCCTAGTGGCTCAGTCAGTTAAGCATTAGCCTTTGGCTCAGGTGGTGATCCCAGGGTCCTGGAATCGAGGCCTGCATCAGGCTTCCTGCTCAGTGGGAAGCCTGCTTCTTCCTCTCCTGCTTCTTCTGCTTGTGTTCCCTATCTCTCTGTCTCTCTCTCTCTGCCCAATAAATAAATAAAATCTTAAAAAAATAAAAAATTATGGGGGACAGCTTTTGCCTTATTGTTGTCATATAGATTATAATACAGCCTGAGTATACATCCATGACTTGGTCAATTGTCCTACTCTTTTCTAAGTTTGGATCAGCTTTCAACATTTTATCCTTTGCCCTTTGAGTGTTCTGAAGAATCTCCAAGAATTCCTTTATTAAGGAGTTTTTGCCAGTGTCACTTCTTCTGGGACATGATTGTCCTTTTCCTCAAAACCACTTTCCTCGTGTATGCCCTCAGCTTCAGCTTCACCTGCACTGTGTCCTCTGGCTACTTACATCATCCTCAAAGGCAGCAGTGTCAACACCACCGCCCTCCTCACCCCCAGTCAGCCGAGACTCCATTTGGGTCCCATTCAAATCTGTCTTCTGGTGTTACCACTTTTGGTTTCTTTGTGGCACTTTCATTTTTGTCGGCCAATTCCCTCTTTGATTATCCATTTTTATAAAAAGTCACATGGATTTACAGTTGGGAAGCAAGGAGGCACCACAAGTGGGAACGTTTTTATGAATGAACCGGAGGGGGAAATGCAGTAACTAATCACTGACAGACTTTGAAACAAGTGATGTGATTGGTCACTGATGATGAAACACATCTGTTATTTACCTTTGTTTGTACTCACAGTTGTTATAACATGGTAACTGAAATTTGAACTGTGCTGTTGGGGAACTGCTGTTATTTAACTGAGCTGTGGTAACTAGAAGTCTTGTAAAGCGAGTATGGTACTGAATTAGAATTATGTGCTCAAAACCTAGATAAGAGGAGACCGAGTCCTGTGGGGAAAACCAGAGATGCTTCTCAACTTCTGGCGGCAAAATTCTTCTGAACTATTTATATGTAGCTGTGAGCTGAAAAATAAATCATTGTGATGGCAGCACAAACCAAAGGACTTGGTTGCATTAATAGAGCTGGTACGTGTGTGGCGTACAGCTGATTTAGACCAAAACTGACATTCAGAGTGAGTCTGTTGGTGGAATTATAGGGATAGAACTGTTTGTCTCTGGATATCAGAGGGAAATAAGGCAAGTTGGAAAAAAGTGGTGGAATGGTTCTGAAAATTGTAAGAAAAGTAGAGACATTCCAGTTTCAACTAGACAAGGGGTTTCCACAAGGGCCCCTCATTGTTTAAGCTAATTACATTAAAACATTTCTATGGTTTTCTTTCCTTTGTGGCACAGTGAATTCTTTTTCCAGGGTCTAAATATCAGGCAAAATAGAACATATTTTTAAAGAATGAAATAGGTAACTTAATATCTGAATGACAAAAGTAAAATTTGAAAGAAGAAGCATTTCTAAAAAGGCAAAGATTGTGTAGTGAACATGAAGACTTTTTAAAAGTAAGTGAGTTGTGCTCCTACAATTAACAAAAACATTTTTCTATTTTAGAGTATGAAAGAATCTGTCACAATAGCTTTTAGAAAAAATATAAGAATGCTCAAGACTATTAAAATAGTGTCAAGAGATCAGATTCATGTTTTAATACATTTTGTGAATCAGGATTGGAGATTGTGAGAGGCAAGAATTCTGTGTAGCATAGAATTGATATTTGCAGCTTCATGAAAGGTAGGTAAACTTGAAAACGTCAATATTAGGAGAGATGATCATAGAAAACCCTGTACATATAGGAGCGATAAGTAAAGTGATTATGAGAACAGGTAAGAATAAATTCGATTTCATCTTCAGTTTTTATTCTTTCCCAATGGTATTTCATTAGTAAATAAACAGAATGTGGCTCTGCTTCTGAGGTGTGCTAGAATAATTGATAGAGTATCTTGTGAATTGGATTGATTTCCCAAACTGGGTTTAGCAGGCTTGAAGAAGAGCAGTTGGGAATATTGCAATCTGGCTGACAAACCAAAGCCTGATGATAAATGTGAGTAGGTCCAGTTGGAGGTAGGAAGGAACTGGTGGGGTGCCTCAGCAGTCACCATTAGATATAATCATAATTAGCATTTTTATTAGGGAATCTGAATAAGGAATAAATATCAAGTTAATGAAACAGCTGAAAAATGAACTGGGAGCATTAGTTTATAGCAGTGGGTAATGTAATAAAATATAGGTAGGTAGAAACTGAAGAACTGTAAGAAAGAAAAGAAAAACAAAAGAGAAATTTCGTTCAGTAAGATGATGAATCATTTCCACAAGGATTTTAATCTGAAATTCAATTATAAAGTACTCTAAAACTGCATAACAATAACTAAAGTAGCCTGCATAGACAATAAACCTGGGCATTATAAGTTGTGATCAGGGTTTTGTCATCCCCAATAAATTATTCTGCCTCCCTATACCCATATCTCATCTGTGGCAAGAAAACACTGGAATGAAATGTCTGGGATCAGAGCTTCTGTGGCCAGAATATCATAGATATTGTCACACACACATGCGAATGGGCTTTGACAACAAGGCCCGTAAATATTTCCATTCCTTTTGAAATAACATTGGATTCCCTTTTTCTAATCACAGATAGAGTACATAAGCATAAATTCATCCTGAGTACAAGTGGAGAGTGTGATGTTAGGAATACTCTCTCTGGTTAAGCCCTGAGATGTGTTCTCTCAGGAGGAGCAAGGGTGCTGTACGCTAGACGCTAAAACTGAAAATTTCCCAAGGAATAGGTCCTTTCTTCTTTCCTTCCTCCTCCTTTTTCCCTCTGTTGTCGCCCCCGCCCCCACACACATCTGGATATCCAAAGAACATATATGATGCTAGCTATTTTTAATCTCCAAACTCTTATGCATTAAATTTTGCTATTCTCTGATTAACTGAGAACTCATCAATGACAAATGGATTTCTGTGCTTATTTTAAGACCATAGATCTAACCTTCAATGAGCAGTGTTTCCTGGGCTTTTGATGGCCAAGTAAGAACCAGCTGGTGGTAGCTATAATTTAATACCAAGGACAAAATCCAAAAATGTTTCCATTATTTAACATCTATACAATTACTCCTATGTTCTGGGCGCCAGGGTAGCTCAGTCAGTTGAGTGTCTGGTTCCTAATCTCAACTCAGGTCTTGATCTCAGGCTCCTGAATTCCATGGAGCCTACTTAAAAACAAGAACAAAATTTAAAAAAAAAAAAAAAAACCATAATTGCACCTATGTTCATTTGGAAAATTGAATAGATGAATCACTTTTTTTTAACTGAACAGCAAAGCTAATATAGCCAATGAAAAACAAATCAGAACCCACAAATTCACTTGAAAAGACCTTCCTCAGTTAATCTCTACCCCCTCCCCCTCACTTTAGGGAAAAAGAACAGCATGATTAGTAAACTAGAATAAAGTTAAGGGTAAATATTTTTCTGGTCTCTAAAGTAAATTTTTCTTCAAGTTTTTGTTCTCTTAAGTCAGTCAAAATTGCAGTTATACGAGCAATTATGTCTACTTTGCCTTAGTAGCCAAGGTATTCAAATCCATTCTCTTTTAGCATTAAGACTTGTATTTTTTTTCTCAGAATTTAAGTCCCCTCAGCAACTTGACAGATTCTTTGGTTGTCTTGTTACTGCCTCTAAACAAAGAGCACTCTCTTTTTTTCTGTACAAAGCAGCATTTTACAAGTGAAATGGTTTGACAAGTAAACCTCTAACTCTAAAATCTTTTTCTTTATACCTCTACTGGAATTAAAAAACAAAAATCCAAAAACAACTGGTTGAAATAACCAAGACCACCACCAGCAGAAACAGTAACAAAGCTTGAGAGATTTTTTAAACTAGGGGCACATTCTTGTCAAGGCAGAAAATTTAATAGAAACTACAAAAACAAAAGTAAAATCATTTGTCACTTCCTTATAATGCTTTTTGTGTAAATATAACTAGCAGTTATTCTGCCAGTTAAGCAATGTATTTATTATATGTGGAAACAGAATTTGTCACTTATTCTTTTTTTAATTTTTTAAAAAATTTTTATTAAAGTATAGTTGACATAAAATATTATATGAGTTGCAGGTGATTAGACAGTGCTATCCATTGCGCACTGCTAACCACGATAAATGTAGTTACCATATGTCACCATATAATGTCAGTACAGTATTATTGGCTGTATTCCATATGCCATATTTTTCTTTTCTGTGACTTATTTATTTTATAACTGGAAGTTGATACCTCTTTATCCCCTTCATCTATTTCATCCATCTCCTGGTACCCCTCACTTTGGCAGCCACTAGGTCTCTGTATTTATGAGTCTGTTTCTGGTTTTGTTTGTCCATTTGTTGGTAGAGATGGTGGTAGTTTTTGGTGTTTTTTGTTTGTGTTTTTGTGTTTTATTAGATTCCACATATAAATGAAATAATATGGCATTTGTCTTCTCTATCTAATTACTTCACTTAGAATAAAGCCTCTAGGTCTCTCTATGTTGGTGCAAGTGGAAAGATCTCATTCTTTTCAAGGCTAAATAAAATCTTCTTTATCCATTCACTTAGTGATAGATGCTTAGGTTGCTTCCATATCTTGTCTATTGTAAATGATGCTGTAGTGAACATAGGGGTGCATATGTCTTTTCAAATTAGTGTTTTTGTTTTCATTGGGTAAGTACACAGTAGTAGAATTACTGAATTGTATGGTAGTTCTATTTTTAACTTTCTGAGGAATCTCCATACTGTTTTACTTAGTGGCTGCACCAGTTTACATTTCGACCAACATTGTACAAGGGTTCTATTTTCTCCTCATGTTTGCCAACACTTGTTATTTCTTATCTTTTTGATATTAGCATGCTGTCAGACATGAGAGGATATCTCATTGTGGTTCTGAATTGCATTTCCTTGATGATGAGTGTTGCTGAGCATCTTTTCATGTGTCATTCGGCCATCTGGATGACTTTGCAAAAATGCCTACCCATGTCCTCTATCCATTTTTCAATTGAAATGTTTGGTTTTTGGTGTTGGGTTGTATAAGGTTTTTTTTGTTTTTTTAAAATGTATTTTGGATATTAACCCCTTAATGGATAGATCATTTATAGATATTTTCACCCACTTAGTAGGTTGTCTTTTTGTTTTGTTGCTGGTTTTCCTTGCAGTGCATAAGCTTTTTATTTTGGTGTATGCCCAATTGTTTTATTTTGTTTTTGTTTCCCTTGTCGGGGGAGACAGATCCAAAAAAATACTGCTAAACCTAGGGTCCAAGATTTTAGGTCCAAGACCTGAAAACACAAATTTCTAGAAGAAGACATGGGCAGGATCTTTCTCCTCCCCCTCCCCCCCCCTCCTCCTCCTCCTCCCCCTCCTCCTCCCCCTCCCCCCCCTCCTCCTCCTCCTCCTCCTCTTCTTCTTCTTCTTCTTCTTCCTCTTCTTCCTCTTCTTCCTCTTCCTCTTCCTCTTCCTCTTCTTCTTCTTCTAGGAATTTATGTTTTCAGGTCTCATATCTAGATCTTTAATCCACTTGGAGTTTATATTTTTGCCTCTGTGAGAAAGTGGTGAGTTTCATTCTTTTGCATGTAACTATCCTGTATTCCCAGCACCATTTATTAAGGAATTGTTTTTCCTTCATTGTATTTCCTTGTCTTTTTTGTCATAAATAAATTGGCCATAGAAGCATGGGTTTATTTCTGGACTCTCTATCCTATTCTGTTGATCTACGTGTCTATTTTTGTATCAGGACTATACTGTTTTGACTATGAGAGCTTTGTAGTATATCTTGAAATGTGGTATCTCATTTATTCTTATAACCTCTTGAGAGTATAGTATCATTGTTCTGCTTGGCACATGGGGAATGGGAGGCACAGAGAAATTCAGAACTTGCCTAGAGACACGCAGCCTGAGAAGAAAGTTTTGATGTGTGGGTGTGGTTGGGTTGTGGTTGAGAACCCACACTCAACCAGCTCTGCCCTATCCAGCTAGCTCCCTTTGTGTCCCATTTTTGGTAACTCCATGCTCAAGAATTTAAAAACCCTCTATCACTCATTTTGTCAATGAAATTCAACAGTACAGGTGGCTCAGTGGCCCTTCAGGGTGGGACTCTTCAATGCTGGGTGAAGCAAGGAGTTTATTCGGTTTTCAATTTTCTAATTGTGATTTAATGTCCTACAGCACTAAGTGAGTATTGATGTTATGTGGCCTAGGCCCCTGCAGAGTAGGCAAATAGATACAGGTCTGCTTAGCAGACAGAGTTACACAAAAATATGACTGATGGAAAGGCTTTCTGCATCCTGTCTGCTGAAAGGAAAAGGATGTCTGATTATAAACCTAATTACATCTGTAAGATCCCTTTTGCATACAATATAACAACATCATGGGTATGATATCCCATCCTATTAGTAGTCCTGCTTATTCTGGGGGGGAGGTTATGAATTATATCAAGCATGTGCAGCAAGAGGCAGGAATCTTGGGAGTCAGGTTGGAATTCTGCCCATCACCAAGTAAGAAGCTTTTGTGAAATTTTTGTTTCCTTGCATATAATAGACTAATCGGGGTGTTTTTTGTTTGTTTGTTTTTTAAATTTTCTCTATCTACCAACTATTTTGAACTTTACTCAAACCCTAAGATGCTAAAAAATAGATGACCTGTGAAAGGCCAGATAAAGACCCTCTAAATTCCCAATCTTTGGCTCATAAAATTAGCAAAACTCTTCTGTCTCCACTAACCAATGGAAACAAAATGCCCATAAATCTGATTTGGTTGAAGTTCAGTTAAACTTCTCTCCTTCCCTGAGACCCCGGAACTTTGGCCCACCCTCAACCTGAATCAGCATACAGCTTCTCCTAGTAGGCTCACCTCAGCGAAAACATTCTCTGATCTACTGTCCTGTCACTGCACTCCCTGTCACATTCTCTGATCTACTGTCCTGTCACTGCACTCCCAGGCCTTTCCCCTCTTCCTTATGTCTAGTCCTGTTTATTCCTCCTTTAAAAGAGAAGTCCCCTTCTATAGAACGTGGAGAGGCTTCAGGTCTTAACAGTTAGAGTGGACTCCCTATTGCAACAGTCTCTTTTCCCCTCTTGAAATAATCCTTTTGAATAGAAGTCTTTCCTTACTTAAGTCTCAGTTTGTGGGTTTGTTTTTGTTCTGACTTTCATCTTTGTTTTTTGTTTCTGGGGTTTTTGTTCTGTTTTATTTTGTTTTCTGATACATCGGTGCCCTTTAAGGCAATATTCTGTTCAACTAATGTGAATGATTTTTTAAGCCATTGCTTCAAAAACAGGACAATTATTCCTACATCTGAGGCTGTTATGCACTGAGACAATGACCCAAGTGAGCCATGCAGAAATCTCCATGTGGCTTTAGTTCCCTTCCTTGGAACAGTTAATTAAAATTGCCCCTCTCAGACTCCAGTGAATTTAATCTGGTTAGCCTAAATTAACATTGGACTAAAATTAAAGTAAGAATTTTAAGGAAGAAAACTGTAAGGAAAGGTCACAACAGTTTTAAATTTATGAGCTTGCCTCAGATGTTGGCAGTGTGGTAAAAGTAGTTTTATGTAGAGGCTAAGTCAGAATAAGAGATGTCCTAATCCTTTGATTTGGTCGTGCCCTGGACCTAGATGAAATAAATCAACCTTATCAAATCCATGGTCTTCAAATGAGGTCTTATAATCTACTCTAGGAAATATTAGTCATATTACATTTTCATTTGGGATTTTTTAGGTTTCTGATGAGAACAGTATGAAATTATAACTGATTTTTAATTCATTTTCAGGAATCAAATTTTTTTTTCTTTTCCTCATGGTAATTGGCTGTTATTGCTTTATTTAATGATCAGCTCTATTATCAGACACAGAAGAAGATGCCATGGTTAAAATCATAAGAGGACTAATTTGTTCTTTGATATTAGGTAGGTTCAAGGTTTTCAAAACTTGAATTAATAAAACTCTTTGGATTGAGGGAATTTAGATCTTGCCTTTCAAAGTCTCAACATTCTGTGCAAATCATAAAAGCTCCATCTCTACCCAGGAGAGTTCACTTACCAGGTTTAGAGATTTCAAAAGCAAGACAGGACTCAGAGCTTAGAATTAATGGAGTCAAGCAAGTTTTAAAATCTCTATTGGGCTGAGTTCTCAGTAATAAGCACTAGATTTTTAGATTTAAATAATGTCCATTACTATACAACATCCATAATCTCGTCAAATTAACTTCGAGTGTATGTTATGTAAAACCTGATCTATATCTGCAGCCACTAGCAAAGCAGAAAATCTTCCTGATTTAATATGTCTCCTATCGCATGTGAGCAGAACTGTGGTGGTAATTTGATAAAGAATATAGGAAATCTGACTTATTGGCAATTAAGTGGATTCATGTCGAGTCATGTTATTATAATCTTCATCTATTTATTTTCTAGCTCATAGCTCATATTTGAGGAAACTGAACAACACTTACTTATAAGCTGATCCAGAGGAGTAATACAAAATTATTTGGAATTTGGGTATATTCCTACAATTCTCTGAAACTCATTAAACCTATCAAATCAGATAAAAATTTATAGATTAAAATATAGAAATAGTAGCATAGTAGGATTTTTCGTACCCTGGGACAAAAAAGAAATAGAATTTTTTCCCAAAATGTAATACTTCAGGTACAGTTTTAGAAGAAACAGTAAAAGGCATCAACCTTGTCTAAAAATTAAATTATTATAATACCAATATTATGTTTTAATCTTAAACCTATGGATAAATGACCATTACCAGGCAGAGTATCTTATGATGGTGAGATCCACCAAATAAGTTATTTTAAAATTTTCTCTTTTTCATTTCAAAATTTCTGCTTTTATTCATCATATTCTTTACCTCTGATGCAGAATAAGGGGTTAATTCTTTATTTCATTCCCTCTCACTCCCTCGGGCACCTTGTGTGTTTATTAAATCCTGCTCCACTGGCTTCTGTCCACCTGCCTCTGGGTGTTTTCAAGCCATTAGTTCTCTCTTCTTCCTTCCAAGCCAATCTTGCCCTTCAAGGCCAATTTTTCTTAAGTTTATATATACCCGTTTACTCACTAGTTATGCCAAGCTCTGTCCTTTGAGCTCAGGCTATTTCCCAACCATTAGTGACTCTCAACATCTCTACTAATTTCCTTGTTATCAAAACCTTGAGAAAGAAAGAAAGAAAGAAAAAAAAGAGTAGTTTCTGGTATCCAGAAGCAGTCACAGCTAGGCCTTGCTTACTGCACACTGGTCTGACTCTCACAACTAGACCGTGGTATTCTCTTTCTGGGCATAAACCGTCTCAAAGAACATCAACATCAGACAAAGTTACTCTAAGACCATGATAAGGGTCACAAAAGGTCACTGTGCAAGCCTACAAAATACCAAACGTCCCACCCTCTCGTCCCACCCTTTCTCGTAGGAGTGACTGTTACTTCTTTACCCACAATAGCTGTATTCCCACTCCAGTCTGCCATCCTTGGAGAAAAGATTTGTTGAAATCAAATCCTAATCATAGGGCTGGCTATGTGTGTATATGAATGACCTGCATCCAGTCAGAGTACTCCATGTCCCTGACAACGATGTTCTGTTTCCATTCCGGGTGGAGAAATCCCCTTGGTAGCCTGAAAGGAGAATTAAGCCAACAAGTTTTATAAAAGAGGGTTAGAAATGGATTCCGTGTCATGAGGTCTCCGTTGAGATTCTCATCTCAGTGTTCCTGAGGCCTCATTTATCTCTGCCTTTGCCAGAGTTTGGACCTTCAGCTGTTCCTTAGATTCTGAGAATTCATTAGTTTATCTTAGTTTCTTAGTTCCAGCTAGGTTTTTGTCACAGAGAAACTAAATATTCTAAACTGAGAGACGCATTCACTTTCCTCTGCGGGTGCCTGTCCCAGTCTTTTGGGGACAAAAATGATAAAAAGAAAATAAATCGTGTTTCTGGCAGGAGAGTTATAGAGGAGGGGTATATTTAAAAGACAGACCCTGCTGACCTTGAGCATGATCCATAATTTTGGCGAATATCCATTGTTATATGTAGTTAAGATTTGTGCTAGATCTTTTTACAGTCCTCCAGATTTTTTTTTTTAATTCTGAAAAAAACATTCTAAGTGAAAGATGCCTTTTGTTGAGAAGCACCATCCTTAGAGGGATTTTATGGGATGAACACAGTGGGAAAGTGAATGGTATATAAACTTTGGGAAGGAAAAGAGAACACCAACATCTAGTTCTGATTTGAATTTTTTATGTTCTGATTTGAATTTTCATTTTTTCTCAAAAAAAAAAATACGTTTGGTATTGAAGGTGTCAGCTCTGCTGTTTTCAGAGATAATAAACCTGAATCTTAGTAACTAAAAATAAATGAACATCACTAACATGTTTTATTTTGTTTCCATATTTCTCCCCCATCTGGAAAAAGATCCTTGTTGGTTCTCACAAGGGACTAAACATAGGGGAAGGGACAGCTATAGTTTTCATATGTAGTTCTAGGCAGGTTCTCTCTGTAATGAAAAATAATGTTATCGTTGGAGTAAATTAGTTCTTTGGAAGTCTCATGGTTTCTAGACAAAGCCCTATCAGAGACTCAGGGTTAAAAAAAAAAAAAAAAAAAAAAAGGACCAGAAGATAGGATGTTTGATTTCTTGAAATTAAAATGGTGACATGGTCAGTTGGGTGTTAGAACGACAGAGCAATAACTATATAAAAGAAATGTAGTGTCTTTTGATATTCCCATGTAACATGGTCTGCCGAGGAGTTCTGAAAGGCTGCTGTTGATTTCTTTTCTTTTTTTTTTTAAAGATTTTATTTATTTATTTGACAGACAGAGATCACAAGTAGGCAGAAAGGCAGGCAGTGGTTGGGGGGGGGCGGGAGGCAGGCTTCCTGCCAAGCAGAGAGCCCAATGGGGGGGCATGATCCCAGGATCCTGAGATCATGACCTGAGCCCAAGACAGAGGCTTTAACCCACTGAGCCACCCAGGCGCCTGCTGCTGTTGATTTCTTGAATTATTCATTCAGAAAGAATTTATGGAGCATCTGTCCTATACCAGGGGACTATTTTAGATACTGTATCTGTGGTATCTTTCTTGCACAAGCAATTTGTATTGCCCACAATAGAGGTACAAAAGCAGACTTCACATCCCGAATGTTAACAGTGGAAGAAAGACCCTTCGGGTATGCTCTTGTACCTGAATACCAGCTTTGCAGATGTATTGAGCCCTGTTCAAATGGATGAAGTCACCAGCCTTTTTTCTTCTGTTTATAAGGGAACTGTGTAATTTGTTTTCCAGAGTAGGAATCCTTGGAAATCGAGGGAAGGTGCTAGTAATAATTGTGCTAGGACAACAAGCATAAAGTCAGCTCTTGTTCCTAACTGATTTACCAGCCTTCTCCTGTGTGCTCGATCTGCTGATCACAGCCATTCAGCTGGCGTGGTCTGAGTCTTTAAACAGCCATCCTTTGTCACCTAGCAAGCAAGACTTGAGCTTCGGAAAAAGCTAGTTGATTCTGGAGATACAAAGGAGGCTCCAATTTTTACTTCCCCAGTTTGTAGAGGTACACAAAACCATCAACAGGAACCCTTGATATTTTGGTGACTTCATCCCCAGTTCCACAAAAGGGGAGATACTCTGTCTCCAAAATGACCAGTCTTTATCAGCTCACAATAAGGCAAAAGGACATGTTTGAATTTTTGGTTCTTGGAGGCCTATAAGCTGAGATTGAATTGTGTGAGCACTTTCTACCGCACACCTGCTTGGTAATTTGGCACACTGAGAAATTCCTAGGGCTGCCACCCCACATGAGTGGGGCAAGATGACATGATTTATAAAAGCTTTTCAATTTCTAATCTTTATGATATTATATGTAATGAATCATGAAAGTGACACTTTTACTAGACCAGGTAGTAAAACGTAATCATGGTGCTTGACAAATGTTGGTGTGGTAGATTAATGGCTTTGGGTGTGTTGTTTTTATTTCTTATTATTTCACCTGATTGTACTCCAGTAGTATTGCTGTTGAATAAGACACATTATGTGTGCTTTTAGAAACATCTGCTGTGCGATTTAAGTCTCATACATATGTGAAATTCGGGGTTGGAAACAGGGTGGGAGAGATTTAGGGAGAATTTTGTTGTATCTGGGGGTAATTTTTCAGTAATTACCAACAGTGTTTCATTTGATGAATTAACTTACAGTTCCTTCTGGCCTCATTTGTTCAGGCCTCTTTTTGGCCCTTTTCATCTGAAATTCTGTGCTCCTCACCACTAGTCTTTGGACCATTTCTAGAGTGGTCTGGAAGACCATATCAGTCTCACTCTCTACTGAAGTCCCTATATATACCTTGAAGAGCTCATGACATGAGGGTTATAAATTGAATAAAGCAATAAAAATATTTTAGTAATGTATGTGGGTTGATATGTGCAGGAGGTTAGCAACATTGAAACACAGAATTTGCCAAAATGTGGTCTATCCCCTTGGAAATCATCTGGCCACACTCTTTTCTTTCAGGCATATGTAATTTCAGTTAAAGTATTTTCTTCTATATTTTAGAGATTAAGCAAACATCTCTGTGATTTAATTGAGGTATGTCTAACAAACATTCCTAAAACATAAACCCTAATCTATCATTTGAGTTTACTTCTATTGACTTGAAAGACTTCCTTCAAGAGTCCCCTATTAAAATGCAAATAAACTCTTGACTGTTGATAATCTCTAAGGCTGTGATTAGCTCCCAAGGGTTAGAATCTGAGCTAGAGGGTCAAGGTGTCCCCCCAGTGTTTTTCTCCAGTGTGCCACTCATGGGCCCACGGTAATGAACATAGGTTCCACAACACTTAACCCACAGCTTTGTGGAAAAAGACTCCACAGTAACCAATATGTAATATATTCAAGATTATAGAATTTGCAAAATAGCAACCCTAAGCATGATTTTTTTTTTTTTTTAATGAATCCACAGCTGTTAATTGAGCGATAACAACCATGGATCAAGAGGAGGAAAAGGGGTGCCTGGGTGGCTCAGTGGGTTAAAGCCTCTGCCTTTGGCTCAGGTCCTAATCCCTGGGATGGAGCCCCACATCTGGCTCTCTGCTCAGCAGGGAACCTGCTTCCTCCTGCCTCTCTGCCTACTTGTGATCTCTGTCTGTTAAATAAATAAAATCTTTTTAAAAAAAAAAAAAGAGAGGGAAAAGATTTACCTCTTATTTCAAATTAAGATAATCATCAGTTTTTAGAAAACTTGTAAGTGATGGTATCAGTACTGCTTTGGAGTTTTGTGTTATGAGTTTTTCGTTATATTTAACTTCTTTGAAAACTTGGTATCAGTAGTGAAGATGAGGCTTTGATAGATGGGATGAAGACTTGTTTTGCCTTTGAAAAATGTGTTTACTCCTCGAGCACTCAAATTTTTCACGGCAATGTTGGTAATTTGGAAAAGGCTGGGAGCGCTCCAGTTACATTTTCGGCTATGAAGGACAGAATGTATAGCCCCTCTGAACATCAGATTTTCCTGTCTGCTTACAGAAGCACAGTTACTACTTTATAATTCAGTTGCCTTATTTAATCAGGAAAATGCCATTAGGGTTTAGAATTCTTCCCCAGCTTATGGTGAATGCTCTGCAAAGCCAAACTGTTCTGCATATGTTCTGTTGATTCAATGAAAGTATTAAAATGAAAATGAAATGTTCAACAAACAGGTTACAAAGATGTCGAAAGCACTAAGTAGATCATGGTTTAGAAAGAGTTTAGAAAAATTTTTGATGACGTGGAAAATGTACCGTGGGTAAGGAGATATACAAAACTAAAATTATGAATCACCCTTTCTACATAAAATAATTTAATTAACATTATGAAATCTTGGGCTTGTTATAGATTGACTGTAATGACGGAAGACTATTCTCACCTACATCATTGTCACCAGTGCCATTTAGACATTCTCCTTGTACTCCCTTTGTGTTGAGCTTGACCCTACCACATTTTATAAGGCCACATGTTCATCTCCCATCCAAATATAATGGATCCAAAATGTGTCACTCTACTAGGAAGCAGAGAATGTCAACGCCGAGCTCATCTCTTTCTGAGAACAAATTTCTTAGCCCTTCTGGGAAAAAAAAAAAAAAAAAAAAAAAGATAGGGTTATATTTGGAAAGGTGTGGAGCTATTATGGACAAATCATCTAATATAGTAAGTAACATTTCAGATCTGATTATCCATCTAAGATGAAAGCTAAAGTAACATGTAAAACAATCCCGTGAAATATACAATAAAACACTCGTTAATCATTCCTTCACATTAAATCTCACTATTCTTCGGGCTCTAATACAAAGGTTTTAGTTTTTATTTCACTTGTGAAATTTATGCATGCCTCTCTACTCTTCAATCTGTCTTCTATTTATAAATCATCGTACCATGGAAAGAGGAGATGCCAAGGATATGCAGAGGCCAAGCCCACCCAGTTTGATATTCTGAAATACAGATAAAAAATAATTCCTGATGATGTACAGAAGAAAGGAATTCTGGTTCTAGGACACAAAGCAGTCTTCTGCCACTTTTCTAGCACTCATTTCTTCTGGGCTTGCTTGATATATGCAGTATTTATATTTTTACAATGGCATAGCAAAACTTTGAAATAAAGGGAGAAGTTGTGCTGGAGAGATTACGGTTTCTGCCTCTTTTCCATATTGGAGTTCTTTGTTAGGGTTGAATTTATCCATCCACCCATCCCCACCACTTAGCAAAGTGTTTAGAACCTATAAAGTCAGTACTCAAATTTTTGAATGAAAGAATGAATATGAAGTATGTAAAGATCAGAATAAGAATGACTGAGACTAGAACCAGTGTCAGTGACCGGGCAGAGGGATCGGTAAGTTTGTGACTCTTTACACATGTGCCTTCTCAATGTGAGACGCTATAAACAGGAAGGTGTTAGTCCCTCTTGTCCTTCCTCCATCTACTATTTATATTTACAGAAAAATAAAGCACATTTGCTTCACTTTTGTTTTTTTCCCCATTATCTGCTGCTTGGAGGTCCAGACTCCTGTTCCAAAAGAAAGCATATTCTCCTGTTTCGTCTTATTTATTTATTTTATTTATTTATTTATTTATTTATTTATTCTTCCCCCAGAAAGACTGTTCTTCCTTTACTTCATCACAATTATCTTGACCGTAACCTGAACCTAGAAGTTTCTCTCGCTGATGACCCAGGAGATCTCATAGGGGGAAAAAAAAAAAATATATATATATATATACACACACACACACACACACACACACACACACACACAATTTTAATTATATATAATTAAATATATAAAAATTATAATAATTTTATATATATACACACATATATATAAATAAAATATCTGAACAAATCTAGTTTTGCTCAACTGTTCTCAGTACTCCATTTCCAACTAAAATCCTCTTATTTTTTCCATATTTTCCATATTAGCAAAGGGTCACATGTTGGGTTTTTCTGCTTCTTCTGGGGAGTTTATTGATGAAAGCATTCCTCAAGTTTAAAACCTCTTGACAACTGTTTTCCTAAGGAAAGGTGTGGCATTTTTTAAAATGTGTTTTTATTCATATTTAATGCTCTTAAAAAAAAACTTTATTGTGGGAAGATTGACATGCAATAAACTACACATACTTAAAGTATAGAATTAGTTAAATTTTGAAGTATGTATTACAGGAGAGGAAAATTTTTTCTTTACTCGTTTGGTTTGTTTTTGGTTTTTTGTTTTGTTTTGTTTTGGGCTGATGTATTAATTAAATTGACATAAGATTAGTAGGAAAAAATCAGATTTACTATTGTATGTAAATGAAGACATGAAATGGGCAGTTGAGGCTTACATGCCATCCTGAGCTAAGGAGAAGGAGTTGAGATGGGGGCTTTGAAGAAAGGAAAACAATTCACAGGAAGATGAGAAGAGCAGATGTTTGGTAAAGGAATGTTTGTGGTGCCGAGGAGAGACAGTGAGACACAGAGGGGAATCTGAACAAACGGGCCCCGTAAACTGCTCCAGCTTGTTGCACTTAGCCTCCACTCTTAGGTGGTTCTCTCTAGTGTAGCTCTTTTCCTGGACCAGGACCTCTATCTGAATTCTTTGAGGCAGTTCAGGGGGAAGTAAAAAGCTCTTCCTGAGTGTTTCGGGACTTCACTTGTCTTCAGCTCAAAATAACCTGCATGCCCAAGTGACACATTTTAGGTAGGCTTATTCTGAAGCCCCTCAGTAGTCACAGGTGAAACCATCACTAAAATCAAGAAAATGGACCTCTTTGTCACCCTGAAATTGCATTTTGGTCTCCAAGCCCATTCTTTTCAGGCTCTTAAAGAAGTGAGTTAAGGAGTGAACTCTGTTGTTTTTTGTTGTTGTTGTTGTTTTAGTTATTCTCTCTGTCTCCTTCCATTCCTGGGTTATTATTATAACTTATAAAAATGATTTTTTTAATAGTTTAAGATAATTGTATTACTTCTTCTGTACAGCACTGCTGAGGGTTGTTCATGTTTTTTCTTAGGGCAGGGACAGCAAGCTGTCCCCAATAGCCACACCTCTGCTTTTCCTTTCTATTAGCTACACTGAGTTTTTAGCTGGACAGACACAGGTCTCTCAATTAAAAACCACATTCTCCAGTTTCCTTTGCTGTTAGGTGTGACCAGGTGCTGTCCCCTGGGATGTAAGCAGAAGCAATAGGTTTAATTGTTGGTTGTTCTCTTGAAGGGAAGGAGTTTATGTGTGCTTTCCTTTTAGCCTTTGATTGGCTAGAATGAGTCTCACCTGGTGAGATCCAAACTCCAAGTTGACCATGGTAACCTCAAGGGCAGAAGGAATGCTATCGGCTTTGGCCTTTTAGACCAAATTGTTATGTGAGAGAAGAAGAACTTTCTGTCTTTAAGACAGCACTGCTTGGGGGTTTTTGGTTACCAAACCCATATTGTAATTAGTATACTTCTGTTTAGAATTAAGGAGAACTTCGACTCAGAGTGGATAAGAGAACAAAACTGTGCCTTGTGCCATCTTATTACAATAATTATTTGTTTCTTCTAAAATAAACTCGAGGGGAAGATGGACTCTTTGAAGTCCTTTCCAATGAGTATACTACAAACTCAGACATTTGTTTAGGAAAATGTTTTAACACGATTGGCAACCTGAAATATTTACATAGCTGCTGCTTTTCAGACTTCAGTGAAGTTCCATGAAAGTCTGTTCCCAAGAATTGTCTTTTGGACAAATACTTGGCTATGTATACTACCCTGGTTTATCATTCCCAGAACATTAATATTCTTCCTTCTCTAAGTCATTGCTGCTTTACCTTCATTATAATGGCAGTTCCAAACTTCTCTAGAATGGTGACAAGATATGATTTGATACCATCAAGTAAATAGCCCCAGCATGATGCTTTGTCAGTGCTTTGCCAGGAAGGACTGAGAATTAAATATGTCATCATTTTATACTTTTTATATGCAGAAAGTCTCGTTTGACATTATCTCAGTGCCACAGCTGCACTGGTTTTCCTTGCTACCCTCACACCCCTCAACATTTGGAGCCCCTTTATTATAATGTAAGATATTATGTAATGAAGGTAGTTCTGAAAGGCTGTAACATGCAGACGTTTACCGCTGCCGAATTGAAATATCAGGTTCAGCGGATGAACAGGTTGCCTAGCAACTGATACTGCAAGCTCCAGCGACTGCTCATGCCCACTGAGATTGACAAGGGAGCCATCACTGGCTGCCTGAGCCTTCCTATTTAGCAATTCTGACAGTGAGACCAAAGCCTATCCCGGGTGGGGGCAGGGTGTTGGGGAATTACATATTAACATTTGAAGAATGAATATATATATTATATAGATATATAATATATGTATACACATATATATATCATACTACTATATATAATATAGTTAGGAACTTCCCTTAGAAAAATCCCTGTATTAATTGAGAGAGAGAATCTAGAGAAGGAAGTACAAAAAGGAGTATCTGAAAAAGAACAAGATCGGAAATGGACCAACCGCGGGCTTTGGCTTTCCATTTCAGATGGAATGGGGTTTATTTTGGCTGAGAGGCATGTGCAACGCATGCATGACTAGGCATGTCCAAGGAGATTTGTCTTAGAAGATAACAACCATGAAATGACTTTTGAATATTTGAACAGGTGGAACTACATGTTTCTGTGCACTGTGTTACATGCTGTCATACTTGTTACATGTTGTGCTCACATTGCCAAGCAGTACCAGTCGTCTGAATTAGCAGGAAGAGTATTCATCCGCTGAGGACGAGATTTTATTTTTGTTACGGTGCAAATGATGAACTCCTATGAAGTATTCCTTTTCTACGCTGGTTCACCAATTGTATTTATTTCTTGGAGTTTGTGAAATACCTGAAAATGAAACACCATTCGAAATATATCTCTTTAAGATAAATTTTATCACTAGTATATTGTGTGTGGAAGTCCTTTTGTGGAATGTTGAAGCCCAGGAATTGAAACCTCTTTTGTTATAAAGGAAAAGAGTTCATTTTAAGATCCCTCATATTTTGGAGGCAAATCATTAATTATAAGCCTTTGGCTCATTTCACATAAAATCAAATTCATATTTTGCTATACATTTCATCTAGAAATTAGTATTTTTATCCTCATGGATATAAAGCACATAACAGATTGAGCGTAGTTAAAAAAATACATATACCTCCTGACCCAGCAATTCCCCTAGTAGGAGTTAATCTTAGACTAGGCTTCCAATATATGGAAACATGTAGGGTTAAGAACTCTCAGTGCAATGTTGCTTATAAGAGCAAAAACCTGGTAACCTAAAGGTCCATTAATAGGTTACTAGTGATAAAATTATTGTATAGCTATAAAATGGAATACTGGGGAACCATTATAAATACATTTTTGTAGGAAATATATCCAAGCCTTATTGTTATATAGAAAAAATTTAAAGAAGATAATATAAAGAAAAACCCGAATGGATAAATGTTATAGATGGATATAAGCTTTTATAACAGTTACTTTTTGAGAAGATGTTTAGATTATGCTGGAAGGTAGGGTAAAGAGGGATATTTTGTTGTTTACCATAAACCCCTTTGTCTTTAAAAAAGAATCACAAACATATATTTCTCTCATAATAAAAAAATGCTAAAACATATATTTCTTAGTACCAACACTATTAAATATATTATTTCATTTCTGCTTTGCGCAGACATGCAAAATAAAAAAAAAAAAAAATCCTATCATTTTAGCCCAGCATCTTCAGAATCATCTTGTCTTTAATAATCCTGTTAGGGAAAAGATTATAGATGGTGTCCCTAGGTCTTCCTTGGGTCTTATGTGTGTTTCTAGGGTCTTAACTAAATTAACTCATGAACTTTCTGAATTACAGGCAATTATCTTTTGAATTCATGAGAAGAGTTAGGGGATTAGGAAGTAGCAAATGTAATACTGTTCTTTCCTTCTCTCTTTGGAGCCCCAAAGCCAATAATATAATTATCTCCTATTAAGTCTATTTCATCCTCTAGTAAAATAATGAAACAAATATTAATGAAGTGGAGCTACGGCCTTGTATCATCTCTTATGCAGAGTATTTATGCAAGACTCAATAGAATAAATATTCTATTTGGGAGGAGAGTGTATCTCTGCCTTGGATGATGATGTCTGCCATGTACAACACTCCCATGGAAACAACTTACACATTTATTAAAGAAAAGTGAGGACTAACTTAGTTGCCAGGAAGTTGATGGTTTAAGGGGATAGACAGATTTTACGATGGTTTCCTAAACTTGGACGAAAAGGAGATTGTTCAAATATAATCAATTTGGGTTTTTATTTACAGCAAGTGGACCTGGCTTTTGGTTACTGAACGTTTCTGAAAGGAAGGTTAAACTCTAGGGGCCCTAAGTAAATATGGTACACACCCTGCAGAGGGGTTAAAGGAGGAATGTGTGAGTTATTTATGAACTTGTATAATAACAGCACTGAATAAGCCTGTCGCCCTTGAGAAGGACTCCATTCAGCCATCTGGTCTCCTATTCAAATGCTCTGTTTTGTTCTGGTTTAGATTTTTTGCCTCAGCTCTCTCAGATTTGATATTTTTAGATATCCTCACCCTAAGGCAAACCCTCTTGACACGGTGCCTACACAAAATGACACCGAGTGTCGCAAGCCAGGAAGCTTATTGAGCTCAGAGTTGAAGTCAGATGAGCCCTTACCCATCTTGGGTTTGTCCTTTCCTGGCTTTCCTCACCATATGGCTGAACAGTGCAGCTCATGTTAATGACAGCATCAGGAGATGGAAGAAGATATAACGTTTGTGCATGGTTTGTTTCATTTCTGTGTTTAAAGTAGTAGTGATCTATGGGGCACCTGGGTGGCTCAGGCAGTTAAGTCTCCGCCTCTGGCTCAGGCCATAATTCCAGGGACCTGGGATTGAGCCCCGCATCTCCCTTTCACCTTGCTCATGCTCTCTCTCTCTTTCTGTCTCAGATAAATAAATAAAATCTTAAAATAAAAATAAAATAGCAATAATGTAAGGCACATTGGCCTAAGACTTGACTAAACTGTAGAGGCTAGGTTCTGGTGTTCCCTGTTCTTCTCAGCCTTCATCTCACCCTCTTCCTGAGAAAGGATGTTTTGCAGCCGGGCAGATCTGTGTTACAACCGTGAGTTTTTGACTGACTGGTTAACCCCTGAGTTTCCTTAGGTTGCATATTGTTAATACGAGGATTCTAACAACAACAGTGTTGGACTATTTTGAGAATTAAATGGGATAATACCTCCTAATATGTCTCAGCATAGTGATTGGTAGATATTAGGCATCTGTATTTTCTCCTCCTCCACTGAGAAAAAAAAATACTTATTTTTTTTTTCCCAAAAGGAAGAAAAGCTAGTAAAGCAAGGGTATTTTGTATTATCTTAATGATCTTTGAAATATCAGTGTTGGTTATTTTGCAAATTTATAATTGACAATGAGGTTGTCTTTCTGGGGCCAGCTTCCTAAATAGCCCACTTTCCTCCCATTTTGTGCATTTCTTGCCTTCTTTTCCGGTTCAGACAAGCCTCCTGACTCCCACTCCTCTGAGCATGGGCTGCCTCCTTCTTTTGTATGCTTTTGTTCATAACGTGTTCCTTTCTGGAATGACTGTGTCTTTTTTTTTTTTTTTTTTTTTTTCCTAAATCAACCCATCAAACTTACTCACTTTAAAAAGGTTTAGGTTAGGTTCCACCTATTCTATAAAGCCTTTTTCTATGTATAACCTACATTGACCTCTCCATTTCTTATACTTGTCTAGAGGAAAAGAGCAGGACTGAACTTTGCCTCTTCATTCAGGTCTGTTTCTTGCAACAGCTAAAGTTTGCTTGGTGTAACAGCCTCACTTCTCCCACACAGAGATCACCATATCCAGAAACCACCAGGCCCCTGGCTTATATGTGTCTTTGCCCTTCTATCTAGTCTGCCTGAAAAACTTCTTCTTCAAGATTTCTCTGTAGGTGTATTTTTCAGTCTCCCAGCAAAATTGTCCTCCTGTGTCCTCCCCGTCCCATGGTGTTTCCTTTCTCTCCTGGAGTACTTGCTTCATTATAATATGATGCTTTATATGACTATACATCTCTCTTTTAAAATATAACTCAGGTCTCTCTTGGGCAGGGGCTTTGTCTTTTTTTTTTAATCCCTGGGTCTTGGAACTTAGAGTGTGCCTCATAAGAATGGGAAAAAAATGAGTCTGTCAGGAATCTCTTATTGTGTTATGTGCCCAACCCATCTCTCTGAAAGATCCTGAGTGCTAGACTTTCATAACCGCCATAGTACCTCCTACATGATGGCACACAGTAGGTGTTCAGTAGACACTTGTTTTTGGTACGCTATCAGTTCCTACCATCCACCACTGGGTATGCATAGATGGTGATTGATGGTAACTGGTTTGTCTCCACAGGACGAGAGACCAGAGGGCACTTTTCAACTTTTCAAGAGCTTATACTATCTCTTATGCCTTGGTCCACAAGAGCCAGCAGCATTAAGGGGCCTTGCTTTTTGTTTCACTGCAATCACATTTTTACTTGGTGATATAAAGAAAGCAAGTCCTGGACTATTTATTTAAAAAGAGGATAAAAATAATACACCTAAATATAAAAAGATAAACTACCTGGGTGGCTCAGGTGGTTGGGCATCTGCCTTCAGCTCAGGTCATGGTCCTTGAGTCCTGGGATCAAGTCCCACATCGGGCTCCCTGATCGGTGGGGAGTCTGTGTCCCTGTCCCTTCCCTAGCTCATGTACTTTCTCTCTCTCTCTCCCTCTTGCTCACTCTTTCTCTAAGTAAGTAAGTAAAATATTTAAAAAAATATAAAAAGGTAAAAGCTAATTAGAAATTGCAAACCATGTCTTTTTAACATGTCTTTTTAACAATTGCATATAATGTATAATTTTCCAAAAGCAGTCAAAGTTATTATCTATTTGAAACTCTGTGAGAGAGAATAAAAGAATAACCTAACATCTGTTCCCAGTCTTAGGAATAGCTTTGGGCAGTTTTTATATAGGGCAGGGGCTTACTGCAACAAACTCACTCATATTCATATCTTTGCAATGTCCAAGTTGCCTTGTGTGAAATCACAAGGTCAATTGATGTCAAATGAATGAGTGATTAATGTAGTTTCAGTATCCTAGGACAGTCCTGCCACTGGGCACTACCTTAAAGTAGATTTTCTTGAGCATGAAAAGGTCTGTAGTAACCCAAATGTCATTGTAGAGTGCTTGTTCCCACACTAACAGCACCTCCTGACTACAAGTAGTTATGACCTTTCTTTCACACATAGGCTACCATAGTAATGGATTTTTCTCCCACATAGATTTAGAAATTTTATTTGCATGTGAAATGTTTCTCTGCCTTGGTTATTATTGTAACAGAGAAACCAAAACTCTGTCAGATGAAACTACCATCATTTAATTATGGTCAGAGATTCTGCAGGTCGGGAAATTGGATAGGGCATAGCAATGATGGCATATGTCTGCTCCATGAAGTCTGTAGCTTCAGCTGGGAGGACTCCGAGGTTGGAGATTACTTCATGGCTGGCTGATGACTCATCTGGAGGCTGCTGCATTTATACGTCCAGGCTGGGTGACTCCAAGGCTAAAACTAGCAACCAGTGTGCTGGCTTGACTTCCTCACAGCATGGCAGCCTCAAAATGGTCCAACCCATGTGATGGCTCAGGGCTCTAAGTGCAAGTATCCTAGCAAACAGGCCAAAACTTTCATTACTTCTTATGGCCCTGTCTCAGATGTCGCATTGTATCACCCACACTGTATAAACTATTGGTTGAAGCAGGCACAAGTCTTCAAAGAGTACAGGGGTAGGGACATAGACTCAACCTCTCAATCAGAGGAAAATCAAATAATTTTGAGACTCTTTTAAAATGACATTATTATTTATAGAAATATATCAATATATCATGTTGACCTTGGAAATTCTCTGAATATAAATACCCATAACTAGACCATAAAGGCATAACTGTTGAGCATCTGCCTTCTCCACCTCTCTATAAAAACCTGTTATGCAACATTCTACTTAACTATAGTATTTTCAAATTAGTCTTGTGAAAAGCAAACCTTAGAGCAGGTAGAGTAGATTGGAATTCAGAGGCTATTTGATTTAACTTCCCACATAATATAGAGAAAATCTACCTTGCCCGTGTTCCACTAGATTCCCCTTTGGTACTTCCACCATAGGGAGATTACTTGTCCATGAGGAGAGCTATTTGCTCACAACTTTAAATACTATTATTGTTTTTCATTATACTGGGTCAAAAGATGCTTCTTCTGTGGTCCTAATTTTTCTTATTATGGCAATGCAAAATAAATATAATCCTTTTTTGTGTGACTGGTTCCCTTTAAACAGCTGAAGAAGGCTAACATCTGTCATAATTTTTCTTCTTTCTAGGCTAACTATCTTCAAACTTGAAGTCAAATATCTAAATGTCAGGACATATAGGTTCTAACTATTGTTCTCTGAGTCCTTTCAGGTTTGTCTATGCTCTTTTTAAAATATAGTCTAGGATGCTGGGGCAGCTCAGTCAATAAGCATCTACCTTCAGCTCAGGTAATGATCCCAGAGTCCTGGGATCAAGTCCCACGTCAGGCTCCCTATATAGTGGGAAGCTTGCTTCTCTCTCTCCCACTCTGCCTGTTGTGTTCCCTCTCTCACTGTCTCTCTCTGTCAAATACAAAAATTAAAAATCTTAAAAAAAAATGTAGTTCAAAACGTAAATTCAGTACTCCATACTTGAGTTGGTTAGTGAGTAATAAGCTACAGCTAAAAATTACCTCCTTTGATCTGGACATTATATTCCTGTTAATATAACCCAATATTGTATTTGCTATATAAATTAGTCATATCCTGAAACAGTCATAGCATTGCTCAGGCTAAATAGCCTTGCCTGGTGATTAACTGTGAAGGCTCAGAGTCAGATGTCTTGGTTTAAAATCTTGGTGCATCATTTCTACCTATATGCCTTAAACTAAACACTGTTTCTCAGTTTCCTCATCTGTGAAATGAGGATGGGTATTGTCATGAGCATAAAAAAAAGGACACTGTAGGGATGCCTGGGTGGCTCAGTTGGTTAAGCCACTGCCTTTGGCTCAGGTCATGATCCTGGGTTCCTGGGATCGAGTCCCACATCGGGCTCCTTGCTCAGTGGGGAGCGTGCTTCTCTGACTGCCTCTGCCTGCCTCTCTGCCTGCTTGTGTGTACTCTCTCTCTTTCTGGCAAATAAATAAAATATTTTTAAAATAAGGACACTGTAAATAAAATATTACTGTACTTGGAACAAAATCTATAGTCAGTAAATATTAACTTTTTTTTCAAGTAGACCCAATTTACATGAATCACTATTAAATCAGCCCCCTTTCTTCCTATTACACTGGTTCTTATGCTGTGTTTTGAACATGAAGTGCATACCTTTGGATTATCCCTGTATATTTCATTGGCTTACCTTGGAAATCACCTGCTTCTATATATTTTATTCACATTCTGCATTTTACTATCTTAGGCATTTCCCCTCTATTACATCATCTGCTGAATTGTTTGGTGTGCCTTTTTTGTCTTAATCAAAGCCGCTGATAAAATATTGAATATGAAGAACAAAATCCAAAGAACCAAACCAATGGAAACCCTTTCTCTAGGGTTCCATACTTCCATACTCCCTGCCCCCACACTACTTCTCACCTTCTGAGTGATAATCCTGGAATGTTCAGCCCAATTGCTAATACTCTCACCACATGACCTGACCTCAGACCTGTCTTATTTCTTCCATTCTTGACTCTACTGGGCTCTGAACAGTCCTGGTGCATTGCAGGCACTCAAAAAAGAACAAAGCCAGCATCGCGATCAAATTGTTATGGAAATTCAAAGGAGACAACTACCAATTTGGCCTTCAGGAATCAGGACAGACTTATCAGAGTGGTCGTATTTGAGCTGGGTTTGAGAATCAGTAGCATTATAATTGGTGTTAATGGTGTTTATGAAAACAATAATACGGTAATTCCAGACCCAGAGGAAAAGCCTTGTGATATAGCTCTGAGAAGGTAAATGTTTGTTGTTTATATTTAGAAAACTTAGCCCTTGGTGATTCCAGTATAGGAGTGTGTGTGTGTGTGTGTGTGTGTGTGTGTGTGTGTGTGTGTGAAAAGAGGGAGGGAGAAGAGGAGGAGGAAGTAGGGGGTAGGAGATAAGGCAGCTGGAAAAGTAGAACGCAATTCTTAAGGACTCTGAAAGCTTTATTAAAGAGCTGGCCTGCTCTACAGATTGGAACCATAGAAGGTTTTCTAAAGTATGGCTGTGAAATAATTAGATTTTTGTTTTAGAAAGATAACTGCAGACAGGAATGGATAGGAGACGGAACGAGGGCAGCAGCAGAGGGGAAGGAGATAATGGAATTGACTGATACAAGAGAATTTTGGAGGTGGTGTCAGTAGGACTTGATGGGAAGGAGGAAGGGTACACGGACAGAGAAGGATGCTGGTGACTCGGAGGCATGTAGCTCGATTAGACGGGATGGATGAGAGTGGGGAACTCCCGACTAAGGTAGAGGACAGTGCTGGGGAGGACAACGTCTTCAATCCTGTTCCCGTAGGAGTTTGTTCAACTGAAGCATAGTAGGGAATGGGGAAGGTATAATCTGTCAATGGATTTCATCGTTACCAGCGTGGACCTGAATGAATCTCGTAAAGGCAGTGTTCTGTGCTGTTTACCTGGGTTGCTCACTCTTGACAGCAGAATCTTAATGGCAGTTATCAGTTGGGGACTACCTTACCAACTGTCTTCACCCATAACAACACCCATGGGGGCAGGAGGTCTTTCTTCAGGATTTTAGGAAGATGATAGAAGAATGAGTTGAAAATAAGAGAATCTACCTAAAAAATTAGAAGTAAATACAGTTAAGTTCAACCGAATGATGGGAAATCTCCAATAAGTAGTGGCACTCAGTCACATTCAAGTCTGGACCTTTTACAGCATGAAACTGGTAAAATATTTAGTCAGAAGTGGTAAAGATTATTTTCTTCCAGGTTCTCCTGGTCTTACTCTATATCCATGATGACCAGAAAGTGCTGCTCATAAATTTATCTGTAATCCTCACATCTCACTTTTAGAACACAACCAATACTATGATATTCAGAGTTTCCTTGTTTCATGCTTTATCCTAAATTAGGTGCTCTCAGTTATTAATCCTGGAATTTCTTATTTTCCCATATGACTGGTCTGTTTCCCCCACCTTCAACTTGACTATCTTTTCTTTATTTTGCCCTCAAGTGCCCTGTATTCCATTCCAAGGGGAAGAAGAAGAGGAGCTGAGGAATATTATGTAAAGAATTAAGAAAGCATTCCCTCCTTTTTTTCACAGGCAGATTAACTTCCTGTGTCCAAATTAGAAACAGTTCCCCCACTGGCCTGATATTTACACACTGTAATGCTTCCTGTATAATTGTATTAGCATGCTTCACAATCTCTTCTACTTTGGGGGTTTCACTGTCTGGTTGGCTCCCCCTGAATAGTGGTACTTAAAGCCATGAATATATACGAGCTATCCCAGTGAGACAGATGTGGAGTCAGCAGACCTGATGATGGTCTCCTGGTAAACAACAATACATAAGGAAGAAGAGAACTGGCAGATGAGAATAAGAAGGAAATTTTACTCTGGTAGTTGGGGATCATCAATTCTACTCCCTTTTTTCCTAAGATGCTCATAGGCCATTCATTTAATAATCTATTCTAAACCTCTGCCTGAGATGGACATTAAGCTCACTGATCTATAGTTTTTGGAATTCCTGGGATGTTTGCCCATCTCACCCCTGGCACATTTCCCAGGCTCTGTTATCCCTCAGTGAATACACCACGAGGCTCTGAGTTCACTTCTGCTTATTCTTCAGCATTTCTACATACCATTCATCTGTTCCCTGAGGCTCATGTCCATTCAAAGGGGTGGGTGCTCTGTCACCATCTCCTTGTGCCTCTTCTGAAATTTAAATTCTGATTTTTTACTAATCTTAGAAGTGATCTCAGCTCTACTTTATGAAATAGGAAATATTACAGGAAAATAAGTTCAAAACCTAGAAAACAAATTAAAAAGGATATATAACACAAAAGTTCTTTGATCTGCCTATATTAAATTTCACACTCCAAAGCTGATTAATTTTACAGAGAATGGAATCTTTCTTTGAATCTATTTAATGTTCTGAAAGAACATTATTCTGTTAAACTCCTAATTTCTGTTACCTATCCTCACCCATAAAGTCTCACATGGATTTTTTACCTTTCTCGGAAAATCACTTAAAGCTGTTTAGGACCAGGTCCAGTTGCATATACCAGATACCCATCAAAACAATGCTCACCCTGTTGAGACATTCCTATTTCTCACAAGTGAAAGGATGTCTCATGGCAGCCCAGGATTCCAGTTTTGGTCAAGAGTCAGCAGGGACCCATCGACCTTCTGTCTTGCTGCCCATTTGAGCTTTCACCACCCAGGATGCCTGTCAGTACCAGCCTTCACATTGGCATTACAGCCAACAAGATGGAGTAAGAAGTGCGATCCTCCCTTTTAGAGGGATTTTTTAGAAGTCCAATGCAACACAGCCCATGACCACACACAGATAGGAGAGAGAGGCTGGGAAATGTAGTCCTATAACAGGATAACATTGTGACTGATTAAGAATCTAAGCTAAGAGAAGAATGGTTTCCTGGCAGGCAACCAGCTATCTTTGCCATATTGTCTTTCCTGAATTCATATTCTACTTAATCAGAGATACAATTTGTTTAGGATTGATTGGAAACAGCCTTGTTCTCTGAACTTGAATGTAATTTTTTCTTTCTACTCTTACACTTCTTTCCATTAGCTGCCCAACTTCATAATTGCTTCTTATCTCACCACAAGATGCTCTTAGATAGGTCAGTCTCTGCTCTCCTCAGCACGGTTCATTCAGTCTTTTATAGGAGTCAGGACATTGGAGGTGAGGGATAGTCTCCTGATCTTTATATTAACTTGTTGAGATTTATGATCTCTGAGATGAAGTAATTCCTGTTTGGACTGGCAAACACTGGAGAACAAGTCATGAGAGAAAAGCAACTTTAAAAATCACACCCGTAGGTTCTACTGTGTCTCCTCTGCACTCCCATTTTTTCATGGAAAAATATTCTTCAAATAACATTGCTCTGCGGGAAAAATGAAGGGGGGGGTGGTGGGAATCAGAGATGAACCATGTGAGACTATGGACTCCAGATATCAAACTGGGGGTTTTAGAGGGGAGGGGAGTGGGGGGGATGGGTGAACCTGGTGATTGGTACTAAGGAGGGTACCTATTGGGTGGAGCTTTGGGTGTTATATGCAAATAACGAATCATGGAACACTACATCAAAAACTAATGATGTACTTTCTGGTGACTAACATAATACAATAAAAAAGATTATTTAAAAAAATTGCTATATAGGATGTCCCCACCCAGGATCCCACTACATCTTCCTTCCTTGGCTATTTTTCCTCTGACAGTACTAGGGCTCTCCTTCCTCTACCCCTTTATTATGATGTTCAATGTCACAGTTACTAGGTTGTATCTCCCGACTCTACTCTCTCAGAGGTGACATCTACTCTGTAAGTTCAATTGACACCTAATGGCAGATTGCCCACACATGTGCTTCTCCAGTGCACATATTTCCTCTCAGCTGTAGACTGATTTCTCATCCCCTTACCCAATTTCTGTTGAATTTCCCCAAACCATCTCAAATTTAATAAGCCCCAAATTAAATTCATGTTCCTCTTTCCTCTCTCCACCCTGAGACTTTCTTCACGTATTGTCTATTTGGAGATTGTCACTAACATCCATCTGGTTGCAGCATCTGGACACCAGTAGCCATTTTTGATTCCTTTCTTTTCCTCCTTCCACTTACTCAACACAATCTATGTTCTGCTGACTTTACCACCTAACACTTAAATCCAATTGCTTCTCTTCCTCTTTTGAGCTGCCATCTTATCTCAGATGACTGTCACCCTACACCTACTTTGCCACATCCTGATTTGTCTTTCTCAACTACCCCCACCAAGCCCATCTCTAGTTCTGTCCAGAGTAATATTTTCAAAAGGCAGATCAGAACGCATCACTCTCTTGTTTAAAATACTTCAAAGTTCCTCATTTTTTTTCTTTGACTAAAGAATTCCATAAGATAACCCACAGTGCTCCATCTGGTGTTGCCATTGGTAAGCCTCAACCTTTTGTGTGTTCTTCAGCACATGGGTATTTGGAACTTCATTCTCTATCTTACCCTTTCACCACAATGACTTTGCATATGCTGATCTCCTAATCTACTGCTTTTCACCCATGTAACATGTAATACCTCCTCATCACATTGATGCTCAATTATTATTATTTACGGATGTGCTCATGAGGTTTGCAACTAGGTCAGATCCTCCCTTTATGTGCTCTCATGGTACTGTGTACTAGCACTTCTCTTCCTCGGAACACTTTTTTTTAGGAATTACTGGCTTACAGTGGTCTCTATTATAGACTACAAGTTCCACAAGGTCTGGGATCATATTTGTTTTCATCATTGTGTCCCCAGCTCTCAGAGCAGTTCCTGGCACATAGGAGACAATAATATTTGTTGACCGAGTGGATGGCTGTATGAGTCCTTTAGGACTGAAGCTTTTTTGTGATGAGATGGGTGAGGTTAAAGCAAATCTAAAGCTGATGTGGCAGCAATGTGTCCAATGTGTTTGGACTGGTCTTTGTGTGTACCTGCAGGCAATAGCATGTCTATTGTAGCTTTTTCTTGGCCACATGCAGTTGTTGGTAAACAGAGCTGACTCTAAGCCAAACTGTAAAGCTTTTTTTGTGCCCTCTCTGTGTCCTTTGACTCTCTCTGTTTCTGTCCCCTTCTGCTCCCTACCCTCAAACTTTTTCGCTTCTATTAAAACAGGGAAGCAGGGGCCACCAGATATTTATACTTATTTTCACCACAATCTCCACTTTCTGTGTCCTTTTCTCCCCTTGGCATTGATCCTTTATTTAAAAGGTACTAAGGTAAAAGGTACTTTTAGATCCTTTATCTAAAAGATACTAAAGTGAGAATGTTTGATTCTCACTTTTAATATCTGCCCCCTTCTATTAAAAAACATACGGGTTTGATACTGGTCATTTTGCCTTTCCTTGCCCTCCATTTTTTTTTTTAAGCTTTGTTCTAGGAGGGAACTGTGATCTTACTGGGTTAGAGCTGCTGTTAACACATTCTCAGGGCCCAAGGAGAGTGAGAAGAATGGATCTTATTGTCATGGACTTCCTCTAGGACTCAGCTGTCAGGGCTGTTTAAGATCATTTGTGCAAGACCTTTCCTGCAAAAAAACAATTGGTCAAGTAGGTGTTATGTGACTGAAATCTAGTTCATGCCTTGCTTTCCAATCCATGTGTCCTGTGTAGGTAATGCCTCCACCCAGGAAAGGGTGTTTTTTCTTCTGAGTTGTGCAAAGTTGCCTTAAGGGTCAGAGGCAATGCTGTAGACAGTCCTGCTTTCCCATGGGGCTTTCAGTCAAATATTCTCCCACCATGACTTCCAGCTGCTCCTGTCATGTGCTCTCTGCCTTTCTTAAAACTCCTGATTCTTCCTCTTAGCTTCTGTTCTGTCTTTTCTTTCTCCCAAATTCAAATTTTAATTTTCTACTAATTCTGACATTATTATATATTTCTTTCTATAAATTTCTTTTATTTTTTAATTGAAATAAAGTTGACATACAATATTATGTTAGTTTCAGGTATACCACATACTTATTTGACATTTATATGCATTACAGAATTCACACCATGATAAATATAGTTACCATCTGTTACCATATAAAATTATTTCTGTATTATTGAATATATTTCCTCTGCTATGGTTTGTCTCTGGTGACTTTATTTATAACTGCAAGTTTGTACCTCTTGATTTTGTACCTTCATTGCCCAACCCCTTCTACCCGTTCCTTCTGGCAACCACCAGAACATGGTTGTTTTCTGTGTTTATGAGTCTGTTTCTGTCCTCTTTATTTTCCTTTTTGGATTCCACACATAAGTGAAATCTTACGGTATTTGTCTTTCTCCCTGATTTATTTTGCTTAGCATACTATCCTCTTGGACCACCCATCCATGTTGTCACAAATGACAAGATTTAATTATTTCTTATGGCTGAATAATATCTGTCTTCTTCATCCGTTCTCACATCTTATCTCACATCTTCTTTATCCATTCATATACCAATAGACATTTAGGTTGCTTCCATATCTTGGCTATTGTAAATAATTCTTCAATGAATATAGGGGTGTGTCTATCTTTACAAATTAGTGTTTTCATTTTCTTTAGATACATAGTCGGAAGTAGAACTGCTGGCTTGTACAATATTCTACTGTGAACTCTTCAAGGAATTTCTATACTGTTTTCCATGGAGGCTGTACCAATTTATATTCCCACCAACAGGGCATAGAAGTTCTTTTTTCTCCATATCTTCACCAACACTCATTATTTCTTGTCTTTTTGATACTAGTCTGACAGACTTGAGGTGATATCTCATTGTTGCTTTGGTTTGCATTTTCCTTATGATTAGTGATGTTGAAGATCTTTTTATATGTCTTTTAGACATCCATATGTCTTTGGGAAAATGTTGTTTCAAGTGCCCTGTCCACTTTTAAGTCAGATTTTTTTTTAATTGGAATTGAGTTAACAGGAGTTCTTAATACATTTTGATATTAACCCTTTATTGGACATCATTTTAAATTATCTTCTCCCATTCAGTGGACTGCCTTTTTGTTTTGTTGATGCTTTTGTTTGCTGTGCCAAAGCTTTTCAGTTTGATGTAGTCCCAATTGCTTATTTTTGTTTTCATTTTCCTTGTCTGAGGAGAAAGATCCAAAACAAAAACAAAAACAAAACAAAGCAAACCACTGCTGTGACCAATGTCCAAGAGTTTATTGCCTATGTTTTCTTTTAGGAGTTTGATAGCTTTAGGTCTCACATTTAGGTCTTTAATCCATTTTGAGTTTGTTTATGGCATGAGAAAATAGTCAGGTTTCATTTTTTTGCATATGGCTGTCCAGTTTTCCCAACACCATTTATTGAAGAGACTATATTTTCTCCATTGTATATTCTTGCCTCCTCTGTTGTAGATTAGTTGACCATATAAAAACAGGTTTATTTCTGGGCTCTCTATCTGGTTCCATTGATCTATGTGTCTGTTTTTGTGCCAGTACCATCCTGTTTTGTTTTGTTTTTAATATTTTATTTATTTATTTGACAGACAGAGATCACAAGTAAGCAGAGAGGTAGGCAGAGAGAGAAAGGGGGAAGCAGGCTCACTGCTGAGCAAAGAGCCTGACATGAGGCTCTATCCCAGGACCCTGAGATCATGACTTGGGCCGAAGACAGAGGCTTAACTCACTGAGCCACGCAGGTGCCCCAGTACCTATACTGTTTTGATTACTATAGCTTTGTGGTATAGTTTAAAATCTGGATGTGTGGTACCTCCAGCTTTGTACTTTCTTAAGATTGCTTTACTTATTCAGGGTCTGTCTTTTATGTTTATTAAGGTAACATATACACAAGTTGAAAATTCAAATGGTTCTATAAGTCTTCTTATGAGAAATAGCAGACTTAACCTGTTATGCCTCACCATTTCCTGTTCTTCATTCAAGCACATATTCAACACATATGCATTAAGCGACTTATATATGCCACGCATTGCTCTAGGTGCTTGGGATACATAAGTGAATAAGACAAAAATCCCTGTCCACATAGACTTCTATCAGACCAGGGAGGCACAGACAAAAAGCAATACATAAACAAGTAAATTATATAGTATGTTTGTTTGTAGTAGGAGCTGCGGGGGAGAAAAAAGAGTAAGGAAAGGGGAATCCTGAACATGGGAAGGAATTGCAGACAGAATTCTAAGATGGGCCTTGTCAAGAAAGACACTGAAGTAATGAGTGGTTAAGGTGTGCAGATGTATCTCTCAAATGAGGCAACTCAAATTTGTTTCTCAAAAACAAAACAGAAGAGTGGAGGGGAAGTGAGGGAAAAATAAAACTAGACAAAACCAGAAAGGGAAACAAACCATAAGAGACTTTTAATCATGCGAAACAAACTGAGGGTTGCTGGAGGGGAGGGGTTGGGGGGATGGGACAACTGGGTAATAGACATTAAGGAGGCCACGTGATGTAATGGGCACTGGGTGTTATATGAGACTGATGACTCACTGAACTCTACCTCTGAAACTAATAATATATCATATGTTAATTGATTGAATTTAAAAGAAAGAAATTAACAATAATAATTTTAAAAAGGTATGCAAATATCTGGACAGACTGTGGTCCAGGAAGACCAGATAGCACAGAACAAAGAAGCAGGCAACAATGACTGGTGTATACAAGGAAGCATAGGAAGCTGCTATGGGAGCTCAGAAAAAGGTAGAGGAAGAGATGAGAATAGGTGGGTAAGGCAGGAGTAAACCATGTAGAACACCGTAAGTCAGGACAATAGTTCATGCCTTTTGTAGCAGTTTCTATTGTTATTAAGCATATTTGATTGAATAGGAATATTGTTAATTTTGATTTTTAATTTTTTATTTATTTCTTCCCATTTTTAATGATGTAGTTTAACTCTTTCACCTCAATTTACCCACCATTAACACATTTCACCCCTCTCTGTTTCCCAATATAGTTGTATTATAATTTTATTTATATCAACATCAATGATTCCATTATTATAACCATGTAAATGCTATTCACAGTTGATCTGTGTAGTATACTTTCTCTTTATCCTTGATTTCTATGGAGGTTCTGCTATCCTAGTAGTTCTCGATGTGTGCTGCCCGAGTTCTAAGGGTCCCCAGGATCCTTTTAGGGGGTCCACAAATTCAAAACTGCTTTCACAGGAATACCAAGACACTATTTGCTTTTTCCATTTCTTTTCCTTTCTTTTCTTTTCTCCACTTTTCTTTTCTTTTTTTCTTTTCTTTACTCTTTTCTAAGATTTATTCATTTATTTGAGAGAGAGAGCGAGCGCACACATGAGTGGGAGGAGGGGCAGAGGGAGAGAATCCCAAACAGACTCTGTGCTGAGTGTGGATCCCAGACCCTGAGATCACAGGGTAGATCAAGAGTTAGATGCCAAACTGACTGAGCCACACAGGTACTCCTTTACTTCAAACAAAAACAGTGTGGCAGGGCACCAGGGTGGCTCAGCTGGTTAAACATCTGCCTTCGGTTCAGGTCATGATCTTAGGGTGCTGGGACCAAGTCCTACATCAGGATCCCTGCTCAGCAGGGAGTCTGTTTCTCCCTCTGCCTGCCACTCTCCCTACTTGTGGATGCTCTATGTGTGTGTGTTTGTGTGTGTTAAAGAAATAAATAAAATCTTCAAAAAATAAAAGCAGTGTGGCAATGTACTTTACTAAAAGTCACTGTATTCTTCTTTTTTTTTTTTAAGATTATTTATTTATTTATTTGACAGAGAGAGAGATCACAAGTAGGCAGAGAGGCAGGCAGAGAGAGCGGAGGAAGCAGGCTCCCCACTGAGCAGAGAGCCCGATGTGGGACTCGATCCCAGGATCCTGAGATCATGACCCGAGCCAAAGGCAGCGACTTAACCCACTGAGCCACCCAGGCGCCCCACACTGTATTATTCTTAAATGCAAAGCATTCTCAGTACAAAATAACAAAAACAGCACAGCACAAAGCCAGTTTCATCTAAGAATGGCATTAATGAATCTCTAAAAACTGTTAATGGTGCTAAATCTCAACCCTTGAGTTCAAGTCTTTTAGTACTGTGTGTGATAAAATAGGAAATACAGATAAAATACCTGTGCTATCTACTGAAGTACTATGGTTGTCTCAGGAAAAACCACTGGCAGTAGGGTTATAAGCTGAATGAGCTATTATTTCATGGAGCAATATATTTATGCAACAGAGTGCATATGTACCTCCCTTGGGTACCTAGAAGACAATTTCTTGAAATTGAACAAAGTGACTTGGTCACTTCAAAGAAACCAACTGACAGTATTTGTTGCCAATGATAAAATTCAAGGTATTTTTTTTTAAACTTATTGTTTTATTTTATTTATTTTTATTTTTTCATGGAACTGACATTTATTTATTATTATTATTAACATATAATGTATTTATTTTTTTCAGGGTACAGATCTTAAACAATTCACAGCTCTCATCATAGCACATACCCTCCCCAATGTTCATCACCCAGCCACCCCATCCCTCCCACCCACCTCCCTTTGTTTGTTTCCTGAGATTAAGAGTCTCCTATGCTCTGTCTTGCTCTTTGGCTTCATCTTGTTTCATTTTTCCCTCCCTTCCCCTATGATCCTCTGTCTTGTTTCTCAAATTCCTCATATCAGTGATCACATAATTGTCTTTCTCTGATTGACTTATTTCACTTAGCATAATACCCTCTAGTTCTATCCACGTTGTTGGCAAATGGCAAGATTTCATTTTTATGGCTGCATAGTATTCCATCGTATATATGCCACATCTTCTTTATCCATCCATCTGTTGATGGACATCTAGGTTCTTCCCATAGTTTGGCTGTTGTGGACATTGCTGCTATAACACGTGGACATTGCTGCTATAAACATGTGCTCCATCAGATCATTACATTTGTATCTTTAGGGTAAATACCCAGTAGTGCGATTGCTGGGTTGTGGGGTAGCTCTATTTTCAACTTTTTGAGGAACTTCCATACTGTTTCCAGAGTGACTGTACCAGGTTGTATTCCCACCAATATTGTGTGAGGGTTCCCCTTTGCCTACATCCTCGCCAACATCTATTATTTCCTGACTTGTTAATTTTAGCCATTCTGACTGGTCTGAGGTAGTATCTCACTGTGGTTTTGATTTGTATTTCCCTGATGCTAAGTGATGTTGACTTTTTCATGTGTCTGTTGGCCATTTGGATGTCTTCTTGGCAGAAATGTCTGTTCATATCTTCTGCCCATTTCTTGATTGATTATTTGTTTTTTGGGTATTAAGTTGGATAAGCTCTTTATAGATTTTGGATACTAGCCCTTTATCTGATATGTCATTTGCAAATATCTTCTCCCATTCTGTCAGTTGTCTTTTGGTTTTGTTGACTGTTTCCTTTGCTGTGCAAAAGCTTTTGATCTTGATGAAGTCCCAATAGTTCATTTTTACCCTTGCTTCCCTTGCCTGTGGTGATGTTCCTAGGAAGAAGTTTCTGCGGCTGAGGTCAAAGAGGTTGCTCCCTGTGTTCTCCTCAAGGATTTTGATGGATTCCTATCTCACATTGAGGTCTTTCATCCATTTGGAGTCTATTTTTGTGTGTGGTATAAGAAAATGGTCCAGTTTCATTCTTCTGCACGTGGCTATTCAATTTCCCAATACCATTTGTTGAAGAGACTGTCTTTTTTCTATTGGACTTTCTTTCTTGCTTTGTCAAAGATTAGTTGACCATAAAGTTGGGAGTCCATTTCTGGGCTCTCTATTCTGTTCCATCGATCTATGTCTCTACTTTTGTTTCAGTACCAACTGTCTTGATGATTACAGCTTTGTGATGGACCTTGAAATCTGGAATTGTGATGCTTCCAACTTTGGTTTTCTTTTTCAACAGTCCTCTGGCTATTCAGGGTCTTTTCTGGTTCCACATAATTTTTGGGATTATTTGTTCCATTTCTTTGAATAAAGTTGATGGAATTTTGATAGGGATTGCATTAAATGTGTTGATTACTCTAGGTAGCATAGACATTCTGACAATATTTGTTCTTCCAATCCATGAACATGGACAGTTTTCCCATTTCTTAATGTCTTCCTCTGTTTCTTTAATGAGTATTCTGTAATTTTCTGAGTACAGATTCTTTGTCTCTTTGGTTAGATTTATTCCTAGGTATCTTATGATTTTGGGTGTAATTGTAAATGGGATCAACTCCTTACTTTCTCTTTCTTCTGTCTTGCTGTTGGTATACAGAAAAGCAACTGGTTTCTGTGCTTTGATTTTATATCCTGACACTACTGAATTCCTGTATGAGTTCTAGCAGTTTTTGAGTGGAATCTTCTGGGTTTCCCACATAAAGTATCATGTCATCGGTAAAGAGTGATAGTTTGACTTCTTCTTTGCTGATTCAGATGCCTTTTATTTCTTTTCATTGTCTGATTGCTGAGGCTAGGACTTCTAGTAGTATGTTGAATAGCAGTGGTGAGAGTAGACTTCCCTGCCATGTTCTTGACCTTGAGGGAAAAGCTCTCAGTTTTTTCCCATTGAGAATGATATTCACAATGGGTTTTTCATAGATGGCTTTGATGATATTGAGGTATGTACCCTCTATACCTACAGTGTGAAGAGTTTTGGTTAAGAAAGAATGCTGTACTTTGTCAAACACTTTTTCAGCATTTATTGAGAGTATTGTATCAACAAGTTCTTGTTCTTTCTTTTATTAATGTATTGTATCACATGGATTGATTGACCAGCCTTGCAGCCCAGGAATAAATCCCACTTGGTCATGGTGAATAATCCCTTTAATATACTGTTGAATCCTATTGGCTAGTATTTTGGTGAGAAGTTTTTGCATCTGTGTTCATCAGGGATATTGGTTTGTTATTTTCCTTTTTGATGAATAACCCCCTGGCCAGACTTATCAAAAAGAAAAGAGAAAGGACCCAAATTAATGAAATCATGAATGAAAGAGGAGAAATCACAACCAACACCAAAGAAATATAATTATACAAACATGAGCAACTATACGCCAGCAAATTAGACAATCTGCAAGAAATGGATGCGTTCCTAGAGACATATAAACTACCAAAACTGAAACAGGAAGAAATAGAAAACCTGAACAGACCCATAACCAGTAAGGAGATTGAAGCAGTCATCGAAAATCTCCCAACAAACAAGAGCCCAGGGCTACACGGAAATCTACCAAACATTTAAAGAAGAATTAATACCTATTCTCCTGAAACTGTTCCAAAAAATAGAAGTGGAAGGAAAACTTCCAAACACATTTTAGGAGGCCAGCATTACTTTGATCCCCCAGATTTGAGTTTTTAAATGAAAATTAGAATTTTGGAAAACTTTTGTTTGCCACCATATACTTCCCAATACTTAAAGACTTTTTTGATGAGATTGGAGGATATTGATAGGCATGAATGTGATTTTTTGATATTTAAAAATAAAATGTTTTAACATTTGGATAAGACTCAACTGACATTTTCCAGATGATCAAAGTGTGATATTGCAAAATTGTGCAGAGTACAAGATCCACTCAAAGTACAAGCTAGACCAATGTATTTTAATGTAAAAGAATATGAAAAATTTATTAATATGGTTTCAAATTTGGCATTGCACCTAACTTCCAAGATAATCCTGCTGCTACATTTTTGTAGTATCAAAGAAGAAAATCCAGAATTATCTAAAGGGATTATCAAAAGACTTCTCCCCTTCCCAAATACATGTGTGTGTGGAACCTGATTTCCTTCATATATTTCAACCAAAACAACATACCATAGTACATTAAATACAGAAACAGACATGAGAATCCAGCTCCTATTCATCTATGCATTCAAGAAATCTGTAAAAAATATAAAACAGTGCTCTTCTCCTCACTAAATTTTATTTGGTTTTAGAAAATGATTTTTTTCTTAAAATACGTTATTTATGTTCATAGGTTATGGGTATAACATTGACATTTTATTTTATTATTTTTTAAGATTTATTTATTTATTTATTTGACAGAGAGAGAGAGAGAGAGAAAGAGAGATCACAAGTAGGCAGAGCAGCAGGCAAAGAGGCGGAAGCAGGCTCTCTGCTGAGTAGAGAGCCCGATGTGGGGCTCTGTCCCAGGACTCTGAGATTATGACCTGAGCAGAAGGCAGAGGGTTAGCCCACTGAGCCACCCAGGTGCCCCTAACATTGACATTTTAAAATAAATGAATAAAACTTAAAATTCGCAATCCGCATTTCCATATTTGTGTATTTTAAATATTTTTATAAAGAAAACTTTTTTGGGTAGTCAGTAATTTTTAAGAATGTGCAGATGTCTTGAGCACAAGAAAAATTTGGGACCCTAGGTATCCTGTGCTGCAGGATACCTAAGGATGATTTTCCCCTCTTCATAGCCCCACAGTCCTTTCTTTCCATCTGTTGAGAATTCCTTGCAAGAAATGTTGACTCTCTTTTGATGATGCACAAAGGAAGGGGTACTTCAATGTTCTTTAGATATGAGAGGAACTTTTTGATTGTTAAGAAACCTGAAAATGATTTGTGAATTGAGCAAATCATGACACAAGTCCCCGTCACTCTTGGCAACCACAGCTCCAGGTATCCTATATGGCTTCATATGGATCAAACACCTGGGACACAGGTGTGTGTTGACTCCAAGGCTGAAGCAAAGCAGGAATCTAAACCAATTTGTCAGAATTTTTTTAACCTTTAATTATCCTTTAATTTTTAAAAATATCTTTTCTGTAGTACATGATAATTCAGAAGCAATTTTCTTGTCAGCATGTTTTCCTTCTTATTTTTTCAAATACATGATTGATGATAAGGGGAATTTGAGTATATGCCATGGAAAATTTTTGTTCTAGAAACGTTGTGAAGCTAGCATTTTGAGTTTTTAATTAATGTATTTGTTTTCCTCTGGAAATTGGAGAATTATATTTGGGCTTACACTGATCATAGAATTGTGGTCAAACAATATCTATGAAGCTCTAAGTTCAACCATTTGATGAAAAGAAACTTGCTAAATGAAGACCACATTTTGTAAAGGGCAAATATTTCTTAATGTTTTGCCAGAGAACTAAATTACTTTGTGATAGTTATCTATTCTCACATACTCAGTGCTGTTGACAGTGACATTATAGGCACAGTGTCTGAATACAATCCCTCTTCTATCTTAATAATTTAATTCAAATATCTGTCTTCTTTGTGAACTTAAAACATTAAGTTGTGGTTAAAAAAAATCTATTATATGAAGATCTTTTGAAGTGTTCTGGAAAAGTCTAGACTGCAGGGAAAGTGCTGTGTTTTTTACATGGAAGGAGTGAGATTAAAGCTATCTCAATAATTATTGTTATATGGTTAGATAACATTTTTAAATGTCCTCACCGTCTTTCATTGTGGGACAGTAAAGAACTAAAGGGAATTTTTTATATTACTTTAGCAGTTCAGGATCCAGTAAGTCTATATATAGATGTATTTTCAAGTAAACATTGGCAATTTTTTCTTTTTGTATAATGTTCTTTTTCTAAGGAATAATATCCTTGTATTTCTTTTAGAAATAACAGAATGAACTCTGAGGTCAATAAAACAAGATATAGCTTCATACTTTGCAAATGTTCCACTGTGTGTTGATAACCTAGCGTTAACCACTGCATTGGAGAAGCTTTTCTAGAATGTTCCCAGGCTTGGTATGGTAGGCAAGGTGAGGCTCAGGTTCAGGGTTAGGAAAGGTTTGGAAATTGCTGTTATGACCCTGCTGAGTGTCAGAGTTCTGCAGAGGAGAAAGTTTAGGCAAGGCTCAATTCAGCAGGAGCTGATTTTAGGTAAAAAATAATTATTTACTGAACACTATTACTTTATGTTAGGAAAAATTTATTTGAGAAGCCAGATTCAACTTGGAATCAAAGGGAGAAAAGACCTTTTATAGATAAGGCAAAATAAATAAGTGGCTACACCTCACAAGGGTTTTTGTACGCTCTCACCAACCAATATTAGTGATGTATTTCACTTCAAATTCTCCTTTATTGACATCCCAAAATACCCTCTTAGTTTTACTGATTATATCAGGAAACGAGTCTCCAAGTTGATAATCTACTTTTTAATAACTTAGTTCTTAATTGCTTTTGTTATCCTAGTGAGAAAAGAAAAAAATTTCTTTATTCTCAGTAAAAGGAGGGCTGGTGGGCTTTTATGCCTGGCCAGGGAAATCTATATATTTCAATACCTCTTACACTCTCTGGAGAAAGAAAATATTTTCATAGGACATTTCCTATCATATTATGTAACTAAGTTTTGTTACCAAAACAACAATGGACTCCATCCTATGTTCTGTGATGTGGTATGCAATGATGGACCGAAAATTCTTTCTTCTCTTTTCTTTCAATAGGATTTGGGAGCATTCATGATTTCACTTTCATTAAAAACAAAAATTTGCCTTCTTTGTCATAGATTAATTGACTATATAATTGCGGGTTTATTTCTGGGATCTCTATTCTGTTCCATTGATCTATGTGTCTACTTTTGTGCCAGTAACATACTGTTATGATATTACAGCTCTGCAGTGTATCTGGAAATCTGGTATTGTGATACCTCCAGCCTTCTTGTTCTTTCTCAGGGTTGCTTGGCTATTCAGGGTTTTCTGTGTTTCCATACAAATTTTCGCATTATTTGTTCTAGTTTTGCGAAAAATGCTATTGGTATTTTGATAGAGATTGCATTGAATCTGTAGATTGCTTTGGGCAATAGGGACATCTTAGCAATATTAGTTCTTCAGTCCATGAGCATGGAATATCTTTCCATTTTTGTCATCTTCAGTTTCTTTCATCAGTGTTTCATAGTTTTCTGAATATAGGTCTTTCACCTCTTTGGTTTAGTTTTTTTTTTTTTTTTTAAGATTTTTATTTATTTATTTGATAGAAAGAGCACAAGCAGGGGGAGCAGCAGGTAGAGAGAGCCTGATAGGGGGCTCAATCCCAGGGTCCTGGGATCATGACTTGAGCCAAAGGCAGATGTTTAACCAACTGAGCCACCCAGGCATCACCCCCACTCAGGTATTTTATTCCTTGTGGCACAATTGTGAATGAGATTGTTTTCCTAATTTTTGTTTCTGCTACTTCATTATTACTTTGTAGAAACGTTATCCTGGGTATTAATTTTGTATCCTACAAATTTTCTTAATTCATTTATTATTTTTAGTAGTTTTTTGGTGGAGTCTTTAGGATTTTTCTATGTATAGTATCATGCTGTTTGCAAATAGTGACAGTTCAACCTCTTTTTACAAATATGGATGCCTGTTATTTCTTTTTCTTGACTGATTGCTGTAGTTAGGACTTCCAGTACTATCATGGATAAACATGGTGAGAGTGGACATCCTTGTCTTGTTCCTCATTTTGGAAGAAAAGCTCTCAATTTTTCAACACTGTGTATAATGTTAGCTGTTGGTTTTTCACATATGGCCTTTATTAGGTTGAGGTAAATTTCTTCTGATCCCACTTTAAGAATTGTTGTCACGAATGGATGTTGAATCTTGTCAAACGCTTTTTCTGAGTCTACTGAGATTATCGTGCAATTTTTTCCTTTGTTTTATTGATGTGGTATATATAATGGGACAGATGGTAACTGTACTTAATGGTGAACATAGCATAATGTATAAAATTGTCAAATCACTAAGTCATACACCTGAAGCTAATGAAATATTTTATGTCAACTATACTCAAATTTAAAACAAAACTAATTTGCTAAAAATGTTGTGAGAGCAAAAAAATGTAAATTTTCAGTCCTCCTTATCAAATAGTAAAATGAGGCATGAACTTCTCCCCTCAGACAGAAGCATGGAACACTTTAATATCACTTACTAGCCATGGGCTAATAATAAGGTGGCATCCAGAAAAAGGGGTTCATGTTCCAGAAACTTCTGCCGTGAAACACAGAATCACATGGCTTCTTTACTGCCATATATATCCCCAATATTACTTCATGTATTTTGCCAATATGACTAATTCCAGTATTCTACGTTTTCTAGGTCAAAATCTTTCATTGAAATCATGGGCTCTTTAATATAGAGTAGACCTCAAGACATCAGATTTAACAGCCCCTCCTTCAGATAGTAAAGTTATTAACAGTCCTACTTTGCTGTCCTCCTTCCTAATAACTAGAAAAATAATTATGTCCATGAACAAATGCCTCCTCCTGCTTTCCTTCTTCTTATTTTCTTCTCCTCTGCCATATTGTCTTATCCCCTAGATTTTCATCTCTTCACCGTAAGTAATCAGAACAGCTGTTCCTTTGGACCTCTGGGAATAGCTAGCATTTGTTTTTCCCGCCAATTAATAGCTGAAGGAGAAAGAACTCCTCAACAGAAAGAGTCTTACTCTTAATCTTTATCAGTACTTTGGTAAAATATTAAAAATGGGCTTTAAGCAGATTAAAAAGCAGCATTAGTGTCTCTAGTTACAATACTTCTGTGGTATGATAAATATATTTCCCCCATGATTTTATGTCACTTACTGGAGATCCAACTTTCCCTAGACCTATAGGTAAAAAACCTGTATTGGAAAAAAAAAATAATAAGCTTCATTGTTCATAGCAACAACCGAATGCAGCTGGAAAACTGGGGGAAACCAGTCTTTACAAAGTATCCTGTAGCTGAATAATCCTGTTGGTCTATCCATGTAGCATCTGCATCTCCACCACTTACCTACTTTTCTTTCCCTCTCAGTGTTTGCCATGCCTTGCCATTCACTCCACTTAAAATGTTTCTGGGTCCTTCTTTTTTGCACAGTGTTTTTCTCCAAGGACTAGATGCTTTATAATCCCCATGAGTCTTACATGCTTTTGGCAAACAGAGAAGCACACATTTGTTTCCTGGTCTGCAAATTGCTTTCCTGGTCTGCATATATGCCTTTTGTGTGTCTCTCAATGTAGCTATCAATTCACATTCTCATTCTCCCTCCTTTTTACCTTCTCCCTGCTCTTCTTTCTCTCTGCTCCCCCATCTACCACAGCTAAAAATAATGATTGTGTTTTAAATCTATTTATTGCTGAAAAACAGTGATCACCATAGAGAGTAGTAAATTGATATTCATTCTCTTATTTATATTTTTGAACACTTCTTTTCCACTTTTTATAAATTCTTTTATCAGAAGAAAAACTTTGATATGTAGAAATTTGAAACGCCTAGGTTTATGTAAGTATAAATTGAAACTTAGAAAAAGGGAGTCATTTTTAAATGACTTCGATTTCTGAATATGTTGTTGTGAGAAAGAAGAATGGATTGCTCAGCCTCCTTCACCCTCAACATAGCAAGTATTTCTAGGACAGCCCTGCTTGACTAGAGGGTATGTGAATATATACAGTTTTGCCAGAATATGATGTAGAACTAGGCAGATGCCTGTATATGCCTACTAGCTTTTCTTAGATGCATAAAGGAAATAAGATTTCTTCCAGCAATAAAATAATTTTCAACGATTTTTCTTTCTGAGTGTCAAATGATAAATCCTGAAAATATATCTACCATGCTAGAATTATAACATTGGAAGTTAATTATACTAATTAAAAGAGGGTCAGGAAGGTCTCTGCACAGCTGTGGTGAAGTGAAGCATTTGAAATTGTGGACAAGGGATAGCATCCGGCTATATAAACACATGGTTGTCGTAATGTCGATGTCAACAGAAAAGATGTGCAACCTCAGCTCTGCGATGTCCCAGAAAATACGTCGGGTAAACACAGGCAGAGGATCTCTGCTTGGGTTCCTCAGAAATCTGAATACAATGTGGTTATTAACAATTTCTTGGCTATTCCACAAAAGCACTTGAAGAATTATCATTTTATATACAAAACCATCTCTAGGATATGATTCTCTTCTGATACCTTCATAAAAATGATTTAGGAGGGGTGCCTGGGTGGCTCAGTGGGTTAAGCCTCTGCCTTCGGCTCAGGTCATGATCTCAGAGTCCTGGGATCGAGCCCCGCATCGGGCTCTCTGCTCAGCAGGGAGCCTGCTTCCCCCTCTCTCTGCCTGCCTCTCTGCCTACTTGTGATCTCTGTCTGTCAAATAAATAAATAAAATCTTTTTTTTAAAAAATGATTCAGGAAAAAGACCACAACCCTAATTACAATTCAAGTATTTTTTAAAGCCTAATAAAATTTTCACTAGATAAATGATGTGCTCAGTCAAAAGAACTGTGCTGAGGACAAATGCCTGGTCCCTATCCAGGAGGTCATAGAATGGATTTCTATGAAGGGCTCTCTATTTGTTGCCAAACTTGGCAGGGATAGGGGTTGTTTTGGACTGTTCCTCTGTGCCTTTCGGTGGCAAAAGAAAAGCACTCAGCTCACACTGGGGCTGGTGTTCCATCCCAAGCACCATTCTATGACAGTCAGCCTCAGCACAGTTTCACATGCATCTTCATGTTTCCTTCTTTAAGGTAGTTGGACAAATGAGCTTCCCAGCATATGAGGACCCAGAGCAGTAAAAAATTGCAGAACCATTATAGTAACTGGGGAGCTTTAATACAAAGCCTGGTTAAGTGACATGCTTTAGCTCTGCACCTCCCCATGAGAGAAAGTGGGTCCAGCTGTCACCTGTCTGATGAAAGACCAACAATGAGATTATGCAAATTAAGTGCTCCATCCCAAGTCTCCCATCCAATGGGCCATTTGATATGGCTTATCTGTCTGGAGGTTGGGTCCAAGGATCTCTGGAAGTGAAAAGGAAATGAATAGTTGCCGGAAAGCTGGCTACACTCTAAAATCCTAAACCAGTGCAAAGAAAAGTTCTCAGTAGAATAGCTTCGTGCTGGAGGTTAGCTGTTCAGAGTGAGTTTTGGGAAGTGTGGCAGCTGAATCTGTCTTCTGAAGTGAGGAGATGGCCAGACTCTGAGGGAGGAGGAGGCCTGGTCATGAATTGGCTCCGTTCTCAATTCTGCTTTCCTGATTCTTGGATTACTGGCAAGGTTAGGCACCAAAAGGTCACTTCTTCTGCTCCCATGAAAAGGAAGATTAGCAAAGAGCCACCATGTAGAAGCCTGGGACCATCCCCAGCCACCACCACTCAGGCTCAGACATGAGAATCACTGGGCATGTACTTAGCACTTCTTATTTAGAGACTTTAGATGGTCAGAGTTTGTACTGAAATGTATCTAAAACTATTCAAATTAGTTTGGCTACATAATTCAAATGACAACTATGCATTATAAATCTGTAAAGATAGGAAACTGTATCTGTAAATACACTTGGCCATTTTGACATTTGTATCACCACAATTATTAATCCTGCTATGGGTTAGTGTTAAAAAGGTTATTGGCATAATTATTTTAAGAACAACATGTTACTCCTACCATAATTAAAACTGTTAGTTGCTAGACATTTTCCCAAAATTCATGACATTTTGCTACAGGGAAAAATGTCACAAGTCTGGTCTTCTTGGGCCACTAATCGAGAGAACTTTACTAAGTTTTGGACACACAGCTAATCTTCCTTTGATGGTTGTTATGCTCTTTTTCATTTTGACGGGAATTCTCTGAGGGGGTAAAAATGCAAATCGTAAGATTATCTGTAGCTTTTATTTACCTTTATGACTCTTTGGCTAATGATGTTTATATATCCTGTGTCTTAATTTTTCCCTTGAGAGTCAAAATTTGTGGTAATTGTCTCTCCAAAGGTCAGAGAGTTTACAGTGGAATAAAACTAGGCTGTATCCTAGCTCCTTCTTCACATTAATGACTTGATAGCACTTCTCGATGAATTGGGTATCTTACCATCTCTCCTTCCCAACGTATAGAACAGAAAGATAATTAATCTTCGTAGTATCCCCTAATATGACTTTATGATCATGAAACAATATGACCCTAAGTGATATGTCAACCTCTGATGTGATCATTATGCAAGCATGACTTTAAGTGCCCGATTTCAAAGTCCTAATTGGAATTTTTAGTAAGTATCTGATTGACTCATCAATACTAATTTGTTACTTTGGATTAGATTTTGAAGCCAGTTTATCCTATAATAATCACTGGAAAATTAAATCACTTCAAAGTTAGATTTTTCTTACATACCAAACTTTTTGGTATGTAACATAATTGAACATTGAACACAATATGGTTCAATAACCTGTTGATAATATTTCTCTAAACAAAAGTCATCATTTTGATGTTCTATGATGTAAATCTTTGGGATCTCTGTCTCTCATATGCCCTTGTGTTGAACCAAACCTAACTCTGTGTTTTGAACAAGTCCTTGGTGGTTCTTCCTCAGTACTATTCTGTGTGGGGGGAGTGGTCCTCAGGATACCCATCCTTCTCTCCTTCATCCTACAGATATGCCCTTATTTCATCCCAAATACTTGCCTGTGAACTTTATGCTGCCAAAAAACTATTCAATTTTTAGCAGAATTATTCAGAGCTTAGACGCTGGGGCTAAACTGTGAGGATGAATCTTGGCTCTGCCATTTACTGTCTTGTGTGATATTGACAAAGTTAGGGACCTATCCTCAATTTCTTTATTTGTAAAATATAAATATTGATAGCACTTGCTTACAGGCTAATTTTGAGAATTAAATGAATATTTATAAATATTTACAAGGTTTTATAACACTCAGAGCTTAAAATTATTTCCAAAACTTTTGTTTTGGGAAATCATATTCATGGCAATTTCTTGAAGTACAATGTTCTCCTTTTCTTCTCTTTCTTTTTTTTTTTTTTACTCAGCCAGTTCATGGGGTAGCTTTGTACTTGAAGTACAGTGCTTTGACTCTTGAAAAAATGCTTTTGGCCATTGTATTTGGGTGTTAAATACTTACTTGTATGAGGGTTCTCCAAAGAAGCAGAACCAATAGGGTGTGTGTGTGTGTGTGTGTACACACATAGATTTATTTTAAGGAATTAAGTCATGTGATTGTGGGCCTGGCAAGTCTGAAATCTGGAGGGCAGGTTAACAGCTGGAGACCCATGGAAAATTTGATATTGCTGCTCTAAATGTCAGCCTTTTTCTCCTAAGGCCATCAATTGGTTTTGTGAGGCTCACCACCCACCCAGATTATGGAGTGTAATCTGCTTTACTCAAAGTCTACGGAGTTAAATGTTAATCCCACCTAAAAAAAAAAAAACTTCACAGTGACACCTAGATTGGTGTTTGACCAGTATCTAAATACTGTGATCTAGTCAAGTTGAAATATAAATTAACTCTCACATTACCCTTCAACAAAAGACCTTTGTAGAGCTCAGAGGTTTTCTAAGGAGGTTGTTGGTAAAGAATTCAATATGTAATTCAGCATGAGGTTTTGTGAGAGGCACTTCTTGGTTGGTCTTCAGCTTCTGTGGAGGAAATGCTGGCTTTTATCTTGGCACACTACAAACTATATAACTAGTTGCAGTTTCTATGTGTACATTAGTCATTGGGAAGCTCAGAGTCATCATTTCCTACACTCCAGACAGGAGTCTAGGATCTTGAGGCACACATTTCAGGTACTACATTAGTTTCTGTGTCACCATGATTGTCTTTGCTCATTTTGAGGAATTTATTTATTAATTTATATAATCAGTGCCTTTTCCAGATATTCCCATTACATGCTTTCCTTTCTTTTCCTTATAAATCCATCAAGTTATTGTAATTCTGTTTGCTGGTCTGTGTGTCCCCAAAGATGCAAAGTCCCTTGAAAATAGGAATCGAATTTTGTTTGCTGTTGACTCACCACCTCCTAATACAGGATCTAGATGGTTATTGGTTCTAAATAAGTATTTGCAAAATTCTGTATATATTTTTATAAACATCTTGGTTCTACCTTAGAAAAGCACAACATTCTTACTCCCAAAGATTATCTTCTAGTGTCTATATAAAATACTCGAGTTTTAGAAATGAAATTCTAGATTTAGGAGAAAAAGTGATACTAGATAATGCTAGGCATTCATCTGGAAAGTTGACAAAACTCTGAAGTGGTTAAAAGAATGGGAATTGAAATGCTGACCTTCAAGTCCAATCTTTGTGATTCTTTTCTTGGTTGAGAATTACTTATTAAAAGTAAGCTGGCCTTCTTACTGGAGTTCTGTGGTTTTGGTAAGGATGGTTGTACTCAGAGACAACTCTCACAAGGTTTTTACGGCTTTTTATAGGTGGTTGCTTTCAGAAGAATCATTTTCACCATGAATTGTTTGTCTTTATGTAAGAAATGGTGGCAGGTGTTTTCAGGTGACTCTATTGGGTTAAACACACAGATGCATCTTATCAATGTAGTTGGTGTTCAGGTGTCAATCTATTCTATCACCGAGAAGGTCAAAATATTCCCCTCAGCCTAACGTTAGATAGGTGGCTTCTTCACTTGGCCCCTGGACTCTGACTAGCAAGTTGTATGGTATAAATGTATAAGCAGGAATCCAAACTAAGGGAGGACTGCTAAACTCAGATTAAAGAAAATTAAGCATTCTCTTCTACCTTGTAATATTTACCATTTTCACTTTGGAATTATTTTTGTTTAAAAAGCTATAGGTACTCTTGGGGCACCTTCATGGCTCAATTGGCTGAACATCGGACTTCATTTTGGCTCGGGGCATGACCTCAGGGTCCCGTTATTAAGCCCTGCATGAGATTCTGTGCTTAGCAGGAATCTGCTTGAGGTTTTTTCTCTCTGTCTCCCTCTCCTTCTCTCCTTGCTTACATGCTCTCTCTCAAATGAATAGATAAATCTTAAAAAACACTAGGGAGTATTTTGCTTCCATCAGAAAGGATGAATACCCAACTTTTATAGCAACATGGACGGGACTGGAAGAGATTATGCTAAGTGAAATAAGTCAAGCAGAGAGAGTCAATTATCATATGGTTTCACTTATTTGGAGCAAGGGGAGATGGAGAGGAGAAGGGAGTTGAGGGAAATTGGAAGGGGAGGTGAACCATTAGAGACTGTGGACTCTGAAAAACAATCTGAGGGTTTTGAAGGGGTGGGGGGTGGGAGGTTGGGGAAACCAGGTGCTGGGTATTGGGGAGGGCACGGATTGCATGGAGCACTGGGTGTGCTGAAAAAACAAGGAATACTGTTACGTTGAAAAGAAATTTAAAAAACCACAAAAACAAAAAAAACATAGCTATTGTCTAGTATTAGAAAATCCTTTCTATTAAACACTGTTGGCTGAACATTATTGAAAAAATCTTCCCATTTCCAGTGGGCTTCGTTTCTTCCCCTATGACAGTGTTGAATGAGCCCTAGGTGCTTGGAAAACAGCACTAGTCAGGAAACCCCCACACCCTTCCATGTTCCAGGAAACAACTTACTGCAAAGGAACCACCCTTCTGACATTGGCTGAGACTCTCAGGTGAACCTCCTGTATACTTATGACAAAGTCCAATTCCTATCCTTAGTCTCAGAAATTTGTAAGTGAATTTGTCCTCCCTCACAAATCTGAACAAAATACTTGCTAGCTTAAATTCACCAAACTTCAGTTAGCTGTCTTGCTTTCCCCAGGCCTCCGAATTCTGGCCCATCCTTTAGTTTAAACAAGTATGGGAAATTAGCTAAGCCCTGGAAGGTTGAATAATCTCCCCTAACCATCTCTCCCAGGGTTGGCTGGCCACAAACAAAGACACTTGCTGTTCAACTACTCAATCACATCTGCTCACCTCACTCTCCCACATCTGACTCTTTCTAGTCTTGTTGACTCTCCCCTATGAAAGAAAAGCCCTTTCTGCCTGGCATCTGGGATGCTTACAGAGTTTACAGGTGGAGTGTCCTCCCTACTGCAAGAGTCCCTCTGCCTTTAGTACAACAGTCTTTTCAAATGAAGTCTCTCCTTACCTAAGTCTGGATTTGTTGTTTGACCCCTGAATGTAATTGCCGTTTTCATTGACTGACAAAATGTCTTCTATCTCAGACATTTTAGGAGTCTCAGTTCTGCTGTTACTACCTCAGTTCCAAATTTAACTGTGGAAGTGTGTCAGGGGAAGATGGTTTTGTCATCATAGAAAACTGTGCAGATTGAGATGCTGGAGACATTTTTGCTTTCGTATCCTTCAAAAAAGTAATAAAAATCTGTAGACTTTAATTAATTGATTTTAACATAGATACCTCGAGGAAACGAAAACTAGTAAACAGTCTCTAAGAAGCTGAGAATGATGTGAAATCTTCAATCTAAATTTTCTCAAGCAGTGATTTACTGACTGCAGCTTTTAAAATTTGTGGCTGTTTGTTTTTAGAGAGTGTCTGAAGCCAGTCTGAAAATTCAGGTTGGCCTCTCTCTTCTGTCTCCCAGTGTATAGGTGCAAGTAATCACAAAAATTGTGAAACAGCAGTTACATTCTAAGAGGATTTGAAAAGTAGAGTGGCGCAAATAGAACCACCCAGTGCACAATAGACCAAGTCTATTTAAGATCACTTGCTATTTTGATCAGCCATGCTTTTCTGCTACAATTAGCTACTGGCCTCACCACCCCCATGGCAGCTGATGATGCATGTACTGTTTTGTACCTCTACTACTAGCCTGAAAAACATCTCCATGAATTTTTGGTTATTTGCTTTGGGAACTTAATCATATAGAAGGAACAGTAGAAACATTATGGTATCATGGGAATGATCCAAGTACAAATGAGAGGATGGGGGCCCTAATATTGGGTCTGTCATTTACTTATGGTGACCTTAGATTGCTTAACCTCTCTGAGTCTCCATTTTTGAAGGATAATTAATTCCTGCCTCATGTAATTATAAGGGCAAAAAAGACAATATAGGGTAGTAAGAGCTTATAATATTTCAATAATATCACTTTTACATTTGTATTTTCCATCTTTAGTGGATTGTGAGCTCCCTAAAACACAGGTCCTATATCCTCCTAATAAACAAGTAAATACATAATAGTTATTCAAAAAGCACTTTTGAATGTGTGACTTGACGTGAATGCAGGACTGTAAGCAATACTAAAATAAATTCCACAAATAATTCAACAAACATTTATTGTGTGAACATTATTGTGCTAGGTCCCTTAAGAGATACAAAAATGGATCAGACATGAATCCTGACCTCCAGGCACTTACAGTCCACCAGAGGATATCAGAAATGTGTATAAATAACAAGGTAGACGTTTTTTTAAAAAGTCCTAAGAGAGGTACAGAAGCATTGCCATAAGAGTTCACAGGAGAAATTAGTTCTAGCTTGGAAAATCATGAAAAACTTTGTGAAGATGAAATATGAGGTGGACCTTGAAGCATAGATAAAATTAGATGTGGTAGGAGGGGAAGGACTACCAGTCTGAGGACACAGAATTCTTGGCAGGTCGTGAGTGCAGTGGGCTCAGAGAATTGCCCACGACTGTCAGAGGGGACAACTGCAAGTCAGCTTTGGCAGAGTACACATGTGTGCCCATGCAGTGGAAACTTGTAAAAAATGGGCTAAAATGAGAGCTTCCTTAAAATTATGCTTCCTTGGTACTTATTGACCTGCCTGCATTGTTTCTCTTATAGATTAAAAAACAAATGAAAAGCACCACTACAACTTGGCATCCCTTGTAAAATAACAACAACAACAACAACAAAAAATGGCCCTAACATTTTCAAGTATGCAATTTCTGGTTAACTTTCATATATTAATCTGATATTGAGTTACTAGAACTAGAGAAAAATAGAATTGAAAAAAATAGATTTCATTTTATGGCAGTGACTACTGTAGTTTTACAAGAAATATTAGTCTAATATATTGAATTTGGTTTTCAAACATAGAACTTGTGTTTTTAAATATACACTTATTGAGGGTTTTTTTTTTTTTCAGTCATGATTTTACAGTTTGAAATGGGAAACTCCCTACATGGTTTTCATTCACTCTGTAGGTTACTGTGATGGAGCTAAGCATGTGTATATATATGTAGGTGTATATAAATACACACACAAACGTATGTAGGTATATATATACACACACATACATACATATATGCATATGTATGTATTTATAGATACATGGATATAGAAAGAGAATGAGAGAGAAATTTACTAAATATTCCTATCACCAGAAAGTCTTCTTATAAATTTAATAAACATTTAATATTACAATTACATTATAATTACCATGAAGTTTATTCTATAGAAAAATCACTCCTTAGTTATATTTTGATTTTGCTTTTATTTTTAAAATCTGGTTAAAAATATATTTTTTTAACATCTTTACATTGAGAACAGTATAAGTATCTGACAGTTCAGCCTGAGCTGGGCGGTTTTTAAGGCTCTAGCTTCAGGGTGCACTTGAGTGTTGAAGCACCTTTGTCTCTGCCTGGACTCATGGCCTGCGGGGCCGGGTCCCCCAGGTCATGGGTAGCCGGAGCCAGCTCACTTGAGTTTCTGACAGACCACACAAGACCATGCAGCTGAGGTCTAACAACAAACTCAACAAACATTTAGGAGTTTTGAAGACTCTCCTCTCCTTTCCACTCTTTATACTCCCCTTAGATTGAAAGACAATCTCATCATCCAATGAAAGCACGACAAAATAGCCAAAACCCTTTGCACCGTGCTTCATTAATGGAGCTTTGAGAAAGCAGGAGACTTCACTGGTGTGGCTTTCCACTACAGAGGACACTAGGGACCAGCTCACCTCAGATTTCCCACTTCTCAAACCAGAGAGAAAGCATCTACCCAATATATCCACTCCCCTTTTCCTTCTGCTAGAGAATATACAGAGAAGATTTTTTAAAAATCCTGAATAAGTTCATTGTTTTGTATGCTATGAAGAACTATAGTACAAGTAGTTTCTTTTGTGAAACATGCAATGGACTTCATTACTTATAATAAACATTTTCCCTGCATTACTTTTTGTATGGCAACTTAGTGTTTTCTACCAGTAGTTGTCTTTTTGCCACAAGATAGGAAAAAAAAAAAAATTTATGTAAGACTATGATGGCAGATTTCTGACAAGCCCCATTTACATGTTACATTGTTCCAAAGGATGCTTGAGTAGAAAATACAGAAGCACTATACAAACCTACTATTACATTTGAGAAATCATTAGCCTCAAAGGAGTAATAACGGTATGCTATTAAAACTGTGAATACATTTTCAGTATCTGTATTCAAAAAAAACTTTATAAATATGTAAATTCCTGTTCAACAAATCCAAAATAAAATGCACTAAAAAACTGATATGTAGACAAAAGTTTATTTACACCATACAACATTTTAAATATTTTATACACAGTTGCAGCAGAGAAAGCTACTCAGAGCTTTCTGGAGAAAACTGCAATAATAAAGATGTGAAATATATTATTCATATAAAAGTGAGATTATTACTTTATTGCATTTAAAGCAATGAAGAATGTAGCTCAACAAACATTCATTTAATGACAAAAACTTTGCTTTTATATTATAAAGTAAAAAGTGTAGTAATGGCCAAACAGACTGTTATAAACTTTAAAAACTGCATAAATATATACATTGTGCTTCATGGTGAAGTTTTTTGAAAACTAAACCATATGAAGCGGTTACAACATGAATCGTTGCTTGAGGTTTATCTATAAAGATTACCTTACAAATCCATTCCACGGGTACTTACAACACAGGATGGTCAGAACTGTACACCTGGTCCTCTCTCCACTAGCCTGACTAGTGAGAAGTTACCATATGCAAACACCACTGACATTTGGCACATGAAGGTCCTGACATAGGATAGTCACACTGTCCAGATAGAAATGTCAGGCTTCCCAAGTCTTAAGTGTCAGTGCAATAAATTGTTTTATATCCACCTCAGTCCATTTTGATTCTGTTAAACTTCCGTTTGAAAGTCACCCTCTTGCACATCCAGAGGTAAATTCAGACACTTCTCCCACTCTGCTGGCCTCAGTTCCAAAGCGTCCTTTGCCTCTGTATCTAAAACATTGATTGTGGTGTAATGTTGGTATTCACTGGGGTTTTTGAAAGTGTCCCATGGATTCTTGTTTGGTGCTGGGTTTTCCTGTTGAGAAGAGAGGAGAAGAGAGTCATTATTGGATGAGGAGGCTTACTGCTCGTTGAAGTTCCCAAGAAGCAAGCATGTTTGTGACCTTAATCCAGTTTACATGATTCAGAGATGATTTGAAATTGTGGGCAGCTGCAGGATATGGTTTTGATTTTAGTTTTCTTTCATTGAACAAACTGATGAACACCTTCTTTATGTTATCCTAAAATTTTCCAGCCATCAAAGGCATTGCATAATTTATGGAAGACAAAGTAGATGATGCTTTGTTTTGGGTATCTTGTGAAATGCCAGTATAGCTCTCTCAGGTAGAAAGGAGTTTTCCTGCTAAGACTAAATGTAGAAAATTTAAGTATTTGGGCAGAATCTTTGGTGAAATAAAATTTGAAGATATGTAAGGGGGCATGTTAGGTAATAATAAAAACAGTCTCCAAACTGTCCATATTTCATAAAGCTGGATTTCATTAACTTTGCTTAGTTTTTAGGAAATTATCCTTTTTAGAACATTAACATGCTACTATGTCCCTTGCATAGTCTGTTTTTTCCCTGCTGTCTATTCCCCACAATTTTCTATGTATTTGGGCAGCACACTAATTCAGCAAAAATCATTCTTCCCTTCAAAGAGCACAACTTTTTGGAAAAATATATCCAGCAATATAAGGGGTTTTAAAGAATGCCTACCAGCCAGCATTCCTTATATTCCATAGTATATACCCTCTTTCTACTTAAGATTTAAGATCTGCCTCATTATGACTCCACCGATCAGACCTTCCGTATTGTAGGGTCTCAATAAATATGCATAGACATTATTCAAAGTTTCTATAGCCTGATATTTTGCTAAGATTTAGCAGTGAACTTGATTTATTTTAAACTGCTTAAAGATTTCTGTAATGAGGGAATTTGAATGGAATAGACTGTGCTGAGTGACATCAAAGAACAAGAAGGAAATCATGACTGAATTCTCTTTAGAACAAATTAAGCTAAAGCACTTAAACAACTATAATTGTTGAATATGCCCTTTATCTCTTCCCCTTCACCCTAAATTCTAGCCTTCAACTGCTTATAATTAATTAGTAGGGGGAATGTAAAACAGGTACTGCAGTTATTATCTGGGTTCCAATGACAGTAATAAAAATCACTCAAGTGTAGATAAACAAAAGAGACAACCGATAGAAATATGTACCATAACTAAAAATTGTTAAAATCCTCAATGCATTAGATGTTTTTAACACTTACTAGCCTTAATCATGAGTACATACAAGAAAACAATAGCTAACAGTTAAGATGTGATAAAATTTAACTTTTAGGATACATGCAGGAGATTAGTCTGATTTAGTCTAATATCCTAAACTCTTATGCACTATAAAGTCTTAAAACTCTTCCCCCCCCTTCCTCCCTTGGTCTCTTCAACTAATATTTATCAGCTGCTCTGTGCTGGGCATTATATTAGGCACTAGGGAGGATAAAGTGATGAATCAAAGATGGAAAGCCACATGGTTCACTAGGAAGCATAAGATTTAAAGCCTGATACATGCAGGTCCAAATTCCAGTTGCTTCATCTTATATGAATGTAACTCTGAGCAATTTACCTGGTTTCTATGAACCTCATATTTGCAAACCTAATATTTGCAAAACAGAGACATTTTTTGTACCAGGGGCCAAAGGAATTGGCAACATTTGCAGATTACCTACATTATGGGGTTACAAAAATAAAAAAGTTAAGGGACCTAGCATAACACTTAGTATTTAATAAATGGTCACAACTTGTTGTGAAGATGCTTATAGTTAAATAAAAGTATAAATATATAGTTATATTTGTGTCTGTAACCTAGGCGAAGTGCTGACGGGGATACAGACAAGGGTGAAGATAAGGCTTCCTTTTACGGAAAGCATCTAAACCTTTCTGAGAAAAGTGATACTAGAATTGTCATAGAAGAATGAGCGTGGTCATAAAGACGTGTGATTGGAGACTGGGTGACTGAACAGGCAAGCATATGAGAAGTAAAACTCCTGAGAGAATGCAGATGGGTCGGGACAGCTCTGAGAAAAGTGACCAATTTATTTTAGTTGGAGTGAAAAAGAATAGAATAAATAGGCAGAAGGTGAATTGAAAGCCAGATCATAAGGGACTTTGTATGCCAGGACACTCAATTTGGAATTTATTTTGTAGGCAGTGGGGAATAGTGGAAGATTTCAGGGCACTACAGTGACCTGAATCATCAATCACTGATTGAAAGGTTCACTGGTGTGAATTCTGCTGCCTCAAGCCATGGATAGGATTTATCCATCTTAGACAAAGGCAATGTCTTAAAGGAGCTTTCTGGAAATCCTTGGTCTGAAAAAGTTGAATTAGTTCAATCCTAAAAGGATTCAGGATATGTAAATTATTTGTACATTTGCTTTGAAAATAGGGGTTTCATTATGTTTGGAACAGATGTGATTTTCCATTTATATTTTGAAGATCAAGCATCATGGATCCATGAACTAAAATGGCCAATTTTAAACTTTTAAAAATCAGAATGTCTAGATTCTAATTTCACAGTATTACTGCCAGGATATGACTGAATTTCTGAGAGGTTATATAATTAATAAGGTTGGCTTTCTTGTTCATCTCCTCTGGCCTCCCATACTACTTCCCAGTAGTATTGTGGTTCTTGCCATTGTTCATAAATGTCTGGATACCCATTAGGTCTGAGGCCCATGCATCTTTAGTGATAAAGAACTACTGCACCCAGCTGTAGAAGTCCGCCAAACAGAGTGACACACACACACACACACACACACACACACACACACACACAGTGAAAATAACTTAAGGGACCTATTGGACAACACTGAGTAAAGCAATATTTAGGGGTCGCAGAAGAAGAGAGAAAGGGACAGAAAACTTACTTGAAAAAACAATGGCTGAAAATTCCCAAACCTGTAGAAGGAAACAGGTCTATGGGTCGAGGGAGTCTAGAGCTTTCTAAATAAGATATACCCAGAAAAAGCCACACCAAGACACATTATAATTAGAATGTCAAAAGTTAAAGAGAAAACCTGAAAAGCAGAAGGTTAAAAAAAAAAGCAAGAAAACAAAAAAACAAACAACAAAAAACAAAGCTTGTTATGTATAAGGGAACCTCTATAAGTACATCAGCAGATTTTTAGCAGAAACTGCATATTAGAAGGGAGTGGCACAATGTATTCAAAGTGCTAAAAGCAAAAATCCCAATCAAGAATATAAAAGTAGTAAGAAATAATGACTGCAACAATTAGTTATGGGTACACAAAATAAAAGATGTGAAATGTGATATCAAAACCATCAAATGTGGGGGGTAATTAAGATGTAGCATTTTGGAATGTGTGCAAAGTTAATTTGCTATCAACTTAATATAGATTGACATATATATAGGCTGAGATATATAAGCTTCATGGTAACAACAGTGCTAAAAGCTATAGTAAATACATAAAATTAAAGCAAAGCATGTTCATCATCTTTAGCCATCAGGGAGATTCAAATCAAAACAACATTGAGATATCACCTTACACCAGTTAGAATGGCCAAAATTAACACCACAGTAAACAACAAGTGTTGGAGAGGATGTGGGGAAAGGGGAACCTACTGACACTGTTGGTGGGAATGCAAGTTGGTGCAGCCACTTTGGAGAACAGTGTGGAGATTCCTTGAGAAATTAAAAATAGAGGATGGGATTATGGACATTGGGGAGGGTATGTGCTTTGGTGAGTGCTGTGAAGCACTGGCGATTCACAGACCTGTACCCCTGGGGATAAAAATATATTATATGTTTATAAAAAATTAAAAATTAAAAAAAAAGAAATTAAAAATAGAGCTTCCCTATGACCCTGCAATTGCCCTACTGGGTATTTACCCCAAAGATACAGATGTAGTGAACAGAAAGGCCATCTGTAACCGCAGTGTTCATAGCAGCAATGGCCACAGTCTCAAAATTGTGGAAAGAGCCAAGATGCCTTTCAAAAGACGAATGGATAAAGAAGATGTGGTCCGTATATACAATGGAGTATTATGCCCCCATGAGAAAGGATGAATACCCAACTTTTGTACCAACTGGACAAGACTGGAGGAGATTATGCTGAGTGAAATAAGTCAAGCAGACAGAGTCAGGTAAGTCTTCACTTACTTGTGGAGCATAAGAAATAACACAGAGGACATTGTGTGAAGGAGAGGAGAAGGGAGTTGGGGGAAAATGAGGGGGATACAAACCATGAGAGATTGTGGACTCTGAGACACAATCTGGGGGTTTTGGAGGGGAGCAGGTGGGGGGTTGGGTGAGCCTGGTGGTGGGTATTAAGGAGGGCATGAATTGCATGGAGCACTGGGTGTGGTGCATAAACAATGAATCTTGGAACACTAAAAAAAATTAAAATTAAAAAAAACAAGCAAAACATCAAACCACGAGGGAAGAGTACAAGACAAAAGGAAAAGAAAAAAAAAACTATAAAAATAACCAGAAAACAAATTACAAAATGGCACTAAGTACACACCCATCTAGAATTACTTTAAATGTAAATGCACTAAAGTCTTCCATCAAAAGACATAGAGTGGCTGGATGGATAAAAAAACAAGACACATATATATGCTGCCTATAAGAGACTCACCTCAGTTGTAAACACACACACAGACTAAAATTGAAGGGATGAGAAAAGACGTTCCATAAAAATGTAAACCAAGAGAAAGCTGGGTGGCTATACTTAAGTCAGACAAAACAGACTTTAAAACAAAGACTAATAAAAGACAATGAGCATTACATAATGATAAAGGGATCAATCCAGCAAGAAGATATAAATTGGTACTTATGCACCCAACCTAGAAGCATATAAATTAATAAAGCATATATTAGCAGATATAAAGGGAGAAATCGATAACGATGCAATTACACTAGAGGACTCTAACACCTCACTTAAATCAATGATAGGTCACACAGACAGAAATTCTAACATAAGCCTAAAATGATATATTAAACCAGATGGATATAATAGATATATATGTCAAGATCACAGCTAATGTTATACTGAGTGGGGAAAAGCTTTTAGCTTTTCAGATAAAAAACAAGACAATGATGCCCACTCTTGCCACTTTTATTCAATACACTATTGAAGCAATTAGGCAAGAAAAGGAAATAAATGAAAAAAATTAAAAAAGTAAACCTGCCCTATTTGTAAAGGACATAATTTTATGTGTAAAAAGCCCTAAAGACTTCTTCAAAAAATTGCTGAAACCAATAAATTCAGTTAAGTTTCAGGATACAAAATCAATATGCAAAACTCTTTTGTGTTTTTATGCATTAACAAAAAACTATCAGAAAAATCAAGAAAACAATTCCATTTCCAATTATACCAAAAGGAATATAGTATCTAGAGTAAATTTAAGCAACGAAGTAAAAGACTTATACACTGAAAACTATAAGAAATTGGTGAGAGTTAATGAAGAAGACACAAATAAATGGAAAGATATATCATGTTCATGGGCTGGAAGAATTAATATTGTCCAAATATATTACCCAAAGCAATCTATAGATTGATACAATTCCTATCAAAATAGCAATGGCAATTTTCACGGAAATAGAACAATTCTAAAATGTACATGGGACCAGGAAAGATCCCAAATAGTCAAAGCAATCTGGTGTAAGAAGAACAAAGCTGGAGACATTATGCTCTCTTATTTCAAACTATATCACAAAGCTACAGTAATCAAAACAGCATAGTATTGGCATAAAAACAGACTAACAGAACAAAGAGCCCATCACCCAATTACCACCCCCCTCTCCCTTTCCAAGGGCATGTGATGTTATGAAAACTGGGTAATTATACTGATGAATCATTGAACATTATATCAAAAACCAATGATGTAATATACCTTGGCTAATTAAAAAAAAAAAAAAAAGCCCAGAAATTAACTCATGCATATATGGTCAATAAATTTAAAACAAAGGAGGCAAATCAAAACCACAGTAAAATATCTCACACCTGTGAAAATGGCTATTATCAAAAAGACAAGAAATAAAAAGTGTTGGCAAGGATGTGGAAGAAAAGGAACCCTTGTGCACAGTTGGTGGCAATGTAAACTGGTGCAGCCACTGTGGTAAACAGTATGGAGGTTTCTAAACTAAAAATAGAACTATCTATTCTATTCTGGGTATTAATCTACAGAAAATTAAAATACTGATTTGAGAAGACATATGCACCCCTATGTTTACTGTGGCACTATTTACATCAAGGTATTGAAACAACCAAAGTGTATGACTGATGGACAAATAAAGAAGATGTGGTATATAGATACATAATGGAATACTACTCAGTCGTAAAAAAGAATGAAATTTTGGCATTTTTGTGACAACATGTGTAGACTAGAGGTGATTATGCTTATTGTAAATTAAGTCAAACACCATATGATATCACTTATATATAGAATCTAAAAAAAAAACAAAACAAATGAAGAAACAATACAAAACTCAGAAATGAAAAGAATAGATCAGTGGTTGCCAGCAGGGAGGGGGTTTTGGGGGAAGGTGATATGGGAGGAGATGGAAAGATACACATTTCTGAGACAAGTCAGTCAAGGGGATGTTATATACAGAATGGTGACTTTAGTCAATAATATTGTATACTACATAACTTTATATGCTGACAGGAAGAAACTAGATTAACTGGGTTATCATTTTGCGGTATATACAAATATCAAACCATAATTAATACTATTATGTTAATTGTATCACAATAAAAAATTATAAATTCAATATAAGCCAACATGCATGAAGTTTACAAAGATGCTAATTTGGTCTTGGGCTATATACACTGAAGTGGAATATTAGCTGAATATTAGAATTCAGGGCCACGGGGACTACCATAGGGCTCCCTGAGCATTTCGCATAGTTCATGGGTCTAGGAGCAGGCTAGCTGTTACCTCCAGACCAGTCCCTCCCTCCCCACATCCATCCATCCTTTTTCTCCTTCCCTCTCTTTTCTTTCCTTCTTCCAACCGAGCAGTAATGAGGACCAGGGAATGAGAATTTGTTTATTCTATATTCCAAAAGAGCAAGAATTTGGAGAAGCTCCTTGAGGGAAAGGGAGCTTGATGGAGAATCGTTTGTGAGACACACTCAGAAAAAGAGAATTCTTTCAACACTGCCTTTTCTTTGTAGTGTGATTTAGATGTTGTCCTGCCTGAAAGCAGGGAAATGGACTAAATGGTCTTTTGGGTTCCCTTTGATACCCAAAATTCTACATAATTATCATCATTTGCAGTGCTAGGCAGGTGTTGTGAGTTAGTAGCCAGAAAAAAAGGAAAAGACTTTGAGATTTTTGTTTTGAAAATGTCTTTCTCTATCCAATTATGCGATTTTTCATTAGCAATGTGCCACACGAATTATGACTGAATTAAGGGTAATGAACTCACTCACATGTTCATTATTAATCAAAACTGAATAAGGAACTCTTTTTTTTCCCCCCTGTTCTCAGATATTTAGGACAATAGTCAAGCAGCAATGACAACTCTATCCTTCCCACTCTTAACCTCCCAAATGATAAATATTTATAAATCTTTTCTAGAAAAGGCGTGTTGCTGCAGAGATGTGGTGTAATTAGTAGGCTATTTTGGTTGTCAGGAAGCTGAGATACAGATATTTGTGTCATTAATGATTTAATACCCAGACCATACAACAAGGGGAAATTACAATCATATTATAGTCGTCAGCTGTATCTGTTGCATAAGACTTTCAGATTTATAAACATAACCCTTTCCTTTTTTTTTTTTTTTAATAAATGAAGTTTCTTCAATTTATTTCAATGTTAGCTCTCAGTATTCCAGAATGAGTAGCTAATGTGTTTAGGTCTAATCTCAATGGTGCAGTTCTCATTTGCCTGGTGAACTAAAAATTGACAGCCCAATATTAGGAGGAGTAGATAAGAAAGACCCACTCCCTACATATAAGTGTCTTCTATTTGCCCAGCATTGTGGTGATGATAACAAATAATGCATGATTCTTGCTGTAAGGAGGAAAATATGGTGATACACACATGAATTATTTACAGACCAATTAAGAGTTAAGGTCTATTATATTTCTTATAATCTTGATTTAACAAACACAGACCATTACCATGACCAGCATTGTACTAGTACTGAAAGGAATCAGGGAAAACAAAGGTATATAAATTCTTGTTCTCAATAAACCGATGTTACTAATCAGGAAACTAAGACTTAAACTCACAACACACATATCCAAGATTCACAGGAGTTAGAAAGTGACCAAACACCTTATCTCTTACAGTGATACAAACATATACGTATATATGTATACACACACACACACCCCAGAACCCCAGATGTTGGGAGGAGGGCCAGGGCTGCAAAGGTGTAAGGCAAAGCCACAGCACCCTATCTGGAGTGAGGAACAATGGAGTCAGATGGTAGTCCCAACTCTGTCTCTCATTGCCAAGTCTCAGCTTCTTAACATCTCACGTGCCCTACCTCTTTGGAAGGTATTATAAGAATCAAAGAAAGCATTATTTATTAATTACCGTTTTCTTTGTTCAGTTTAGGAAAAATTGAGATTTAGAAACCCACACTGAGTGACTTCCTCAAGACCAGATAGATCTGGGTTGAGTTTTGTTCTCTTGATCCAGGGCCCTCACAAGTAATTTTGTAGCCTTCTCTGGAGCCATGATTAGGCCATGGACATGGTAAGTGCACACTATCATTTGATGAATTCCTATGCTAGGATTGTAGTAGTGTGAACAAATGAGAAGAAAATGGTCCAATGAATAATCAAAGCCTTTGAAGTTTCCCAAACCTCTTCTCGTAAAACATGAGTCTCTGGGAGACAAAAACCTATCACTTCGGTTTCAGGTAACAGAGTGTACATTCAAATGTATATATGTATGTACATATATGTTTATAAATATTCATAATATAAAGAAATATCTAATAAATATATAATTATATAATAAATATATAATTACAAGTCAGACTTGCAAATGCAAGTGGAAAAATTTAGTCATCTATTTAGGTATTTGAATTAACGGACTTTTAATGATGATAAAAGGGCCAGGTGAACCTAATACATTTTTGATATATAACTAATTCCACTTAAAGCTTATAATTGAGAACATTTAAAACATGAATAAAAATGCTTAAAAAGTCTATCATTCCTAATTTGTTTCTTAGTACATTCCAAATACATTGTGCAGCATTTATTTTTTTCTACATATGCCACTTCTTTGTTCACAAGACGATGAAAAGCTCCTGGAGGGCAAGGATAATGGCTGACAGGACACGTCATTATTGTGGTACCCGGCACTGATGCAACAACACATACTCACCATACTGCTTGTATTTGGTATATCCCGAAATCTGTCCAAAGTTTGAAATTTCTGATTCAGCTCCTGAAACAGTTCCATATGCCTCTTCCTTGTATGCATGACCTTCTGCAAAACAGAACAGAATGGCCCTCGTTTTTAATTTGATGTGTACATTTTTAAAAAGATATTTACTATTTTCACTTTAGCTAATAAAGAAAATCAAGTTTGGCAGGAATCAGGAAGTCCCAAAAGACACCAAAAATGCAAATAAGCTGCTAATCCTTGTTTCATAGTCAGCACTTCTTGAACATGAAGAATTGGCTTTATTTCCACTTACGAGATAACCAAAAAATAGTTTTCTCTTGTGAGTGCATTAAAAATGTAGCAGTCATTCCTGTGTAAGATTTTCATCATTCAAAGTTAAAGCTGTTTTACAAAAATTGTTATAATATAAGAAAATGTTTAAAAATGTGGACTTGTAAAGCACCCAAGACTCTCAATGTTTGTCATGGGAAATACTACTTTTTTATGTATTATTTCCATAAACACTAAAATCCTAGCTGCTCTCCTAAAAGAGTAGCAAAATCCCAGGCACTGCCATTTAAGGCTGACTCAAAGCACTGAAGTGTCTGAAATATATGTGAGATCTAAAATCTTACAATTTCCATGAATAATGACTAAACTTTTCAAAAGGAAAATCTGACCCATAGGCTTCATATATTTATTTACAAGATGGTACAGAATCTGAACAATTAGAGTTCAGAGCATAAATTGTGTGGTTGATGAGCTTCTCAAATCACCAGTACAAATATATTAATCTTTTTTTCCCCCAAATATATTAATACTCTTTATCCTTGATTAAATCCTTTTCGCCCAACTTTATCATAACTCAACAAATAGAGTCCTAAATAAAAATGACCCCAGGGTAAGTATCATAGGCTGAATCTTTTTCTATTTATAGAACGTTTAACAGAGAAGATAATAAATCCCCTGTATTTACAAGTATTATTTTAAGGGAGAAAACACCTTCTTCAATTTTGATTTTTTTTTTAATGTTAAAAATCAGTATTTCAGTGATTGTTCCAAGATTGCGCCTCCATATTTGTGCAAGATTTTATAGTATTTTAAAGCATGTGCCTCATAAATCATGATTTGCTCATGTGGGCTTCATAGGTGTATTCTATTCATGACTAAGCTTGGATTTCAACATTTGGCCTATTGTTTGAATTAACAAGTATTTTCAAAAGTACAGATTTGTTTTGGAATAGAAATACATCTTTGGGGAAGAAATATATACAATGCCTAATTTTCTTCTAAAAAGACACTTGAAGAGAACATGATCTCCTTGAGAGGGGGAAAAAAAGCAAAAGAGAAATGCAAATTAAATCTTTAACATATTTTTAAAAAGCCTTATTCTATTATGCCAATTTAATTTCCTGTACTTAATGAATCTGTGTCTAGGTAATACTTTGTTTAGCTAGTTTCTTCTATTTTCATTAGCCTACTTTTATGAGAATTCTGACATTTTAAGTCTTGCTCTAACCAAATTATTTTCATCTGTGCTCCTTTAGTTCTAGGAGTTGGCTGTTAACAAATCAGGTGGTTGAGGATGAGAACATGGCAACATTACTCATGATGAGGACGTGAAACATAGCAAGCAATTACAGAGCGATTAACTTCCCATCAGTTTTGGGGAGAGTACAGGAAACAGATTTGCAGGATTTACAGAGAAACACCAGGCAAACATAATTTGACTAGCAATGGCTGATGGAGATTTATGAGAGGGAGGATTTGCATAAGCAACTCAGTGGAGGGATTTTGAGGACCACATAGCTGGAAAACATAATGAAATACATTCTATCTCTGGGCACTCAGATATTCCCAGGCAGTACCAGAGCCTAAGACACTGATTAAAATACTGATTTTTGTTAAAAGAAATACCTTAAAAACAACAACAACAACAACTATGGTCATCAGAATATGAACTCTGGCTCTAACTTTTGAATTTTTGTTTTGTTTTTCATAGTAATGAATCTTACCAGGTAGTTATTTTTTGCTGGGCTGCAGTAGGACTAAAGTCACACTACTGTCATTTCTTTAAAGATACTTCACTCTATCAGTTAATACATATTCATGAGCACCATATATTGTGCTAGATGCTGAAGTGACAATGGTGTGCAAAAGCCAGTAGAGCTTCTCCCCTCTTACAACTCAAGGCAGAATAGAGGACATAGGCATTAGTCACATAAGAACTCAAATACACATATGTTAGAACTGAGATAAATAAATGGTATGTCTATGTGAGTAAGTGGTAGGGGAAATCACTAAGATAAATGCAAGTGAGGCAGATTTCCAAATTTTCATAGTCATTTTGAAGCTGAAAATTCCCAAATCGGTTATTCATCATTTTGTTTGTTCTCTTTCTTCCATTCTCTAAAATTCAGAGAATTTCTGGTATAATTCTTATTTTTATGCCCTTTCTCAATGAGATCATTCCTTTCCAAAGACAAGGAGCTCATTTTCTTGTAAGATAGTTGATGTTATTGGCACAGCTTCCTCATTTTAAGGTGGGCGTGTGATGATTTTTGTCTGTGCAGTCTCCATTTGTCTTTTATCTCATGACAAGGTCCTGACTTTGCCTTGGGGATTTATACCTGCCAATGGTGGCAAAAATGTCAATGGAGGTCCCTACTGTCTACTGGCCAAAAGGTCAGCTTTTCCATATCCTTCCCAAAAGTTCTTTTTTGGTTGGCACTCAAAGTCACTCTCTGTCTCGTGCAACCAAATATCTCTGTTGGATAAAGCATGTTTAATGAAGCAAAGTGTTCTGATTGAATAGGTAGCAGCTGATTCTGAACTGAGTGGATTTTATTTTGAGGACCTACATTGTTAGAACATACTAAGAAAAATATATATGGTGAATGCAAGTGTTCTATAACCAAAAAACCTTCTGTAGTGTTCTACATAGGTTTATAAAAGCTACTCTAATAGCTCACGGACGCCACAAAGAAGATTGAAAGAAATTAAAAATTTGGGTGCTGAAATCTCTTCCTAACCAGAAACATTACTTGCAAATCCATCTGCATGCCAGATAGTCATTCTAATTTGAAATTGTCACTTTGGCACAGCCAGAAATCACCATAGCAATGATGGCCTGATGGTTCCGACAGAAGTACCACATTAGAGCTGCCAATCAAGAGTGTACCTATCTGTTAGGGCTCAGTCTGATTTTCCATGCATGTTCACAGACTTAAGTACACCTTTCAGTTTTTTCAGTCAGGGAAGCTTCCATTATGGTAAATAAACTGGAGAGTTTCCAATCTGGCAATGTTTTGGGATTAAAAAAAAAGTAGCTGTGGTTTTAGATCTCACAAATAAGTATGGTTTCCCTTTATCTATTTACTTGTCTAAGTAACTATTTATTTGCAGCACTCATGCCTTTGATGGTCTTAACTATGTAATTAGAAGTTTTTGTGCTTACTGGCCCTTTTAATCCTCTTTTTGGATTTTACTCACCTTAGGGTTTTATCTGTTTATCTTTTTCTTTCTTTTGTCACTGAAACATCCTGTATCCCAAAGAAATTGACTTCTGTGAAAAACTCAATTTTCTAGAACCTTGGGAAGATGATAAAGCTATAACCGATGTAGATTTTCTTTTTAAATAAACAAATATATTCTAATTGACACTATATATAGAATTCAGGTTGCCTGAGTTATAACTCCTGTCAAATAACATCGGCATCTTTTGCAATAAAGAGAAATGCTTAGCAATATTCCCTTCCACTTGGGTTATAATGACATCATTCTTTTTTTTTTTTTTAAGATTTTATTTATTTATTTGACAGAGAGAAATCACAAGTAGGACAAGTAGGCAGAGAGGCAGGCAGAGAGAGAGGAAGGGAAGCAGGCCCCCCGCTGAGCAGAGAGCCCGATGTGGGACTCGATCCCAGGATCATGACCTGAGCCGAAGGCAGCGGCTTAACCCACTGAGCCACCCAGGTGCCCCATAATGACATCATTCTTTGAAGATGCATAGGAACCCCCATTTGGAGAGGACTAGCAACCTAACTGCACAAAAATATCTCCTGAAATAGCTTATTTCATACTCTTATCTGTCATTTTATATATTTATAACTCAAGGGAGGCTTTTAATTGTTGATACGAGAGAAAAAGTGATAGGTTTTATAGTACTTTCATGACATGTCAGGTATTTGAGAGAAAATCAGGATGTGATTTTTTTGAGCATGTCCTCTATCTCAGGCACTCTTCTAGATTAAATGCTTGAGACATGTCAAATCTAACAGCTCTGGGTCTGGACAAACTTGGATTCAGATCTCAGTTCCATCACTTTCAAATTATGTGGTCAGAGGCACAAAATGTAATTCCCCCATAGCTCCAGTTTCAGCATTCAGAGTAACCTTACAGGGTTGTTCTGAAGATTTAAAAAGGGATACAAGGCACTTATCACCGGAGGACACATGTAAGAGCCACTTAAGAAATGGTAGGCATTATTATCTTTCTCAGTCCTTCCCTACCCAGGGAGGTAGGAGTCATTATCTCACTTTGCTGATTAGAAGACGGAAGCTCAGGAGGCTGAATAAATCTCCTAGGCTCCCATCAGTGGTGAGAGAGCTGGAAAGCATTCTGAATCCAAAGCCAATTTTCTTTGCCTGCTGCTATCTTGGATACATCCCATATTCAGGGAGCACCCTCCTTTCGGTTACTCAAGCTTGTGATTATGCCCTATTCAGATGGAAAAGCTGGTGAGAGAAACAAGGGTGGGTTAGTTGCCTTCTGTAGTAAGCCCATAACCTGGATATTGCTCACCCTGCAACTATCCCATAGGACTGCCATTATGTTTTGAAGGGCTGGTCTCCAGGTCTTGTCTCTGGACACCTTGTGGATAGTGACTTATCTTTGTATCCCTGACACCTGGCACGATGATTGATATTTAGCAGATGCTCAATAAACATGCATGGGATAAATGAAATGACATATGTATATAGGCCAGGGAAGGTGCCTACAATGTGGAAGAGGCTCTCATAAATCGTGTCTTCTCTCCTATTTAAGGGGTCTCCCAGCTGAAGACGAAACTTAACTGGCCCCAGACAGGATCCCTATCTCCTATTCTGATCCTATTGTGCTCTCTTATTTTCCATACAAGTGGCTCATAAAAGGCCTGCAGGTGGGTTTGAAACAAACTGCTTGGAAGTTTTCTTTTCTAAACTCATTAAGTGCGAATGATAGAGTTAGGATTTAAGTTGGAACTACAGATAAGGTAGGCATTACTATATGCAGATTTTTAGAAACAGAGAAACCTCTTAGAAAAAGTTGGAGAATTTCCCAGCTATAAATTTTAGATTATGGGGGTCTGGAAATCATGTTGATAGACTTTAGAAAGCACTCTGCCTTAATTACCTTTTCTAGCTTTAGGAATATAGACATCTATGCTCTCCTTGTTCATATTTACCAGTATAAACCTATGCTTACTTTTCTTCTTTTTTGCATTGCATAGGAGTCCTCAATCCAGAGTGTGTTGTTGAATACTAGTTTGAAGTGAACGAAAACTAATGTTAAGGAAGCAACATACACTGCAGGAATTAATCTTGATTCCTGAAGCTGTATTGTGAAAAGGGAATGATTTATGTACTTTCCTTGGTCAGAGTCCCAGAGTATCCCTAAGAGAGAACCTGGAGGGCGCCTGGGTGGCTCAGTGGGTTAAACCGCTGCCTTCAGCTCAGGTCATGATCTCAGGGTCCTGGGATCAAGTCCCGCATCCAGCTCTCTGCTCAGCAGGGAGCGTGCTTCCCTCTCTCTCTCTCTCTCTCTTCTCTCTGCCTGCCTCTCTGCCTACTTGTGATCTGTCTGTCAAATAAATAAATAAAATCTTTAAAAAAAAAAAAAAAGAATCTTGAGCCCCATGGCCTGCCTGACATTACTAGTGTCTAGATATGTTTCAAGTATGTTTCTATTTGAATAAATATATATCCAGGACTTAGACAAAGGATCTAAAAAAAAAAAACTGAATAAGGTATGTATTATTTTTTGTCACTGTCATCCCAGGATATATTTGGCTGCAAATATTTGCAATAGTTTAATTTAGTATTATAGAAAAGACAGATGTAGCATAGGACTGGATTGCTCAAATGTTTCCTCTCAAAGTATACTGATTGCCTAACAGAGCTCACTTACTGCGGGGGATGGGGACAGATATGCTTTATATTTAGGAAGTAATAGAAATGTTACCTTCTTTGCCATAGCTTAGCTGTATCCATAATAATATAAAATTGAAATATCTTATCTTATTTATATTACCCCAAATCTACTAAAAATTCATGTCCCCACAAAGATGGGCATAATTATCCTGGATTGATGACTTCTTATACTCTCTGCTCACCATCACCTCTCCTCAGTTTGAAAAGCATGGGTTTACTGGATGTGTGGGGTTCATTAGGGCCTTCAAAGGAATGTTCTAAGGTATTTTTAAGAGCTTACATCATTCCACAGAAGAATGTGATAAGGTTATCTCCATGTTTTTTCAAGAGAAGATAAAAATACCTCTCTAGACATACTTTTTTTTTTTTTAACACGGAATGGATAATATTGTCTATTGCAGTTTGAGATGTTTGTATTCCTGCATTCCTAAGAATTCCTTGAGATTTGTCCTCAATTCAAGAAAGATAATTTAAACTACCTGCCTGATATTTCTGATTTAGCATCCTATTAGGCACCTTAATACCCAAAGTACTAAAATGCAACTTGGCTTAACTAGATGTCTGCTTGATTTTCCTAGATCTGTCAATGATACTACTAGAAACCAGGCTCAGACCTGTAGGATCCTCTCCTATGTTTAGTTAAGGACCAAACGCCATAGATCTTGACTTTGCCATGTCCCTTCATTCCTATCCTGCCCTACCACTTCTTTTTTTCTTTTCTGGACTAATCACTTTCAAATTTGTATTTCAACTTCCTCATTCACTCTATTCCAATCTTTCCTTTCTATTACTGCCACAGTCCTCTTTCTAAATTCCAGGTCAGAGAAAATCATTTCTCATTAAAAAAAAAAAAAAAACAGAATATAATAGAACAGAATGTTTTAGCAGCTTTTAGTAACAAATTAGGTAAAACTCCTTCCTTGGGGGGCAAACCGTTCACTATATAGTTTCTAAATTCCTTCCTCTTTTTATCTATAGACCTCATGTTTCAGTGAATTTTAATTTGCTTCTGGTTTCTCAAACATGCCATACCTTAGCCAACCTCCATACATTTCCTCTTCCTGGAATCTCAGCCTGCTATTCATCTCCTTGCATTGCATAGCATGTAAATATCTTCGATGTCCAGTATGGCTCTTTTGGAGGTGTTAACTCCCTATTCCATTTTCTATACTGGTCTCTGCCCCAACGCAGACATACTGTTTGATAACTTTTTATTAAAGCAAACTGGACTAATTTCAATTTTAAACCATCCTTTACAAAATAATTTATCAAATGCCTACTATTGTGAAAATGAATAAAAGAATCCTCATTCAAAATGGAGGAATCCGTGAAGGGAGAGCTCTCATGCACTTCCACTCATCGCAGTCTGCATAACCAGTAGGAAAAAGAAAGATTTTCTCTCAGCCTGGCAGCAGCAAGCTGCCTGCAGGCAATGAGAAGCTGCCACCACTTTGAACTCCTTTTTGCCTCCAATGAAATTTTGTTCAAAACAACCCCTTGCAACTTCCTCCTTTCCTCTACAAAAGGATGCTGTCCCTCTTTGTTATCTGGACTTGCTTACTGTTTGCCATAGTTTGCATGTGCCAAATTGCAGTTCCCCCGTTATTCCCAAATAAACTCATTTGCTGCTCAGTAATACTTGTTATTTGATTTTTAAGGTTGACATTATATGGTGTCAGAAGTGGGACCTGAAGGTGATGAACCTGGATGAACTAACAACCCCAGGCATTGTGTAGGGTAGTCACTTCAGCCTTGTGCACCCTCTATGAGTTATCTTTTTTCCTTTTGGCAAGGTAAGCCTCTTTTCAGAGTTAAGCTTCTTCCGTTTGGTTGAGCTCTCTGACTTTATTCTTGAAGGCATCAGCCTTTTGGTGACTGCTCATTTGTTTGCTGTGCCTCTGGTTTTAAAGTATGGGATTCACAATCCTCTAAATTCTTTACAAAGGACCCTCCTTCTGGGACCCTGGCCAGTTTTGTTTTCAAAACTATGGCCCTTCTTCATGCACTTTCTTAACCAAATGGACCAACTCAACTGAAGATAATATAGAATTCCGATGGTCACTTTTGACCTCCCAAACTTGTTTTTCTCAGAACCAAATTGGAAGACCACAGCTCTAAAATTAAACAGACTGAATAGGAAGCCTGTTTTAGTTGGTACCTGGAGTCTTCCAAATGTATCTAAGACTCTAAAATCACCTCTTTGCAAAATCAGGTTTTTAAATTACCCAACACACAAACAATTCAAAGTAGACAAAAGGGGCTCTGGGGCCACTTTTCCCCTTCCCTGTCCTCTTTGCCTTTATTACCAACTTCTTCTTTCCCTTCTGCACCACCCCCACCTCTTGTATACCCCCGGGACTTCCTCATCTACCAAACTATGGACCATAATTAAAGAACTTATTAAACCCAGAGAAGATCCTCAAGTTTTTATAAATGGATTACCTACTGAGATTAGTAAATTAAAACAACAACAACAACAACAACAAACAAACAAAAAAAAACCCTGCTGGTGTCTTCTGGGGTCCTTTTTTGCATCTCTGTGTGTGTCTATGAATGTCTATGTATGTCTACTATAGATATGGTATTTTTCTACTTCTGGGTAACTTGCCAAAGTTAATTTCTGAAAGGAGTTCTATGTAATTGGCTTGAAAATGAAGCATTTATAAATTAAGTTCTCAGAAATATTAATAGACACTCACCCAAATATTTTTCAGGTTCACATGATTTGGGAAAATATTTGATCTAAAAGTTAGTTTAAGATTGTTGGTTCAATGAAAATGAAGCAACATTATAGAGTTCTCAGCATTAAATATAAAACTTTTGTTCTAGTGAGGTTTATTAAAGTACAATAAATTCATGTTATTTCTTTTACAAAATTTCTGAGCAAGAAAATAGCTTGGGCTGATGGCTAGTTATCTAATATCTCATTAAGTTTTTGTGGGTAATCTAAACATAATTTTAAAAATAAGTTAAAATAAATGTAAGTAAGATAAAAGGTTTTTAGGTAAACTTTTAGTTTCCCTATACATTTTGGTAACCTTAATGTTTTGCTAAATGAAAGTAAATGATGGATATTCATACATCATTTCTAAATAAGGTAGAAGATGGACACCTTAATTACTGAATATAGGTTTATCCATTTCTGGCTTCTTTTTATACAGAGAGACAAAAGATATTTAGGTCTATTAATGAACATGTTTTGTACCACACTGAAAAGTTATACTAGAAATTATGAAATGTATTCATGAAATTGCCAACCTTAAAAAATGCTAATGTAAAAGTTTGTAATTGCTTGCTTAGTTTTCACTAAAAATTAAGGTTTCTAAGGGTTAAGAATTCTAATTAAGGTTTCTAAGTGTTAACAATCCTAATTAACGTATGTAATTAAAGCTAGTAGGAATAATAAGGGAAATTAAGGTATGTTTTTTGGTGAGAAATGGTATTAAAAAATATGAGGTATGGAGATCCATTTCTGTTGAGTGAAACAGAAAGGACAGACTAAGATGGACAGAGCTATATAAGGTCTGTGAAAAAGGAATCTTGGGAAAAAATTTTTATGTATGATCAAGCTAGATAAAATTTTTTTATAAGGCTTTAAAAATAAGCTCTAAAATTAATAGTATATTTATGTAAAATTAAACTTCAATTTTTCTTTTATTTGCTAAAAGGACAAATTTTTCTTAGACTATTGGTCTGCTTTTGATAACAGATTGTAAAAAGTCCCCCTTTTTTTCTTTTCAAGTAATCTGGCTTTAAAAAAAAAAGGATTCTGTGTTTTGTTAAAGTAATTTTCTGTACTTGCTTTCTTTAGCAAGGCTTTTTTGATTATGTAAGTTTTAACTTGGAACTCTGTGACTTTCTATATTTGCCTTTTAACATCTTCCATTGTTTCCACAGTTAAATGGATAACTATTTTTTCATCAATCCTATTTGACCAAGAGCTTTAAAACCTTTTGATATATATATTTTTTAATTTACTTGACAGAGATCACAGGTAGGCAGAGAGACAGAGAGAGGAGGAAGCAGGCTCCCTGCTGAGCAGAGAGCCTGATGCGGGGCTTGATCCCAGGACTCTGGGATCATGACCTGAGCCGAAGGCAGAGGCTTTAACCCACTGAGCCACCCAGGCACCCCAAAACCTTTTGATATTTTTGACAAATTTCCCCAAATCCAATTATAAATAGTCTTTTTGACCTTGAACTAACTTTGGGTTTTCCAAGAAGGCCCTAAAACATCTCGATAGATTTGTTCTTTCTTCTTACAAAAAGAGAGACATTAAGCCCTGTAGGGTTATTTGATATGTTAAATTACATGAGAAGCATTTTCCAATAAGTGATGATAAACCACCCTGGTTATGTTATGCAGGTGAATGTTATTAATGTAAATATTTTAGAAATTATATGAAATTCCTAGAAATCTGATGTCTTGGTATAATGTTATTGGCCATAACTCCAGTTATTATCTTAAAGTATATAGAAAACCAAATTTTCTTGTCAACTCCTTTACAATGAACTTGGCATCATATCTTTAATAATGGGTATTTTAAATCTTTTGTCATTTACAGGGAGTTATGGTTTTACTCTGATACTTTTACAAAAGTGTACCTACAGAAGTAATTCATCCTCAAAGATTCAGGGAAAAAGCTCAAAAAAGTGCAGGTTTCTGATAACTTTAAGATAATAAACTGAGGGGGTGCCTGGGTGGCTCAGTGGGTTAGGGCCTCTGCCTTCGGCTCAGGTCATGATCTCAGGGTCCTGGGATCGAGCCCCACATCAGGCTCTCTGCTCAGCGGGAAGCCTGCTTCCTTCTCTCTCTCTGCCTGCCTCTCTGCCTACTTGTGATCTCTCTCTGTCAAATAAATAAAATTCTTAAAAAAAAAAGGATAATAAACTGACTGGGTAAGAATTTCTCGAACGAATGTAAAAACTAAATTCAGGCGTAGTAAGAATAACGTGGTATTGAATGAATGGAGGAAGATGATTATAATTTTTATGACATCTAGTTTTCAAACATTACTTTAATATTTTGCTTGCTACATTAAAAGGAGCCCTTTTACTCCTTTCTTTAAAGCTATCTATGAAATATAGCAGTTTGGTAAAATATATCTTTGTAAACAAGGATGAAAAATTTACTTTTTCTCCCTACCTGATCCCTCCAGAATTTCAAAACTCTTGAGGATTTTTCACGTGGCAATATAGTTATTTACATAAATTCAGTGAGAATCTGTTCTCCTTGTAATAACAATTGGAAATATTGGCTACTTTACCAAGGTTCTGGATTATTTTGAGAGAGATGTGCATAGACTCAGATTTGACAGGACAGGTTTTAAGAAATTAAGGCTACTTTATGGAGCCAATAAAGCTCCTCAGAAAAATCAACTTGGCACCTTGCTTAAAGGTTCTATTTTTTTTTTTTTTTTTCTGCTTTTTGGGTTTACTGAATGACTGCAGTACTTTTTTTTTTTTTTTTTTTTTAAAGATCTTATTTATTTATTTATCAGAGGGAGAGCACAAGCAGGCTGGGTGGCTGGCAGAGGCAGAGAGAAAAACAGGCTTCTCATTGAGCAAGGAGCCCAATGTGGGACTCGATCCCAGGACTCTGGGATCATGACCTGAGCCAAAGGCAGCACCTTAACCAACTGAGCCACCCAGGCATCCCTCTAGCAAAGCAGTCTTAAAAAGAGCTTATATGGCCAATCACTATTCTCGCTATACTTGTGTAAGTACTCAGGCCAAGTTTAAGGCACACAAATTAGTTTTACTGTGATTATCTTTGATAAATATCAGGGTAAGTATGGAGAGAAAAATTATGTTTGAACTTCTCTCTATATTAGATTCTAATCCTGTATTTAACTGTACTAGATCCTGAATTCTTCTGTTTTTCTCAAATACCTGTCTACCACTCTCCAAACTAGTGTTTCCAATTTTTTCCCATGCTTTTGATTTGGAACAAAGACTGCCCCTGAACCTCTTTCAAAGGAAGCATACCAGCTCCTCCTCGTCACCCAAATGACAGCCAGACTTCAGGGGTTTGAATTTTGGACATACATCCCATAGCTAAAGATGGCTGCACCTGACATCCTGTCTTGTATAAACCCTGGAGATTTTTCAATCAATGGAAAAGAAGTAGCAGACATCAAGGCAGACTACTTCCACTCAAGACACCACATCAAGACTTCATACTTTAAACATAAAGGTCTTTCCCTCCTTCTTTCCTTTACCTTGGCATTGGCCTAGAAAAATAAAACCATCACCTCCCAGGCTGTGGCGAAGGGGGATAAACTCTGGAATTTAAAATGTTTTTTATTGTTTTGTCTTTTTTCAGGGAAAAAACCTAACTGATTCCTGATATCTCATCTATTTATAGCTCATTACTTTCAGGTTTGGGCTTCCCATGTAGGACTATATATACAAGCTAGATTTATTAGAGAGAGAGAGAGAACAAAAGCAGGAGGAGGGAGAGGAACAAGCAGACTCCACCATGAGCATGGAGCCAGATATGGGCTCGTTCTCATAAACCTGAGATCATGACCTGAGCCAAGACAAAAACAAGAGTGGGATGCTTAACCAACTGAGCCACCCAGATGCCCCCATAAACTAGATTTATTATTCTGCCTCTCTCGTGTTGTATAATCATTTAAAAATTCTGTGCCTGGGGGCACCTGGGTGGCTCAGTGGGTTAAAGCCTCTGCCTTCGGCTCAGGTCATGATCCCAGGGTTCTGGGATTGAGCCCCACATCAGGCTCTCTGCTCAGCAGGGAGCCTGCTTCCCTTCCTCTCTCTGCCTGCCTCTCTGCCTACTTGTGATCTCTCTCTCTCTGTGTGTCAAATAAATAAATTAAAAAAAAAATTCTGTGCCTATTGTCTGTCAAACATCTGCAGAAATAACCTATCCAATAGGGTGATGCTGTCTCAACCTTTCAAGATGATCTCTAATGCTTACACCCTCTTTAAGATATAGTCTTTAAGTGGGAAATGCCTGAGAGTTCTCCTTTCTATCCCTTGTTACTCAAATATGGCCTTAAATGGTTTCCAATAACCATGTTCTTTCCTTGCACAGTGGGACATGACAACCAGGAAAGGTCCTTCCCGGCACCAAGGGACAAAATCACTAAATACAGGAAACCTGACTCTTGATGGGCAATGCTTTCAAGGAATGTTTAAAACAGTACCTCCCAACTTCCTTTTTTCTTTTCCAGGCTTGCATGTCCTGAATTGCAATTCCCAAATTAACTCATTTGCTGCATGATAACCTTTGTTTCTAATTTGTTCAATTTTTGAGGTTGACACTAAATACTCGATCTCTGCTTGGAGCGGAGAATGCAAATCCAGTAAGGAGACAGAAGGGGATAGAGGGACATCATTATAGTATTTTCTGTATACTTTCCCAAAAGAACTGATATTACATCATTTTGACTAGACAACACTTTGCTCTATTTATTCCTAAAAACGCAGTATTTTCTTGGAGATTGGCAACATGAAAGGACTTCTCCCCAGGTATAACATTTACTGGCCGATGTTTTATGGATGTATGAGTCGAGAGAATATTGTTATTGTGTATAGACTTTGGGGAATGTCTTTGGCCCAAAGGGAAGATATCTTCAGGAGCCTAGGAGATGAATCTGCTTGTCAGTGGCAAAATGCTTACTTTGGCTACTGTGTGGTAAAGCTTATGGGATGGGAACTGGGGGACTAGCAAGTAGTTTGATATAAACAAAATTTATCCAGCCTGATTTAAAGGAGAGGGAGGCAACTCTGACTCTTCTCCAAGGACCATCCACAAAGTACAAATATATCATATTAAAATTTATCATTTAAAGCTGGCAGTAATTTTTCTGAGCACCATCTCTAAGGTATCTGCCACATACCTACAGCTGCACACAGACTCAGGGGAGTGGTACTAAAAAGTTTGTAAAGAAAATGTAATATCTCAAAGTGTCCCCTGCTCCCAATTCTATACTTCTAGCAATCATGAGATAACTAGAGTAAAGAGCTAACTACCCAGGCTTGTTGTGTTGCAGCATCTTTCCATTACCAGTCAATATTTTGGCAACACCATGGTTATATGTTGGGATACTAAGCAGTGGGGGAAAAGCATCTGATTAAGGAATCTGCTGCAGTCTATATAAAGAACACATGAAAAAGGAATAGTTTTTCTAATGCTCCAAGTGACCCAATATAATTAGATTTCTTTTCAGAGCTTATGATTACCTACCTTTGGTTGGTTGCATTGAGACCTAATTTTAAATCTAGGTTTTTACTATATTTTGTCCCTAATACCTCGTGGATTAATTACCACCTCCTTTTCTTTGTACTAACACAACTTACTGCTTTTAGGACATAAAAGTAAATACACAGTGATCCTCTGTTTTGGGGTAACCTAAAGAATAAAAAACAAATTATTTGTCCCTTACAATGCAGTAAAAAGTGAAAAAAATATATTGACGAATGTTTTTTCTTTGTACCCTAAAACTTAGAATAGAATGAAGTTTTTATCCCATGTTAGGTTGCTACAACTGAGATGCATCAGTAGGAAATTTTGCCACATAATCATGGAGGTCAGATTCTTTATTGTTACTTTGTTTCTTGTACTCTGAAGCTTTACTAAAAAAGGCCCATTCTCCTTGGGATAAAATCAAAGTGTGTTCACCAATGCAGTAAATAAAAAGTTAAGTCTCACTTTTGATACCTGATGTACGTTGCTGAGCTACAACATTCATCTACAACATTCATACACAAAATGATTGATTTAGGAGCTTCCGTATACTAAAAGGTTTCCATAATTTTAGGAATATCAACTAAAATTATCAAGTTCTATGTAAGCATCAAACAGTACAAATATGCTAGAGACATTTATAATGTATTATATCCAATTATGTCGGCGGGCTGTGAATCATATCCAATTATCAAGATGCATAAGTGCCTTTTATGTGACACTCAAACATCATTAATTTTGTGCTTAGCATAAGCTGCTCAAATGGTATGATTTCAGTAATTTCTAGCATCGATATTACAACATCAATATAAATTCAATGCAAATTGGAAAATGAACATCTTCATCTTGTTTATATCTGTGAAAAGGCATTTAAAAACACAGGAGCACACTGAACCAACACTTGCTATTGAAAAAAAGAATCTGGAATGTATCACAGAGAACCTAAATAATAGGAATCAGTACGCAAGGCAATTCCGGAGAAAGCCTAGCTAACCAGCCGAAGCATTCTCAGAGGCTCTCTTTTCAGGTAGTTACTGAAGTAAAACCAATATAATTGCTGTAAATGTGAGAAATGAACAAAACAACATTCTTACCTCACAACAAACTGGATTGATGAAATTCAGTCCTTACCACAAATTGCCCATTTGTCTTAGTATTTATAAAATGGATTCCTTGTTTGGAATATCTCAGTTTAGCATACATCTAAGTCAATTAGAAGTTAAAATGTTTTTCTACAAGTAGTTTTACAGAATGAACTCTAATAAAAAATGTTTGACTTCTCATTTAATTTTTAAAAAAGTAGAGCTCCTACATACGGCAGAGTAATATGTTTAAGTAATTATATGTCAATCTTGAATTCAAGCAATTAAAATTATTTTAAAAATCCATAGAAACTTACCTCAAAGTCAAGGTCTGAATATCGTGATTTTCTTCTCTGTAAGATTTTTTTAAAAAGAAGAAAAACCAATATAAAGTTATGTTTAGTCATTCAAATAAAATGAAAATTATTTTCAATAAAATGTCCTGCGCATCTTTATATTACAAGTTTTCCTTCACAGAAGAGTATGTTGAAATTTTTATGATTTCATCTCTTTCATCCAAATGATTTCATTCTTATTTTGAACTTCCTTTAAAATGGAAGAATATAAAAATACGGAGTACTTCTTATCTTGACCTCTTAACTCTAATTTTTCAGTAGGAATTTTTTAATATAAATTCACACAAAACATTCAATCTTGAAGGAGACTTTACATCTGTCATAGCAAAGCTATGTTTTTTACTTTCGAGACACACAGGATTAAAAGCTATGTACAAAAAAAATCATCTAGTCCTCTCAAGACTTCTGGTAGCCTATCTCCAGGTTTCATTTCTACCAAAATCTCTCTGGCCCTCTGAGTCCTAAAGTTCTATATGTCTCAACCACAGATTTTTTAGTATTTGACAATTCTCCATGATAGGAAATTCCTAACTGCTAGTTCTTAGAAGCAGAAGTATTCTAATTTAATAAAAAAAATAATGATGATTGTCCAACCCTAGAGAAACATAAATGTACATGTCAATATCTCAGTGTTCCTCTATGCCTCTGACTCTGTTAAGCAGCTCCTAATTCTAGTTACAGATCAACAGGTATTAATAAAATAATTAGTCAATAAGCCTGATAAATCATGAAATATTACTTGAATAAAATTAAAGTGACTCTGAATATTAGTGTAGGAAAGGTACAGTTAGCATATACTCAGAGGGATTTGATATTGAAGGAGATATCTGGTAAATGTAGAAAGCGTCTCCCAAATTTTTAGAGAGCAAAACAAGTTTCCAATATGAGGATTTTTTTTTTAATTTGGATTTTTTGGGAGGAAGTGGGGGTGAAACAAAAAATAAATATTAAAAACAAGTAATATTTAGGCAGTTGAATATCATGTAAACCTTTAGACAAACTTTTTAAAATTTTTCTTTCACTTTTATCCCAAAACTTACCTTAAGTTCAAAAACCTATCAGGAAATCCTACCCATGATAGTTGATTCTTGTAACTGCTAAATAGCAGAGACAGACAGGCACTAACATAGGTTATTGAAAAACCTGTCTACATTTTTGCAGCTAGAGTTACAACATCACTGTAGAACCAGAGCCTCCCTATGTAACCAACTCCCCAAAGCATGCTTTACTAGACAGAAGGGGATATTCTAAAAGAAAGGTTTTGTTTAAAAAAAAAAAGCCTAAAAGTTTTGAAATTTATTTGATTTTGGTGGAGCTGGATTATAGAATCCAGGTTTCAAGTATGATGATGGAGAGCACTAGGAAGGAGATGGCTTTATTAAATGCAAATGGCACATTGATGTCACTTAGGTCCTTGTCTCCAGCATCACTGTAGCCTAGCTGTGGTGACATCCCAGAAGGAGAAAAGTGTGTAGCAAAGTGTTTAACCCAGGCCTCCTTTGCCATCTCCTGCCACTATTGTTCACTAACAGTGTTTTATAGAAAAAAAAAAAAAAAGGCAGGCTGCAATGTAGCACATCACACTTTGCTGCTGTATGCTAGACTGAATGTCAGTGTTTCCATTCTGGTCTTGAATGCTTTGCCTTCTTGGCACTGTGACTCAGCAGGACGTTTTTGTAACTATACATTAAGCAAAATTCTTTCCTTAATACAGCAAAATGCAAACATGGGAACATTTTAAGCTGTTATTATAGAACATTAATCATGAGCTCTGCGTTCCACTTGAAAATTAAATGGTGAGATCCTATGGAAAAGGGTCCGCTAGCCAGCAAGTAAGAGGCCCTTCTGCTGCACTCATTGAGGGGTTCTCTGTTGCCAACGGTCATAACAACTGTACCTTGCTCTGTTTCTGAATGCAAAGCTGTGTAGCCTAAGAACTGGAAATGCTGATAGACACATGTTACCACAGGCCCCATATTTTAGGAACAAGAACAGGAGATGGGAATCTAAAAGAACACTGGAAAGAGGTTCTGCTTCTGACAGCTGATGTCACCTATGCACCTATGTTGATATAAAATATGAAAAAGAAAATGGATATATTTTTATAAATACATTTCTATTTTTTTTTAAAAAGATTTTATTTATTTATTTGACAGACAGAGATCACAAGTAGGCAGAGAGGCAGGCAGAGGGAGAGGAAAGGAAGCAGGCTCCCCACCGAGCAGAGAGCCCAATGCGGGGCTCAATCCCAGGACCCTGAGATCATGATCTGAGCCAAAGGCGGAGGCTTTAACTCACTGAGCCACCCAGGCACCCCCCCATTTCTCTCTTTTCTATCTAATTTTGTGAAAATTAAATTCTAACATAAAGGTATATCATAACCAGCTGCCTTGAAGGGTTAGAACAAGAAATAAACAAATGAAGCACACAGATTTCAATCAAAAGAGCTTAAAGATGGTGGTGGTGGGGATAAGCAGTGAAGACTTAAAAATTAGAGAATGTGAAAAATGTGGCAGATTTTCAGAGCCCCTGGGAGGTTAAAATTTGTGTCCTATTATTCATATCCCCACAATACTGACCAAGTATACCAACCTTTCATAGTTTATAAAGTGCTTTCACATTTGCTACCTGCCCTGTGGGATGGTCAGGAAACTATCATTTTTTAATATCTATTCTATGAATTAGGGACACTGAGGACCAGTGGAGTTAAAATAACTTGTCCACTTAAAAACTGGGTAGTAAGCAAATGAGCTGGGATTCACACTCAGGTCTTCTGACTCTAACCCCTGGGTTTTATCCACTATCTCTCAACTACTTGCTCAGGGGTAAAAGAGGTAATATTTTGTAGCTAAGATGCCTGTGATAATTTGTTGATTGTTACTAGAACTCAGCAAGAGTAACAATGGAGGACCCAGTCAATCCAAGGCTGACAGCAGTGGGACTGAGATGTTTTTTAGCCATAAAGTAAGTTCAAGCAGATTAACTTTCACTTGTCAATTATATTTAAAAGAGAAAAAAAAAAAAGCATTCAACATGTTACTTCTTGAGAGAAAATCTAATGGCAATATAAAAGAATTGTGTTAACTACAATAACTTAAAAACCATTCGAACATGGGATACTTTATAAGCAATCATACAATAACACATAATAGCTGACCTCCACTTCCATGATGTGCCTCCCATTGCAAAATCAAGTTTATCTTAAAGAGGATTCTGGCACTGGGAAACCATGTTGTCACAAGAACCAGAGTGTTCAGTTCTGTTATCCTTGGTATACATGCAATAAGCTGGAAAGTCTTTCAAAAAGTACTCAAGTTCATGGCAACTGTGACTGACTGACGTTTATTCAAATGTCCCTCTGAGTTTGCTGGGAAGTTATTGTAAGGTACAAAAGTGGTTAGAAAAAGTGGTTATACATTTAAAAAATGAAAATCTAGGGGCCTGGGTGGCCCAGTGGGTTAAACCTCTGCCTTCAGCTCAGGTCATGATCTCGGGGTCTGGGATCGAGCCCCGCATCAGGCTCTCTGCTCAGTGGGGAGCCTGCTTCTCCCTCTCTCTCTACCTGCCTTTCTGCCTACTTGTGATCTCTCTCAAATAAATAAAATCTTTAAAAAAATGAAAATCTATTATTAAAAGTGATAACAATTTTTCTGATAAAATTGACAACTGAAGGACTGCTGCATATAAATTTAAAATAAGCCAGGGTGGTGTTAAAATACTTTATGAAGACACAGATTCCCTCTGTCTCAGTTTCCTCAACTTCTCAAATAACTTAATACAAAGAATCTTTTTCATCATAGTAGGGGATACAAAAATCTCTTCAGGTCTTCTATGTGGTTTCCTTTTCCTAATTTTCCACTTAGAACTCATTGTAACTTGTATTCTATCCCTAACACTTCTTTCAAATTCTTCTAGTTAAAAGTCTCGGATGAGCTCCATCTGGTCAATTTCCAAGGTCAACTTTCTGTCCTTAGCTTGCTGGACTCTCAGAAGCTTTTGAAATTTAATCACTTCCCCAATAAAACACATGATCTTAGCTTTTTCTTTTCCTCTTCCTATTTGCTGTGGCTCATTCTCAAGTGTGCTTTGCTGGCTCTGCCTTATCTCACAATCTTCTAAGTATTGAGTTCCTGAATTCTCTTTTTTTTCTCATCTTCTCTCCTAGATGATAGCATTCATTCCATGGTGGTAAATACCACTTTTAAGTTCCACTCTTTTCTTCTTCATGTCTTTCCCATCCAGAAAGTGTCAGATATCTAGTTGGTCCAGTCAGAGGCTTAGGAGTCACCTTTCATTTTCCCCATCTCTCACGCTGCATATCAAATTCACCAGCAAGTGGTGTCTGTTCCACCTCTGAAATCTCTCTTGATCCGTCCACTCTTCTCCATCTTCACTATCATGTCTGTGGTCAAAGGCATTCTCCTGTCCTGTCTGGATAACTTCAGTAGCTCCCTAACTGTCCTCCAGATTTCTGCTCTATCCCCTCTGTGAATACCACTGAATCCTAATCTTTCCCTCCAAAACCATGGATAGATGAATGGATGGATGGATGGATGGATGGATGGATGGATGGAGAAATCATGCCCATCTTTCACTTAACAGTCCTTGTTTGCTTCAATTGTTCTACAAGGCTCTCCAAAATCTGGCTTTTTCTTCCTATGCCAATGACATGTTAAGGAGCTCACCCGCTGTTATACAGGACTTCTGATCCTGTGAAAAGTATTCCAAACTCCTTCCTATCTCTGTATTACAGTTTCTTTTCCCTAAAACATCCCTGCAACCTCCAGACAGAGCCTCATAAGCCATATTCCTTCTTATCTTCAGTCCATACAGCACTTTGGGAGTCGTCCACCCCCTTATCAAGTCTCTCCCTCACATTCCATGGTCCTGACCCAGCCCAGTACACTCTTACAGATTGTTCATTTGTTACCAGTTAATTATTTCTCTCTTCCATACGGTTTATTCACCACAGGGATAGGATCCACATCTCTTGATCACATTTATATCCGTAGCATCTACCACAGGGCCTGGCCCAATAATTCACAAAATTATTGATGAATCATTGGAGGAGGTACACGACAGCAGCTAAACAAGTCCAAAATGTGACTCATTTCTTGCTTTTGTTTTGTTGCTGTTTTTCTCATTCTTTGGGAGAATATGGATAAGCAGGCAGACTAAATACACAAAGAAAACCATTATGAATGGATTAACTGACAGCCAATTAAAAGACAATTGAGGGGAATGCAGGCTTATCACTAATGGAAGGGAAAAAAGTCCAGGATGATTTAAGAGTAAAAAAGCACAAGAGTATGAGGCCACACAGAGGAATACTTAGCAAGTATAGGCACTGAGGCATCTCTCCATATCTAAATCCTCTAGAATAATGAATAGTTTCTCAGAGGGAATAATTCATTGTTTGTGTCACTTCAAATTAAACTGGACCAGACACTAGAAAATTCACTGCAAGGAATAAATTGCAGTGATTAATAAATGGCAATATGACTGCCGTTACAAGTTTTATTATGGAGTGAGCCATGAACATACTCAAGGAGAAATCTTTGATACCAAATCCATTCAAAATATCTGTGAAAATAAAACCTGAGGATAATTAATTTTGAAAAATGACTTTTATTTCAGCTAATTTTGTTTGCATGCCTTCATAAAAGACAAAATTCCCTAACCTAGGAGCAAAAACAAAACAGTTAAGAAGGGGGCGTCTGGGTGGCTCAGTCGTTAATCCTCAGCTCGGGTCATGATTCCAGAGTCCTGGGATTGAGCCCCACATCAGAGTCCCTGCTCCCCAGGAAGCCTGCTTCTCCCTCTCCTGCTTCCCCAGCTTGTGTTCCCTCTCCCTTTGTCTCTCTCTGTCAAATAAGTAAATAAAATCTTAAAAAAAAAAAAAAAAACCACACACACAGTAAAGAAGGGCAAGCCTTCCTTTCAGCACAGCTATGTAAGAAAAAAAAATGTAAAAAAGAAAAAGTATCTTCTGCTCAAAGGTCAGTTTTATAATGGTATCTGTTAGTGACAGTCTCCCAGCTCCCAAGTGAGGCCGTAATATTTTGTCTAAAGCCGTAAATATTGATTTAATATAGCATTCAAGCTTCTTCACAGAAATTCAAGATATAATGGTAATGAAATAATAACACAACCTTACATCTGAAATGCTTCTTACAAGTTTCAAAGGGTTTGCACATCATTATCTAATTTGATCCTCACAAGAGCTTTATGGGAGGCAACTGTAATGTGACATTATAGCTAACATGTTTTGCCTTTAAAACCCATTATGGTGAGAGCTCTGTAATTCATGTCCAGAAAACTGGAGTATAAAAAGGGAGCCTAGAATTGCATCCCTTTCTACCCATTTATAAATTGAGGGAGACTTATCCGACAACGTTTTCAGATATATTGTTAAGTTTATACCGAAATGGTCTGAAAAGCTGGAGTAGCAGAACTTTCTGGTCTTGATAAAATCGTGTTGTAATCTAACTCTGATTACTCATTAAGGGTTTCCTCAGGAATAAGAAAAATTAAGACACAGTTTTCCAGGAGAGTAAGAGGAACCATTCATGTATTTCATCTGAGCAAAGTGTTTCATAAGAATTCTAGTAATAGTGGAGCTGAGAAGCTACACATACAAGATCACAGGTAACCCAGAGATTAGCCAAAGTGAATATGCCCCCAGGCTGGACAAAAGGAGATGGCACTGTCAACTAGGCTGAGAGGCTGAGGCCCCTGGCCAAAGCCAGAAACGTTAAGAAACTGTAGCTAAAGCACAAGATGGTGTCCAAAGCAGAATGGATGAGAAAGGGAGAAATATCCTGGGATTCTCTCTTCTGCCCGCCTCCAATCTCTCCCCGGCGCCCCCTAGTGGCCAATCTCTCCCAGCCAGAAGCCCCGGAACCTGCCCTGGCCCTCAGTGACACTGGTGAAAAGGGTGCAGAATGGACTGTGTGCCAAACAGGCCCAGGACATTCATACAAACTGGGAAGATTTCTGAGTAAGGAAGTGTTTATTATTTAAACCTAACAGCTACAGGCTGTGGAATAAATACCACTGCTCCAAAGATTCAAAGTAAATTCTGACCTATCTTACAATGACATTATCTAGAATCTTTAAAAAAAATAAATAGAACCACAGCCCAAAATGTAAACTATGTTTCATAGGCCTCAAAATGGCTTAAGAACTATATGATACCTTAATCTTTTTCCCACGTGCTCCATAGCACATAGTGGTTACTTGCTTTATATAAACACCGAATATCAACACATTCTTTTCATTAATTGAAGGTGAATGACTTGAGTACTGGAGACAGTTTCATTTTTCTTTTTTTTTTAATTGTTTTAAACACATTTATTTGTTTATTTTAGAGGGGGGCAGAAGGAAAGGGAGAGGGAATCCCAAGCAGACACTCTGCTGAGCACGGAGCCCAATGTGAGGTTCCATCTCATGATCCCAAGATCGTGACCTGGGCCAAAATCAAGAGTCAGACCCTTAACTGACTGAGCCATCCAGACAGCCCTGACAGTTTAATTCTTCTTGATCTTAAACTGCTTAGAAGACACTGAAGACTGGAGCCAAGGTGAGGATTTCTACCATATGAAAATCGCAATTATCCCATAGTTGTGGAAACTAAATCTTTCAGACACTAAAATTTTCAGAATTGCTCATCAAGCCCCTTCTGAGAATGTATACAGTTTGGAAGATGGAAGATAACACATTGTAAGAAAAAAGAAGGTACTATGAGGCAGGGAGACAATCTGGATAAGCTCTTACACAAGAAACTTCATGCATTCATCAAACTATTTTATACGCAGGAATTGGGAGTTCGTTAAACAAACTCCCCTGGAGGCTACAGCCTTTTCTGCTGGCACTGCCTTCAGGCCTGGGCGGCCTCCGTCCTTTTCTGTTGCCTCCTGCTTATTTGAATAAACACTTCTACACACTGACCCACTCTGGCTTTCATTTTCTCCCCCTTAAATCGTGTTTCTCGTTGCCTTCTCTTCTCCTTACGTACACCACATTCTGTGCTACAACTGGTAGCTTTCATCTCCCCCTCCTTCTTCTCCCAACCCCTCTTCCCACCGTGGCAGTTTGTGAATCTCCATTCCTCTGGAGGAAACTTCCTGAAATCACATGAACATCGTTTTTATAAAATTCTTGAAAGGATCCTAAGGCACCTGGCCATCCTCTGCTGCTGCAGCTTCCCAGGCTGGGAGCCCCCATGGCTGTGATCGTCCTTCTCACTCAGAGCGGGCGTCAACTCAAACGGACCCATGGTTTGGGCCTCATGTCATCTACATATTCACCCACTTGCATCTTCACATTGTCTTCTTTTTTTTTTTTTTTTTTTTTAGTTTTTAATTTTCAGCACAACAGTATTCCTTGTTTTTGCGCCACACCCAGTGCTCCATGCAATCTGTGCCCTCTCTAATACCCACCACCTGGTTCCCCCAATTCACATTTGTCTTCTAAAAGACTCCAGGCACCTCCTGGTTACTGTTGATCCCCTCTTTATGGAGATAGTCATCTTCTGGTTCTTTCTCTAATGTCAGGATATCATCTTCCTCACTGGTTGGCCCTGCAGATACAGTCTAGCAGAGCTGATAACTCAACCTGACAATGCACCGCTCTGCTCATCAGGAAAGCTGCACGACCAGCTTTATCTTCATGGGCCAAGGTCCTATCTCCAAAATCTGTTAGCTATGTATACCTAAACTTTACTCCCGTCATGTCTTTATTCACCATAAGATCACGTGTCTGTCAAGGGTAAAAACAATCTTTAAATTGCTCTCCTGCTGATGTCCAGACACATTACTGTCACTTTTAGACAGCACAAAACTGATCAGGACAGAAAGATTCTTTTCCTAGATGTGCTATGCACTTGCTCTGTAACCTTGAATAAATGACTTTACTTCATGGATTATAACAACTTATCCATTGCACAGAGGTGTTGTGAAGATTAATTAATTCATGTTTTTAAGGTGATTTGAGGATCTGCTAATGAAAGATGCTATATAAATGCTAATTTTTATTATTCATTCCCACATCTATATATTCTCTTTCAGCTGTCTCCTAAAATGGTCACCATAAGCAATTACTATTAAACTCTTTCAAAGAATGAAAATGAGGAAGTGAATTTTCATTTTGAATCCTGAATTTTCTTCCTTTTTAAGATGTAAGCCTTATGATCTCTAAGTCATTTAAATGCAGATCTTTTGGCTGAATCACAGTTACATATGATGCTTATACTTAATAATAAGGATATGGAGATTTGGAAAAATTACAAACTGAACAGAGCAACACTTGGAAATTTAGTCTATTGTTCAAGCACACATGACCTGTACAACATTAAACCCAGAGACGTTTTTAGGCTTTTAGATGTAAAGCATTTTTATAATAAGATATTTTAATGCAATTCCATTCTAACCCCTTGAGCACATTTTAAAGAGCCCCTTTATAGAAAGGACTCATATGGTCATTACGATTTTCAAGTAGTACATCAGAATTATGATTACTTATGTTATATTATTACATGCACACTGACTGAAAATCCTTTTGAAATGTTTGTGATTTTGCATACATATTTGGTAGTTTGTGCTTATGTGAGTGCACTGGAGGTGACCTGCTAGTCTCCGGGATACAGAAGTTAGAAAAAGAGAAATAGTAGCAAGTCTGCTAATTCAGAAGGACAGAACACTTTTGTCCCATAGTCGTGGGAGCTCCTACGTCTACAGTTAACTTGGCCTCACTACCCCTATGCTTTTGGTTGTAAGGGATGATCCTTTTCAGAAACCCTAGTTCGTTTAAGATTGATCTAGAATCTAGGGGTTCGATCCCATCCATTTTTCCATTTTCCCCATCTAGAAGTTCCTTGATCCAGTTGGGAAAAAAATCTCAAAATCACTCCACTTATCAAGTTACTCTAGTCTCACATGATCTCTTTTCCTGTTGACCTAGCAGAAGGAATGGCTTTGTGGGGAGAAGGGAGGGAAAATTATCTCTGTGCACTTCTGAACACAAGAACATACGATGATCAGCATATTTCTGATGAAAAGGGTAAGTGACAAGTTATAGTGTCTTTCTCTTAGTAGTATCTTATGAAATGACCCATCATATTAAAAACAATTGGCAATACGTGCAAGAGAGTACATGTATTGCACTGTATACTAAAATATGAAATATATTAGCAGTAGGTTTATAGCAAAATTTCAAGGAACAAGATATAAAAGTCACAGATAAAACAGTAATGTGGTGCATATGAACAACAAAAAAGACACGTTCCTTAGGTCTTACTAGATTAATTGTAATATAAGATGAATGATACTGATAACAGTTGATTACTTTGTATTTCATTTTATGAGTTGAAAAGAAACTGAGGAGAATTTGCTTTTATAGAAAAGCCATGTGGTTGGACCTCAGAGCCCTGATTCTTAATCTGATTAATGTACATCCCTCCCGAGAGCTCACAATTTAAGATAAAAAATTTTAGTGGTCATCATTCTACAAGAGTGGAGAGCAAAACACTTACTCTGAAAGATATCGATCTAACATAAAAATAGCATTTATAATCAGTGTAATGGAAGACTCCACAGAAACATTCCAATTTTTTTATTTTTAATGGATGCCCTCACACAGAAAATCCAGACTTTAGTTTAAGTTTGTAATGCCATCCATGAACTACTTTCACCACCAAAAGGATCTCTGGTACCTGAGAAACATCAGGAGGATCTTCTATTTTTTTCCTTTATGAGTGCTCTACTTGATTCCCATTATGAAAGAATTTTGATTCATATCCTTTTAAATATAGAGGCCTCCCCTTTCAAAACATGATCTTGAGAAAAAGCATTCTGATGTACTACTGGGAAAAAAAAATATGTCTAGAATCTTGACCCCAACATGCCAAAAATTTTTGTATGGTACATAACTGGAAAAGGTAATGTGACACTTCTCCCTCAATCCAGTGTCCTATGAATCAATTTCTCAAATATCAAATATTTCAAGTATCAAGGAAAGGCTTATTCTATTGCTTACCTCTAATGAGCTCATTGATATCGTTGACCCAGTTTCACTTCTTGATAGTCCTGCATTATCATCCAACTCAGAGGCCATGAAATTCTTCACAGCTGTGCGAGGCTCAAAGGGCAAATTCTGCATGTGTTCCTGGGGTGCAAGGTGTTGATCTAAGTTCATATTGAACTGGTCCATTACAGGGGGATTCATGTTGAATTCGGGATTCACTTTGTAGTGCAATAACCTTTCATGTGGCAAGGTTTCCATGCCAATATTCATTTTGCTTTCCTCTTTCATTGATGGCTGAGTATTTACAGAACTTCTGGGCATCACGATATAGTCACTTTCCATCATTCTTTCTTGAGGATGGACCATGTCCATATCTGCTCCTCTCAAATTGTCATCTGTACATAAGTACACAGTTCTTCGCAATTCACTGTTCTCTTTTTTCAAACACTGATTGCCCAGCTCATTCATACTCATGGGCATGTGCATACCCGTGGGTTGCTGGATAATGACTTTGGAAATGACGTTTCCAGGCAGTGTGGAATAGCTTAGCCCTTCAGGGTTTGTTCCCTTTTCTTCTTCGTCATCGTTAAGAGAAATCCTAGAGAGCGTTCCTGTTATTGTTGCCGCTCGGCAAGGACCGATATCCTTATGAAGAACTGTAAATTAGGAAACAAAAATTCACAGAAGAGAATTAGTGAGTTTTTAGCTTTTCATTACTGCAGTCTGCCATCACTCTATGAAACAATATCTTTAATCAAATTAAAAAATAATATTAAAATAATTACATATCTATTGCTTGCGGATGGTCCAGATTACTCAATCACTCTTTATTGATTCTGATATGCTTTTATAGATCTCCAGCAGTCCATAGCTAAACACATCTGGAAGTTGTCTAATGGACTTTCAAAAATCTCCATACCCTATTCTTAAACAACTCTGCATAGCTTTTCAGGGGAAAGGCAGACACCAGAGAAGTTTCTCCACCAGTCTTTTGTAAAAAGTTTTATGAAATCATGGATATAGTCACATAAATTTGACTTTTTCTCAAAGGCTCTTCCCCTAAGGAATTCTACAAGTTCTATTCATTAAAATACTTCTTGAAAGAGGTAATCAATGAGAATTTCATCATACTACATTAGAAATTCCTCCAAAATTATGCACGTTGAAAATTAATGAGCATTCATCTATGAAGTCCATATGGTCAAGGTAGATACAGGGTTCAAAAGTTTTTATCATCTTCAGTTCCATGTGGAGAAAAAAAAGAATTTCTTCACAAGATCAATCCATATGCTCAAATGCCCTTGGGCGGGTGGGGGAGGGTTTGAAATTGCCACTGACTTTAACCGTATGAGCCTCTGAAAACTCAGTTTAATTTTAAGCCTGCAAAATAATGACTTAGAAAAATTGAAAATGCATGATGACTTGTAGTAAGGGAGGGGGAAGAAATGAAAACATAAACCAAATCAAACAAAAACAAACCAATGAAAGAATTCAGAATTTTTAATTAAAATGGATTTTATCATTTTTCTCCTGTCTCTAGCTAAGAAGAAAGTCACACATTATGGGTAATAGCAGCAGAATGACTTGAGGCATGCTTAGTTGTAAACAGATGTCAGTTTTGAGGTAGGAAAGAATGAAATTCTGAAAAATATTCTTGGTAATTTTGGTATTGAAAACATATAGAAGAGCACTGTAGGTTGGCTCAATGTCTGCACTTAATGTTGTTCTACCTACAAGGCAGAGCAATTGTCATTGAAAATTTCATTAGGCAGAGACGACTGTAAAGTATTTGGTTCATTGTTTCCTCATGAAAAGTTGCAGATATATTGAAACTTACCCATTTTTATCCAATTTTCAAATAGCACCATAATGATTATTCATTAAAGCAGAGGTTAAAAACCAGAAGATTACGTCTTTCCTGACTACAAAGAAGAGAAGCCTTCAAAATTATTTCAAAACATGCATCATTCAAAAAAAAACCACACCATTCATGTAATTATCTTTTATCTTTAGAGATACTGTATTTAATTATTGTACTAGGTCTTCTTATTTCAGACACTAAAAATCACATTAAATCTATATCTACATATAAATTTTTATTAATCCACATTTGGTTGTAAGCTTTTGTATTTATTATACAAAAAAGTAGAATAATTCAGTTTAAAAAAGTTACTTCCCAACCTCAGATCAGTAATGAACTGTGGTTGCCAGGAAAAATTTACATAAAATCATTAAGAGAAAAGTATGTTAAATTAATAGACTTAATGACACTTTAAATGAAATACTTTAAAAAATCTCCAAATTCAGGGAAGAATATTTTTAATCCTTAACTTCATGTAAAAACTAATCCAAAATTTGTAGCAGTACAATTTAAAGGCAAGTTATGGGAACTGGTTGGCATATATAGCTTTACACTTTTATGAATGTATTAGAAACTATAAAGGAAATTTTTGTACTGAATATTGATTTTATAATCTGTATTTGTGCAAAATTCATTTAGCTTTGTATCAATTAATATGATTTGTAGTCATAGTTCCCATATTTTTATGAAATGACACAGCCATCTTTACTGAAAAATTGCATATTTTAAATATTTGAGGAAAGACAGTTATTATGAAGTAGTGTCTACTCCATATGAGAGGTATTTCTGCCTCTTAGACTTGCTTAAAATGGATATCCAAATTTTGAACGGAAACTAAACAAATGCATACCACCTACACATTACAAATATGATGTTAAAGTGATGGGACTTATACGAGAAATTAATTAAGTTGTATAAGGCAAAACATACATACAGCACAGTAAAACAAAAAGCACCTAAGTATTTTGCATAATCAGGTATGTATTCCACCCTTTGCGATAGTGAATTTCAACAAAATTTAGAGGAAGATTACTTGGAGTCCATGAATTGAAACTTTAAAACTGAACTGAACAGAAACCTCTAGGGAAAATTTGAGGCAAATTCCTGATGAGCTCAGTTAAAAGGGGCACCGACAAAAAGAAAAAAGAAAATTACAAGAATATTTTTCAACAAAATAACGGTTCAGAAACACTAAATCCCAGAATGCCACAAAGTCTGGAGAAAAAGGGTAACTTAACAAGAGAGCAGGATGAATACTGGCGGATGAGACCACGGCTTGGGGAGGATGGTCTAGTACAGTGGTTTTCCGACATCAGCATGCATTAGAGTACCGGGACAACTGGCAAGAACATGGGTAACTATACCCCGCCCCACAGGAGATCTGGGGTAGGGCCTGAAAGTGCACACTTTGAACAGGTTCCCAGGTGCTGCTAACAAGGTTGGTCTGGATAAAACTACTTTGTTCCTCTCCTGGTTCTCTATCAAGGACAACTATAAAGAGTACACCAGAAAAGGCTGAAAGGAAGCTAAAGTACATGTTGGAAAATAGGAATTAAATGAATAACTAATTATTTTAAAGAAACTCAGGCTTCTGGAACCCAGACAGATCACATCCATCTTAGAACGCAGATGTAGAACCTGGCACCGTAGCCAGTGATCTTTGAGAAATTATTGAGGGCAGACGGAGCAAGGGAAAATGTTTTATCAGTTGTCCAAAAACCGAAATGGCAGACTTTGGAAACCAAACACTAATGAGGCTGTTTCTTAGCAATATTTTGTTAGCTATTCAATAAGAAAGAGAGATTCCTAGCCCCCTACCCCCAGACCCAATGTGGGTTGCCAAGTTATGATAGTTATTCTACCGCTCGGCTATGACCGTACTCTACACAGAGAATTTTCACTGAATTCAGAAATGAGACTATGAACTTGGTCTCTCATGTTCTTGTGATTGTGAGAACTCTATGATCTTACAATCTGCCAAGATGTTTCATGGTTATGAGGTGAATCTGAAAAGTATTCTTAAAGGGTGGTGGGAGGTGCCCTACTGAACTCAGCAGGGTTCTACACCCATTCTCTTCCCATCCAATTCCCCCATTAACAGTTTGAATAAATATTTAGAAGGTATTCTCATCAAATTTTCAATGGCCCCAAAATTTCAAATGGATAGAATGCTAACCTGAAACTAGCAAAAGAGCAAACAGAGAGAAATGCAAGGCTAGATTTTTCTTCCAGGAAAAAACCCAGAACTTTTACCCCATCCTCTACTGGTAACGTCCTGACAACTACAAGAAGTCTTGACAAGTTGACAGTAGTAACAGCACCAGTTGTTATGAAATTCAAATGTAGATAACATTAATATAAGTAAAGAGCCAAGTGTGAGGAATGCTGAATAAGTGTGTACATTTGGGCGCCATAATTTAAAATCTACTGAAAGACTGGAGGCTCCACGGGCACCGTGCCTGCCCGGGAGGATACTATGAGCAATGAATGAGGAACCATGGTTTGTTGAGTCTGGAGAAAAAGGGCTTGGACTGGACTAAATGGGATTTGCTTCCAAACATCTGGATATTTGGATAAAGTAGACAGCCACTCTGATTTTAGAAGGCAGCACTAAAGTCAATGAATACAACATAAAATAAGGTATATTATTATATCTCAATATGCAGAAACATTTGCAACAACTGGAATTATCCAAAAAATGGAACACGTAGTTTCCTTTGAAACTCTTGAGTCATCGACTCCTGGTGAAAATTTAGCCCCAGGCTGAGGATAACCATAAGGGACACCATCCATGGGACCCTAGCTCTCTAAAGCAGAAAGCACTGAACAGTTTCTTCTGGGCTCTGCTAAGCAGGTAGCAATGGCAGCAGCTAGGATGCACACACACACACACACACACACACACACACACAATGTATTTCATCCTGGCAACAACCCATAGTCCACAGATGATGAAGTGAGGCACACAGAGGCCAAACTGACTGGCCTTACCCCTGACAACCAGAGAGCAGTGGAATGGAAGTCTTATGTCTCCAAGTCTGTGCTTTCCTGTTGTCACTGTGCTTCCTACGAGCCATTCTTCGTTTCTCTGTCAATCCTCATTCCCCCTTCAGCCCCCATCCCGCCCCCTCTACCATGTTCTGCTGCTACAATGCTTTCCCTTTGAGAGATTCTATTTATTCATCCACATGAATATGTGATGTGTAAACTGTGGCATTTTCATTAAAATCAAAATCATAAAAGTGATTTCACGTCCCTCATGATATTTTCAAAATCCAAATATTCTTACCTGATCGACAAGCAATGTCTACATCCTTTTCAAAGTCTGTCTGTAACAAGAAATCATAAGGCATAGAATCAACCTTTAATGAAAACCTTTAATGTGACTTTTACTAACTACATTAAAGTCTACAGATACCTGACTAGGCAGTACTAGATTATTGTTTTGTGCAAAAGAAGTTTCTTGAGGAATAATCAAATTGTTTTCAAGCCTGTTTCTCAGAGACCAAATGTTGAATTAAAGCAGTAGAAAACTGGCATAAAATTTTAATAAAGCAATACACTACCCACTGTCCTCTTCAGTCAGGAGACTGATATCATCTATAAAAGGATAGACCTTCAAGATAATTTCTTAAACCACAAAAAAATGTGTATTATTATGAACATAGTTAATAAATGTCTTTGTTGAACATAGTTAAATAAATGTCTTTGTTTTTTATAAAGTATTCACTTTGAGTACATTGTTTATAATGTAGTATCATATAATATAGCTTTGTCAAACCTTTAATAGTCAAACTAGGCTCTTCTAATGATCCATTTCCATTCAAATTGACAAAAGCCTTTGAGATTTAGGAATTAAAATTGAAGATTAAACAACACTCATCTGGTCTACAACTTGCTGGAGTTCACTTTCATCCCTATATTACCCCCAAACAGATCAGTTAATTTTTTTAAATGACAAAATTAAATTAGCCTGTCTTAATTAAATTCTTCTAGTCATATACTGGAAGATATTATTTAGAATTTTTAAAATTTATTTTAATATTTTAAATTAGAAATTTCAGTATTTATCTATTTATTTTAATACAGAATTGGTAATTCCTTCCCAAGCCTTAGTTATTAGTATATCCTTTCGACTATTTTATGTTGTCTAATCCAAAAACACTCATAATAAATTGAATATATGAAAAAAGAAGTCTCTATTTAAGCCCTGTTTTTAATGAGTCATAGTTTACATCTTATCTCATTTCTAAAAGACATCAAAGTGCTTTTGCCTATAGGACCCCTTAATCTCAGCAGTCCAGCTCTTGTACAATGACTGACCTTTAATTGGAATTGTGGCCACACCCTTCTGCCTTAGGGCAGTGGTTCTAATCTGAGGCTGCATGTTGGAACCGCCAATACTGGGGTTCCCACCCCAGACATTCTTATTTCACTGGTCTGGAGTGTAGATTCTAACGAACAGAAAAGGCTAAGCACCACTGCTTTACGACCAGAAGTGCAGGTCCATAGTGTTCTGGTCTGTAAACAAACATGTTCCTGTGGACAAACTGATATCCCTTATTCTGTGCAGGGATGAAAATACTCTCTGGTGTTGCACAGAAACCCCACACTCAACATACCAGGAGGCCCATAACAGATCCAGGACTCCTGAGCATTCCGGACGGAACACTTATCTGATAGCTCTAAATATGTTCATGAACTAAAGCCAAAGTCACTCGAAATGGGACTGGGATACTATTTTAGTACTAAGAATATTTTGTTTATTCCTGTCACAAATCATGAATTAATCAACAGTCAGAAGGAAAATGAAAGCTCACCATTATTTGAGCATGCCCATTAGGGAAAGAACTTGAAGAATCAGCATTGATCGGGTCCTGGCAGTTTCTCAATCGGCATCTAAATGCATCCTGAACCTGTAGGGGGGGAGCAGAAACCCATTAATTTTCTTCTCTCTTGGTAATGACCCGATATTGTCTATATTGGTAATCAACTGAGAAATGTTAACTGTCATTGTTTTATATCTAATACCCATTTTGCTTACTTCTTAATACATACGCTAGTATCCCTGGACTTGATGCCACCACATCTATCACTCGCCATAATCTATAGGGGGAGGTGCTGGGAACTCCTCAGTTCTCACCAGGGCTGCGTCTGGCTGAAAAATCAGTAATTCTTGCCAGAAGGCAGATTTATTTTCAGTGTTACAAACAATGTGTATGTCTTTCAAGGGGGATTTCCTATTTGCTACGGCACAATCTTTGTAATAGCTTTAAACACCACAGAATTGAGATTACTCCATGATCTTTTGACTGGAACTGATTTGGGATTTTCCCTTTATGTCTCATGGAAAGGATCATATTGGGGCAACTATTTCTAGTCTCCCTTCAAGTACCATGTGCCCTGGTGTAAAAGCAAAACACAACGAAACAAAAAGTTAATGAAAGACTCTTTTCCTGGTCATCTTAAAAAAAAATAAAAGGAAGAAGATCACTTTGCAAAGACAAATTTCCTTCATAAGCATTCACAATTGGATTCTGAGTAAAGAAACACATAGCATAAGGAAACTTGAAGAACATTAAATCCTTTATGAAGTGAGTGAACATGAATCAACGAATAGCAAGCACATAAATCAATGGATAGTTATTCTGATCACATGATGCCGTCGCAGTAACGTGTCCTTCCCACTTCCTGTGGCTCATGAGTCTCCTAACAAGCTATCGATAGGCATCATCACAAGTAGCTTCTTATCCCAGTCAATGACAAGGTCATTTTCCTATTGTGTTGTTTGGATGTCACAAGACTGATATTCCCCGTCTAGTTTATTATGATCTGTTTTATTGGATTAAAAAACAAAGCAGACATGATGTTGCATATGCCCTGTTTTACCAAAGCGTCGTCCCACAGACAACCTAAGTAAACACATAACGAACGGTCTTTACTTCTGAAAAGCAGGGACATAAAATATCCTGTCACTGTTCAGCTGTGAGATGTGTACAGTGGACGTACTGGCCAGAAGAAAACCGAGCCCCTCCCGCCCATGTCCGAAGTTATCATTGCAAGATTTGGAAAGTGACGTGGGGGTTAGTCACCACCACGGAGCCCTGGCCAGCCAGTCCAGGAAGGAGACCTCTGTCTACTTCTTTTTCTCCACCTCATGTTCTAATTCTGGTGATGTGGCCACTAAGGCTGTGAATTTAGGGAGTGGGGGATGGACTCGACACTCTCTCACCTCTTTTCTGTCCTCGGCTGCTAATATTTCTAAACCTGAGATTTACTAGCAAAAAAGAGTGAGGAGTTGCCTGCTATTAATAGGCAAGATAATTTCTTCTTTTCTCCTTCAAAAACATCAATTCAAGTATAGGTTCAGGGAAATCTAGTCTCATCATCTTTTCCTGAAGAACTAGATAAATATTTAGAACTAAACCCTCCAGCGTCTCCCTTGAAGGACTCATGACATGAGAAAAGTTAGACTCTTTAGATGCAAATACTTTCAGGATCCTCCTTTTTAGGTTAAGAAGTAATAGCTGTAAGTCATGAGTAGTGACACATTAATAATCAAAAATTGGTAATGAGTCTAGTGTTTGTCAGATGATCACTGTTTGCTACACAGAAATTTGCATTGGGGAAAAACACTAAGAAAGAAAAAAGAAAAAGTCCAAAGAACTAACCTCAAAAAAATAGGTATGTGCTAATTTTCTGTTTGTGCCCCAAGGTGACTGATAAGAAACACAATTTATAAAGGTAGCTAAACCATATGTTAGAAATATTGCCTTCCAGGAGTTTGTCACATGAAAGATTTTTTCAAATCTCTTTCTAAATATTAGCATATATAACATATGAAAGTGGCACTTGGTAATACTAAACATTAATTTAACTGGTCCACGCTAACCACTCCATTTTCAGACCTTCAGAGTCTAGCTGTCAGATATTTTTGTTTGACAATGAAATATGGAAAAGCAACTTCTGCTAAGTTTCTCTTCAAAATCTACTACCCTATCGCTTAAAGGAGACATAAAAGAAATCTCTTTTTCATAACATACACATACAAAATCAATACTTCAAAATTACTAAATTCCCAAATACGACAATGGATTAAGGGCATTTCTACCCTGGAGAATGATGTCAGCTTTGTGAATCAGTCAATGCTATTCGGAAGAAACATAAAACAGAAAAGCATAAAAAATCTCCAATAAATTCAAAGTCACTTTAATAGTCACATAAATGCCATAATTTAAGTGCTAGATTCTCTGACACTTTCAGTGCTTCTGTTACCTCTAATGCAGAAAGCTTTGCAGGAGAAATTCTACTTGATTCCGAATGCTCCATTTGATTTTTACAAAATCTTAAAAATGCATTCAGGCAATCTAGATGAATTAGCCTTAAATATTTGTCCAACACAGTCAGGGAGGAATGATTAGGCTAGATTTCATAAGGCATATTCCTCATCACAGAAAAAAGGGTTTCAGGAGAGGCAGTACCTCGAAAATTTATCTGTAGCTATTTGGAAACATTTTGATAATTAATTGAATTTTCTATCAAGTGAACAAAAAGACTTATATATCTTTGGTGAATCGATGGGAATTGTACTAGTGGAGAACAACTGGAATTTTTTAAAAAGCAAGTCTGCAAGGACCTTAATTCTAGACAAGAAGAAAGCAAAAAACCAAAGACAGAATCTATATTTGGCTATCCCATCCTGATATTAAAATCTTCTGTGCCAATTGTCATATTTACACTGAAGGACAATAATAGTTTTGGTGTTTCTAGCCTTGTGGTTAAGATTGAAGAAAAACAATTGTTAGAAGATTCACATATTTATCATTTAAACTCATTCACCTGATTTACTGTTTGTGGGGAACAAAGCACTTATTTTAGTTAACAATTTAATTTAAAAATTTTTATATAACTCTTGTAATTTTTTTTTAAAAACTTACACAAGACCAGGAAATACAATTTTTATTTATTTATTTTTAAGATTTTTGTTTATGCGTCAGAAAAAGCACAAGCTGGGGGAGCGGCAGGCAGAGCAGAGGGAGAAGTTGGCTCCCTGCTGAGCAAGGAGCCCGATGTGGGACTCGATCCCAGGACTCTGGGATCATCATAACCTGAGCCAAAGGCAGACACCGAACTGGCAGAGCCACCCAGGCATCCCAGTAAATGCAGTTTTTAATAAACTCGTCTTGAACAATTAAATGTCTGACATATGATGGCACAATTAAAATCTAGCCTCCAAAATGTCCTCTTTTTACAATACTCTTCCAGTAGGTCTTTAACCTTAACTGGCAGCCAGACAAGGGTTAAAAAGTATTGGGGGAGTAGCAAAGAACAGGTGTGTGAACAGTCTCTGAGTATTTGGGGCACTTTAAGGAAATCTGATATCATGTTGTGAAGTTTAAAAAAAAAAAAAAGAATGTCAAAAACAAGGTGAGGGGAAAGGAATAAGGCATCAAGGCTGGCTGTCTTCTGCAAGTATCCATCAGCGGCACCACCAAAGTCATCCCATCTAGGTCCTGCCGGGGGCTGCTCTAAAAACTCCTGCAAAGCCACACACCCTTTTATTGTGGATGGTTTCCTGAGTGAGGCATGAATTCAAAGATGTTTGCCAGGGTGTGTCTCGCCTCAGTGTCCCCCACCCCCCACAGAACAGCGGTCTGCATCCTCTCAGGAGCAGCAAGACCAGAGCTTCTCGGTTGGTCCTCGCTCTGAAGGCAGCTGGCAGAGTGTCACTGTGAAAGTTGGTGCCAGATTTAGAGATTGCTGGGGAAGAGCACCGAGCAATGCTTGGCAGCGTTGCAATTGAGAGAAACCTCACGGCAAGAGCTGCACTGTTTGAAACGGGCTCTGGATTGAGCTACCAAGCAGCTCAGACCCCAAATCTTTATCTTTTAAGAAGGCAGTTTTACCTCCCGTTATTCTTGATTTTCTATTCATGAGGATCATTTTAAGACAAGCAAAGAAATTAAGTTTCATCCTTATAATTATTTGCGATTGTTAGCTTGTTGGGGGGGGGATTTCTTATGCATTCTATTTTTTTCCTGGATCTAAGGTCTACTATTGTTTCTATTGATTCATATGAAATAAATGACTCAGGTCTTTTTAATCATATTAAATTCTATATAATTTAATCATTAAATGAACCAGGAAGATTATTCTCAATTTCATGTATATTATGCCAACTGACATAAATAACACAAATGACTTCACATTATGAAAGCATTACATGACTTCTCTGATAGCAAAGGAAATAAAAATGGTTTGTCCCTTGCTTTACATGGAAGGGAAAATAGGGACTTTACTCCTAAATTTCAGTCCTAATGACTTTCGTCTACTGGAATTTTTTTTTTAAAGATTTATTTATTTATTTATTTATTTGACTGAGAGAGACTACAAGTAGGCAGAGAGGCAGGCAGAGAGAGAGAGGAAGGGAAGCAGGCTCCCCGCTGAGCAGAGAGCCCGACCTGGGACTCGATCCCAGGACCCTGAGATCATGACCCAAGCCGAAGGCAGCAGCAGCTTAACCCACTGAGCCACCCAGGTGCCCGGCTACTGGCATTTTGAACACCTAAAGGATCTATCACTTTCAAAACTGTTGCAGCTTTTTACCTTGTTTTGTACCAGTTTTGGGGGTAACAGTAAGCTCCCCTAGAGGACATGTCACATATATGAACTGAAAAAATGGAGCACCACTTCTTTAGCATGCAAATGAGAAAAGGAGGAAGGGAAGTTCTATGTCAGACACCCCAGCTAAGGTCTTCACAGAAGATACTTAATTTTAGTCTCATGCCACCCATTTCAAGGCAGAAAATGAAAACTTAATTCTGACCTCTATTCCAGACACATTCAACTTTCTGCCACCAGTTTAACAATGTTGCAAGGTGGGATCCCAGGGAACCCGGAGGAGTGGGAAATAGGATTTGCCTATCCTTATGGCCAGATATACTCAGAAGAATTTTAAGTAAAGCAAGCCCAGGTTGGATGCCACCTGGCAGACATGCCTGAGTTTGCCAATCTCTTCCATGCACTCTGTGTCTCAATTTGTTCACTGATGCCACTTGATTCATCTGATTTCATGCGGGCACCTGGGTGGCTCAGTGGGTTAAAGCTTCTGCCTTCGGCTCAGGTCATGACCTCAGGGTCCTGGGATTGAGTCCCACATCGGGCTCCTTGCTCCGCAGGGAGCCTGCTTCTCCCTCTGACTCTGCCTTCCACTCTGTCTGCCTGTGCTCGCTCTCGCTTGCTCTCTCTCTGACAAATAAATAAATAAATAAATAAATAAATAAATAAATCTTTTAAAAAAAATCACTCTAGTATGTAGGATCACATCACTTGCTTCATGCCTCCATGTATCCCAGATGGTCTCAGAGAGGACTATTCTATATTCACTGTAGGCTCCATTCCATGGAAACCTCATGCCTAATAATCTCTCTCCATCTTCCCTTACATGAAACTTTCACTTCTTAATCCTCTGACCCCATTTTTCTGCTTAGGACCCACTGCATTCTGAAGTCTTCTATCCCACACTCCCTCATCTCCAGAGGCCAACTGAAACTCCTGCCCTCCCTCATTAAGGGCGTGCACAGATTGGCGCTTCCGTAAGCACTTCCGTAAGCACTTCCGTAATGATGAGTCATACCTAATTTCCCTGTAAATAGTCAGGCTTGGAGACTCATGCAACTCTCAATATGAACTATATTATATGCAGTATGACCTCTTTTCTAACTGCTCTCTAGTTATTTCACTGCTATGGTCTTCATTTATTTTTTTTAATGATTTGGGGGAGAACATTCGTTTTAGATGAGATCAGTAAGGATGCTCGTCTGTTTTATATATTCACAGTCATGTACTTGTAATCATTTTGTTTAGCTGTATTCTTTATGGAAATAAGACCAAATTGGAAATTGGAAGGAAAAAAAAAAGGCAGAGGGGAATGAGAGGAAGAGAGAAAGAGGGAAAGAAAGAGAAAGCTGTTCATGTTTATTTCAAGCACTTTGTTACAAAATTGCTTCCTGGGTTTGGATGAAGTTTCTGGGACCTCATCTGGTGCAGCCTAGACCTCCTGCCTGTGCTGGGGAAAAGAGGAGCTTGGCCCTTCTACTGCCACTACAGAGCGCCATGGACCCTCACACACTGATACAACAAAGTCATCTATTTAAGCACTTGCCTCTTTCCTTCCATTTAGTGAAAGGGTTTTATTGTAGCTTATTTTGTATCACAATCTTGTTATTTTCCCCCTCTGACATTAAGCTGTAAGATTGTCTTAGAGCCAGGCACAGCCAGAGACAGGAGAAATGAGAAGAATGTGCAGGCACCAAGAAAGTGGTTTCCTAGCAACAGTAACTATTTCAAAGGTTTCATAACTTGTGTAGTTTGAATTTCCATAGCAATGTGGAGAATAGTAAATAGTAGATGTCGTTATGTGTTTAATGCAAATGAATTCTAATCAAGGAATGATGAATAAATGAAGAAAGCATCTATATTTATTCTATTAGATTCTGTCTTATTAGGCATTACACATATTAGCTTCTAAGATTTATGTTTTGTTGCTGCAAGTGATGTGTGATAAATCATTTTTTTTCTTATTCCCTCTTTTTGTTTTCTCTTTTGTCAGAAGCATCTACCAAAGCAATTCAATAGACAGAGTTGCTCCAGAAGACAAAATTGTATTTTCAAGAATACAAATTTTATGAAATTTATATATTGAGATGTCAATCTGGAGGTTGCAACAAATTGTTATGCAAATAATCAATTTGCTTTTTTTTTTTTAATGTGGCATATAATTGAGTTGCCAGAACCAAAGTGATCATTTTTCTCTTCCCTTTTGACGTGAAATGATTTGGTTTTAAAATTGGATCCACTAAAAGCAAAGGCACATTTAGAATAAATCAAGCCCCATACACATCACATTTAAAATGCTCGTTATACTATTTTGTTTCTTTTCTCCACACCCACCTCCTTCGCAGGAAGATTACAAAGGTAAATATAGGAAAAGGCTTTGGATTCATATTGGAAGAATCATTAAAGACTATAAATGACCAAATTATGTTACTGCAAGTCAGAAATACACAGGAAAAAAAAGTGTATCTGTATCCAGTCTTTCTCTAAATTGAAGGAAATATTTCTTACACTGCTTATACATTTTTAATGAAGAAAAATCCATACAAATCATCCTGAGTTATTGTAAAAAATATTTTAAAGTGAAAAAGGCAGTAGAGGTAAAATTGTATTCCTAAAATCTCCTATGGGATTATCAGGTAGTTTGACAGGCGTCATTACCCAGTATTTTATAGGTAGCTATCTAGACCATTTGCTTTGGTGTATTTTTATGGAACTTCTGTTCAGAGGAGACATTGAGGATATGGGAAGATGCTCCTCTTCTCCTGGACTATACTTAAAGTTAGCACAGTGTGATCACAGCTAATATGAGACAGACTTATTACTGGTGTGTTAGGCCATACACAGTTAGAAGGTCAAGATGAGTTTCTCTGAACCCAGTGAGGCCTTCTTTGGATGTGGTCCTTGGGATTTGCAAAACCTTTTTAAACAAGGTTCTTTTGTTTTTTTTCAGTAAAAACATCCTTTGAGAAATTCTGAGAGATTTGCCCTATAACTGACATCTGCTCTGTGTACTTACAGCAGTGTTACAGGGTATTTTTAAGGTCAATGCGAAAATAATGGATATGTGATTCTTCATTTCAGGTTTTGGAAATGAGAGTGATGACACTCTGCCATTCATTTATCAGCTATAAAACTATTCAATGTGAACTAATCATTGAAAATGCAATCATAACAGGGCCAATATTCATACTTTTACTCCCTATTAAAAGAGGAAACATATATTTACAGATATCTACTTAGCAGGAGCTTTTATTATAGGATTTGATTTAATTACCTTTAAATCATGTTTTTGATGGTTATTAGTCCAATTAGCAACTATGGAAAAGTTCTGATGGAAATAAATTTGTATGCCAAATATTTTTCTTCATGTAAGGAGCAAAAATTTGATGATAAACCATCAAAATATCTGTCATTTTAAAACCTGAATATTTTTAACATAGCCTAGGGCTATGTCCAAAGCATATTTCTGAAGAAAAAGAGAGACTTATTTAGAGATAGGATACTTTTCTCCTCTTTAACACCTACAGTGTTATTATCGTCTGAAAACTGCATAAATGTATTATGTATCTTGCTTAAAACCCACAACTGTTCATCCTTAATTGTCAATCAAAAATGCATCCTGTGTCTATTTGCTTAGAACAGTTTTGTTACATAAACACATTACAGATAATGCAGAAGACCCACAAGGCAGCTATCGTTGGAGAATTACACAGCCCTAAATTGTTCAATTTCCCCTTAACTTTTACTTAATTTGGGTCTACAAAGGATTGAATACTTGCAATATTTTTAATACCGATATTCTAGGTAGAAATTTGTGATGAGGGAATTAAAGGGCTTGGCAACTATAAGCTAAATCATATTTTTAGATGATGAAATATTGCCTCCTTTGTAATGTGAAGTCACTCTTCTTTTCATCATATAATGTTCTTGGAATACACATGTAGGTTTATTGCTGACATCTGTACCTTACTGAAGCAGCTCAGAAATATTGTTCTCCCCATCTGGTAAACCTTCGGTTACCTTCACATATCACTGTAAAAACTGTGTGGTGTGCAGTCATACACACATGAGTCTTTCTGCAATGTGCACATCATAATAAAGTTTTCAAACAAGCTGGATAATGAGAAATGACAGTGTAGGCCATTTCCTCAAAATTACTGGCATGGCACTGTGTCATTGTGTTTTAGTTGCCACTGTCCCCAGAGTAAACACAAAACTGACTCATAAACCTTGTAAACACTGTGTCAGTGCTTGCAAGCACTCGGCATAATTTTTGCACTGGTTGGAAAACAATATTTTCTCACAAAACAAATCACGTTCGACATCTATCACTGCTCAGTGGATTCGGTGCAGGTTAGTGTCTCAACTCATGAAGAGGAGGACTTGTTTTCCTCACTGCTGACAATAAACCTCAACCATGACCTGGAAAAATGCTGTGATTTTAGATCTGTAGTTCCTGGGGACAATTACCGCCTTTTGTGTTGCCTTGTGTACATTTTTTTTTTTAAAGTATAAACATCCATCTCAAAATCATGCACCTTTAGCAACCTTAATTTAGTACAGAGACACAAAAACCATTTGGTAATCCTCAACATTTTCTATTTAAAATGTAATAAATATGAAGGAATGGGGATATGCTGTGTGCCGAAGCAGCTGGGAATGGGTTTAAGAGATATCTTTGTATTACATTTATGAACTACACCTCTTAAAAATATGCCACCCCAGGGGCGCCTGGGTGGCTCAGTGGGTTAAGCCACTGCCTTTGGCTCAGGTCATGATCTCAGGGTCCTGGGATCGAACCCCGCATAGGACTCTCTGCTCAGCAGGGAGTCTGCTTTCCCTTCTCTCTCTGCCTACTTGTGATCTCTCTCTCTCTGTAAAATAAATAAATAAAATATAAAAATATATATATATATATGCCACCCCACTCCCTCATCTACCAGTGTCTCTTACGGACTTCTCTCCACCTATCACCTCTCTTGATTCTACTCTCCCTGGTGTCTGGGACCCCTGGAAGCATCTTCTGTTGCACAGTCCCATCTGTTTTAACTGTCACTTTCAGGGTCCAAAGAACCCTCTTGAACTTTGTCTTATAGCTTCTCCTTTAGCTTTGACTTTCCAAATGATTGCCTTTAGAAGAGATGATTTTAATCCCAAGGTATTAAAATGAATGATCCTGTTTGTTAACAAGGAAAATACTCATCTAACCAACATCCCCCTCTACCAGAGGGATTCTCTTTCTTACCTCTCTCCGAAGAATGCAGTGGACCATGACTATCACAAAACCTTGCAAAGAATCAAACACGGCAAAAAGTATTTGAAACAATATGGAGCGTTTGTCTGTCATGGCCAGAACTGCAGACATCCACGTCAGAGCCAGAAGGGGCAGCACCACGCAGGAACTCCAAAGGGACGCCCTGTTGAGAGACAGAGAGAGCAACATTACGTAGCTGCGTGTCACGCCCCAGGCAATAACCAAACCCCCGTTCAACAAAGCATTCTTGGATGTGGTACCAAGACCATTAACTTGGAAACCATAAAGCAGATAACATTGCATAGTTTTATTTATGTTTTATAGCCAATCCCACAATAGTTATAAAGGCAGTTGCCAATTATAAATATTTAAGTATGCTCTTAGTTCCGATATTAGCAAACACGACAATTTTTATTTTTCCACAATAGCATTTTCTCACATGCACTGTAAAAGATTTGTAACAAGAAGATGTAAATGATTGGGACTAACATGGCGTTACTGGCGGTGGTGGCTGACAAAGCTGTTGTTGAAACTACTCCACACTTGGCACATTTGAGCGTCAAACCGCTATGAGGCTCACTCATCTGACTGCAAACAAACAGAACACCCACAAAAAGAACAAAATATTGAATTGTCACCAAAAAAAAAGACGTTGCTGCTGCAAGTTAGCTTTTAAATACGATTTCATGCAGAAAAGTTTATTTATCAAAGATGAATGCTCTGGGTTGTTTTAAAGATGCATTTACACTACACATTATTTTTGTAACATTTACCTTTTAATAAGATGGGCCTTTGTTGCATGCAAAGCGTATTCCCATCAGTTACATCATAAATGGCCCGGTGTCTACAGTTCAAAATTGTTCAATACACTGAGTTAAACATAAGCATGTGTTTGTGTAGACATACAGTGAAAACCCTTTATTCAGACCCCTGATTATCAAACACATCAAGACTCCCAGCTTCAAAGATTTTCATTGTCATTTGCAGAAGGCACATGATACCAGTTAAAACCTTCTGAAATGTAAACATGTATATCAGAAGTCCAGTATAAGAAGATATATATTTTAGGGCTTTAATCATTTGTGGGCAATGTAGCCTTTATCTCAGCAGATTCATATTTTTAAATTTCTCACAGCATCAATGTATTATCCACATTTTAGGATGATCTGAATATAGGGGCTGATGAAATTTGATGAAATATTAGTTTATAATAAAAAGGGTGATAGTTTAATGCTTTAATAAAACACATTTAACATTAAGTTCAAAATAGTCTTTTGAACATTTTTTCACAAACTCCAATCCAACAGCATTTAAACAGTCTATTCTAATCCGGAGGATTTCACAGGCAAATTCGGATTCAGATAATTCAGATTTAACCTCTTATGTCATAGAAGCAAAGTCATGCTATCCAGAAAAGCTTTGTACACATTTTACATTAGAAAACAATGCCTTGAAAATGACTGGTTTATTAGAACATAACACTCTCATGAAAAACCAAAAGAAATTATTTGAAGTTCAAAACATCTTGAAATGATTTTCTGCGGTATACTTCTCTCGTCTATTCTCTTGTGGTGCTGATGTCTAAAATATATGTTTTCTCAGTAGGTTTTTTCAAAATAATATTTAGTGGACAGGTATGTAATAAAAGTGGCAGGATAGAGAAAAATCCTAAGATCATCATACTTCAGACTATCTCATTTCTTTTAAAGAAGTGAACTCATTTTTGGATAGTGCTTGGATGAGATAATAAATCTGAAAGCTATTAAATAAGTAGACTGAGTGACCAGTAGACCCCAGGAGAAAAATCAAAGCTTTTAGAGTTAGATGTGAGGGTGGGAAATAGGGGACTACATCATTCATCTTACAGATTCCACCCAGGACCTATGTCCTGGCACATGAGAACAAACTTTTCACAATAACAGGTAAACAATGGTCTATCCAGTTGGATCACTAGCGCCTCAATGGGCGTGCGAGTGTGTTTGAAACGACTGCCAAAAGAGTGCCTATCTACGGCGGTGTTCCTCACAGTGGTGCCACCTCAGATATATGTAGCCAACATCAAAGACTCCAGTTCAGTGCGGCTTAGGCATCTGTGTTTTTTCCTTCTTTTTAAAAGAGATATATATATATATATATATATATATATATATGAAAAAGAGAAAGAGAGAAAGAGAGGGAGAATTGAGGGGGAAGGGGAAAGGGGGAGAAGGCAAGAGAATCTCAAGCAGACTCCATTAGAGCCCACCGTGGGGCTCACTCCTCCCACCCTGGGATCATGACCTGAGCTGAAACCAAGAGTTGGATGCTTAACTGACTGAGTCACCCAGGTACCCTGGGCAGCTGTGTTTCTTGAAGCCCCAGAGATTATTCTGATGAAAAGCAGGAATGCATACAACTGTCCTAACTATATATCTGAGTTATCTTTAGTTTTATTAAGCTCCATCAGATCAATATTAAAAAGGCATGACTGATCTACAGTTTCCTTTATCAGTGAAGATATGCTATTTGGTATTTGTGCTTTGAATACAAATGTGGCTATCTTCCTCAATTTAAGGGCACTGTCTCTAGGCTCCAAAGCAAGACTGAAAAGCCAAAGATGACTAAAAAGTAATTTTAGTTTAGTACACAATATAAACAAGTATTTTAGCCCTAAGAAAAACTAATTGATCTAGGTATGGGCTTTCCTGAAAGTAAGTATTAAGCCAGTATTTGAAATGCTTATTTCTCTTTGAGATTGATTTGTAATTAACCAAAAGGCCTATGCCCTTAGAGCTAACAAATGTTGAAAACTAAGCTTGATGTTAACTGGTTGGACACTTCTGGAATTCTATTATTAGATGTATATGGGGCAGAGGAGAGATAGGTTACCCAGGGAGATAGGATATTTCTCCCTAGTTTGTATGACCGCTACAGAAATTAATATAGTATGAAGACTACATAGTCTAAATGCTAAACAGGTTTGCTTCAAGGGAAATAAAATTTTATTTCTTTGTTACAGGGGAAATGATAATATCTATAAAATAAAAAGTGCTAACAGTAAAAAAAAAAAAAAAATTGAATTTCCCATAAGTTCAAATGTTACCATGTCTACCAGGGAATCAGGTGGTTCCTGCAGGGTCTTGAGTCTACAAGCTTCCCTTCTCGATTTTCTTTTTCTTTTGCTTAGGAAAAAAACAAGAACAAAAACAAAACAACAACAACAAAAGCCTGTCTGATTGGTTCATTATGGATAGTACATAAAACTTCTTGGGGAAAAAAAATACTCCCTTTCCCTTTGGAAAAAAAATCTCATGATATTTGTACAAGACCTTGGTAGTTTCCTTAACTTCATTCAGGTAGATGAGATAAAGCAATTTAAAATAGTAGATAAGAAAGTTCCATTGCAAAAAAGAGAGGAAAAAATGAAATATTCTGCTTGAGATATTTGTTAACGAGGAAAATATTCATATTTGAATACATATGCCATTTCATCTTTTCAATTATTTTGTATAAAATGTATTAATTGCAATTGCAATCAATCCTTCCTTTGTAAATATATTTTGTGTATTAGAAAAAATATAATTTGGATATTATATACTTGTCAAGCTACTATGTTATTTCCTAAACATTCATTCATTCTGTTATAAATATTGATTGAATAAACTATTGCTTGGCAGTTTCTAATAATTATAAAAAGGAGAAAACAGGAACAAAAAACTGGTAAGAGGAACATGTTGATTCTAAATAATAAACAATGTTCCAAAAACACTTGATATCTAGATATTTTCAACCTGAAATATTTATTATTAATAAATTAATTAGTTTCTTGCTCACTGTTTCTTTAGTTAATTCTGATTATTTATTGTTCACTGAAATCTTTATGACTGTTCTCATGGATTCTCTGTGAACTAAAATCTTCTACAAATCTCCTTCAATCATACTTAGAAATAGTAGATTTCAATCTACACATACCTAGGCAAAAGTTGTATTTTATATTATAGAAAAAAGTTCTTCAAGCCTAGAATCATTAACTTGTTGATAATTCTTTTCTGCTTTGAATTGTAACCATCATTCTGCTTTTATAACACATATTAACAACATTTCTATTTCTCTGATGGATGCCTTTGAACTGGAAAAATACAGATTCTGTTTTGCTAGTAAAATGCAGAAGTAACTTCTAATAATTTTTTCATAAATAGATGTTTTAAAATTAATGTGTAGATTGAAGTGGAAATTTCTAAATTCATAATGTGACAATTTTGTCATTTCTCTTAAACTTATGTTATGTAAATCAAACTGGATACAAGATATAAAATGATTAAACGAGAAAAAAATACTGACTGTAAATTTAATAAATCCTTAGTATTATACTCATTCTGATGACCTCATCTCTCTCTCTCTCTCTCTCTTTTTTTTTTTGACCTCAATGTCATGAATGGCAGAATCACAGATGCTTGACTGATAGAAGTCAGGGTCACTTGAAAACAATCTATTTTCTTCTTTTAATGTGTCATAACAATAGTCACCATTTGTTGAATGAGTGTTTGCTATTTGTTATTCCAATGAATTCTCTGTATACATTATATTTCATATACTCTACTATGAGGTAAAATTATTATTCCCATTTTATAGGTTAGAAGGCTGAACTCCAGAATAACTAAGTAACATGCCCAAAGACACACATAGCCAGTAAGTGCAGAGCTAGATATTGAATATGGCTTTGTTCAAAAATATTTACTTCAAGGCTTTATCCTAACCACTAAATCCCCAGCCCCCAATTAAAAAATAATGTGTGTGTGTGTGTGTGTGTGTGTGTGTGTATACGCAGACACACATGTATATGCCACTAGAGGCAGAACCCAGTTTCTATACCCCATATTCAGTATAACCAATTTATACTTACATGATTAATCTGGGCAGAAATACTGAAGCTCTTGTTCCAATTCCAATCATACATGGCAGACCAACAAGAGCAATAGTGTGAAAGCCTCAAGTTCAAATGGTATAGAAAGTTCAGTGTGCAAGTTCAAGTTTACCTATTTAAGGATGCTGTGAAGACTCATCTGAAGTGAAAAAAGTTTCTAAGTGGTAAGTGATGCCCCCCTTTTAAGGAACCTCCAATGATGTTTTTATTATACCATTGTAGTTCTAAAGCTTGATACGAAGGATATAGTTTTTGTATTCAAAGCATTTTACTAGTCTTTTACTAGGGGGAACAATACCTAGATTACCATATCACATAAATCATTATATAGATTATAGAAACCTAAAGCACTCAAAATTCTCACTGATCAGTGATCAAGTTTTGTGACTATTAAATAATAACATAAGTTATTAAAGAAATAACAACTGTAGGGTAAGTTTTGAATCAAAGTACAGTTCAATAGAAAGGAGAAAGATATAAAATTTTTCAAGAAGAGATAAAGAGAAATTCAAAGCATTACTATTTCATTCAAATTTTTACAAATGTATATGATGAGGTAATCATGTAACCTTACAAGGCACTATCAACCCGCTTATGAAATGTTATGAGTCATTAAATGTGGTGATATCATAGTGACAGTAAAATCAAAGGAGATGCTTTTCTAAATTTTGTAAGTGGTTAAAATGTGCAAGTGAAAATTATGAATAAATCTTCCTAGCAAGTTATAGTCAAAACATCATAAAGAATGAAAACACATGACAAAAATAGTGTTTCATAAGTGATTATTTCATGTGAAGAAATTGTGAAATATACAATTAATCAAAGAAAATGTACTATTTTTGCCATAGTAAGGTTTGTCTCGAGCTGTGTCACACCCTGACATTATGTTCAGTACCCTCCTGTCCTCTGTGACCCAAACTAGATGGCCTTGCTCACCTAAGAATAAGTATTATCATTCTGATTCAAAGGGCACATGCACCCAATGTTAAAAGCAGCATTATCAACAACAGCCAAATTGTGCAAAGAGCCCAAATATCCATCAACCAATGAATGGATAAAGAAGAAACACACATATACACACAGTGGAATACTACTCAGCCATAAAAAAGAATGCACTCTTGATATTTGCAACGGCTTGGATGGAGCTAGAGAGTATTACGCTAAGTGAACTAAGTCAGAGAAAGACAAATATCAATTCACTAATATGTGGAATTTAAGAAACAAAACAAATGGACAAAGGGAAAGGTGAAAAAAAAAGTGAGAGAGAGAGAGAGAGAGAGGCAAACCCTGAGAGACTCTTAAGTATTGAGAACAAACTGAGGGTTGCTAGAGGGGCAGTGGGTGGGGGGATGGGCTAGGTGGGTGATGGGCATTAAGGAAGGCACTTGTTGTGATGAGCACTGGGTGTTATATGTTAAGTGATAAATTACTAAATTCTACTCCTGAAACCAATATTACACTGTATGTTAACCAACTAGAATTTAAATGAAAACTTGAAAAAAAATAAGTGTGTGAAGTCCAGCCTTAACATTTAATCTTCTTATCTTATAAACAGGCAATATGCACAAAGAAATACAGACTTTCTTAATGCTCTTTCAAATTATTTTTAGATATTTGGCGCATTACTTCAGAATAGCACATTGAACACTTGAATGGCAGAATCTACCAAACACACCAGTTAATCAGGAACAAAATTCAAGGCACAGTCAAAATGCAGTCAATGATGATCTGGAATTGGAGTATGGGATTCACTGGTCAAGAACCTTCAAAATCCACCAATTGCAGCTTACCCGGCTCTGTGTTTGAGCTTTTTATCTAGGATCCCATCTCTGGAAACAAGTTTATTAAATACCAAAATGCCAATCACCATGTTGACCTGTCAAACAGAAACAAAGGTTGACCTCTCAATGATATTGAAGGGAATCAGGTCCCCCTTTCTCCTGAAAACCCTCTTTTATTAACTTATAACCACTTCCGAATTCTGAACTCACAATAGCGGTGATATAAATCACCTATCAAATATTTCATAATGCATATCAAAACAGAACAATGTAACAGTGGTGTGTTACTTTAAAGTTTTAAAGTACATTAAGTACATTTCATTTCCACGCTTTGCAGTTAACACTAAGGAAATTACCATTTAATTGTCTAACGTAAAAGGTGCCATACTACACCGATCTGGCATTCTAGGTCACCCCTGATTAAAATCAATTGGCCAAATTGAGTTTTACCCTGTGAGTCAAAAGATTTTCAGTCTCACAGTGTGAGACTAGGTTGAGCCCTGGCAGCCAAACGTGTTAAGGATTCATCATTGTCCCCAGCAAGGAGAACAGAAGGCCTGCATTCCCCAGGAGGTGTGGCCCTTCCTCCTGTGGGGGGAGCACATTTTCATGTCCCATGCTTTTTCTAGAAAAACGGGGGAAGCCTATTCAACTCACCAGAATCCTTTAAGAGATGGACACTAAGACCAATTCTTATAATGTGCTCTACTGAACACTTCTCAGCATTTTCTAAGACTCTCTTACTCTCACTTAAAAGGTCTTTTGCATAATACATCTGAAATGAAATCACACATATTTTTCTTTCTCAAGTAAAATTGCAAAAAGCTGTAGAGATCGCTGTGGTCTATTTGTAGCAGCTTGTTATGACGAGCACCCACAATTCTCTAACCTACCAGCGCTTCCTGATAAAAGGAATCCAGTCCAACGCTGAAACCAAGATAGTCAAAGAAAAATATTTTCTTCATTTTGCCTTGCTGCCCCTTACCCTCCATGATTAACAGAATCTTGGTGCATCCTCCAATGCACATGGTGAAGTCTTTAACATTAAAACTAGCAGTTCACAAAAATATGCTTTAAATTAAACAGGATGACTAATTTGAAAGAAAGAAAGAAAGAAATAGAAAGAATGAAAGAAAGATAGATTGATTCCATTTCCCTAGCACATTGGCCTGATGAAACATAAAGCTGAAATCTGTTTAACGGCTGGTATAAGGATCCAAAGCAACTCTTAGGTAAGATCTTAGGAGTTGTCACTTCTCATACCTTCTCTGGCAAGACAACCCTTGGATCAAAAGAAAGACTTACTCATCTTCACATTTCTCATTACATGAACTAAGAGAAAAAAGTGTATTCCATGGATTCTATTAATCTACAATTTAATCATGCGGGAATCCATCACTACTCCAAAGACCAAACTTTGGTTTTTCAATTATATGCCTACTCTTTGTTTCTCCATTTTAGGGTTATAGGTATATTAACTTAGTAGCTTAGGGAGATAATTGATTAAATAAGAATTCAATGCATCAGACAAAATTGTGTCTAATAGTTTCAATTTCCCTATGCTCTTCTCTAACACTCATGTCTAGATTTTTTTCTTGTGAATCCTGCACAGTTTCTGCTCCCTGTTGTAGTTTAGAGGAAGGAGAGCACACTTTAAAGAAAGGAAAAGTCATACAGAGTTATTAAGAAAGATATGGCTAGCTTCTAATATACTGAATGAATCGTTCAAGAAACCAAAGGGTAATTTTCAATTAGAACTCTAATTTCACAGCAATGCGGATCTTTATATTTAATTCAGATCATTTCCCCCCTTACATTTTCATTTAAAGATTTATTAGACAAGAAGAACTTGTAATCAATAATATCAGAGTGAGGGAAAGAAAGGCAAATTGGTAGAAAATTTTCATGTTTGCAAGATTCCCAAAAGAAACAATTTAAATCCTTATGCATAAAATATGGCAGGGGCTCTCAACTGGGGGTGATTTTTACCCACAGGGAATTTTGGGAAACATCTGGAAACATTTTTTATTTTTACTGACTTGACATTCCTACTGGTATCTAGTAGGTAGAGCCCAGGGATGCCACTAAACATCTTAAAAAATAGAGGACAGCCTCACGACCAAGAAATACCTTGTCCAAAATGTCTGTAGCATTGATGCTGAGAAAGTCTAACATCTGCATAGGGTATTTTCTTGTTGATATTTGACATCAGGCAGCAGTTACCAAAATTAAGAGATCTTAACAATGATGTAGATCATATAGAATAGTATAAGGTGGTATGATAACAAATGATGAAATTCGGTACACGAACAAGGAAGAATTTATTGAAACTTACTCGAACTTCTTCACAAATGTGAAATTACTGTAAGAGAAATCCCACACTCCCATGTTTAATAGTCTTCAGTCTTCAAAATAAGAATATTTTAGAGTAATAGGGGACTAAATAGCAGTTGATATTCAAATTTAAGTAACAACTGATAATTAAGGAATAATACATTGAATTTTGAAATTTCTACAAAACAAATACAAAACCATCACTCTAACTGAAGCAAAGCAGGCTTTCTTGGCTAAGAAAACAGAAGAAGTTGACTTTGATGTTTACCAGGACAACAGCGGCTGCAGGTCCAACAAAAGCGTAGAGCAGTCCTCCTTCAAGAGACAGCCAGCAGCTAAAAATAACATCAGATAGAAACTAACAGAAATTAGTGATAAGTGTTAAACCATGAAGTATGATAAAATTACTTGAATTATGTACTTAGCATTCAAATTTTGGCACAAGCCTTTCAAAGGCTTGTAATTAAACAAAATGCTTTAGGAGATATGGCAAAAAGCTAAAATTAGAGCATTTCATGTGTGAGAAATATTATGTACCTTTCATAGAAAAGAAACTTTTACTATAAGACCTTACTTTCAGGCAGTTAAAATATTTTAGACAAATTACTCTTGCAGTGAGATTTTTATATTGACTTTCAGTACAAAGGTGACTATTACATAAGTTTCGTAAAATGATGCTTTATAACCATTATGAAAATTTTCAAATGCTAAGAACAGCATGCTTTCAGAGTCTTGCATATGTCATTTACAAGTTCTTTCTTGAGGCCATTGGGATATTGGGAGAAATTGGTTTAAAAGCCATCATTGCAGGGAATGGATAATCTATATTTTCTATGCTTTTTTTTTTTTTTTACCTCTGATTTTACTTTTACCCCAGTCTACTAAGCAAATTCACTAAAGATAAGCTTTTGAATAAAAATAAGTGCAGCTGTGTTTATTTCGATTACTCAATTCACCAAGAGATGCAGGTTTACGTTGCTAGAGACATGGTGGAGACACGGTAACCCATCTGAGTGAGAACGTTTGTTTTCTCAGAGCAGAGGACCATGAAGAAAACACGGGGTGCAACTTGGGCTTGCAAGATGGCCCATGTGCATGTGCAGAGTCCAAGAGAGTCAATATAAGGAAAGCACCAGGAAATGTTTTATCTCTGCTGATGCAATGGGTCATGCCCAGTATTTCATGCACCCGTTTTGACATGCGACCCTGTCAATATTACTTCTAGGTCTGCAGAATGAACATGCTGCCTCCAAAAGTAAGAACCATTAACAATCACAGTCCTATATCTGTTCTAAGAATAAACTTTTCTATATTAGTTGTAGTGGGTATCTGACTTAAGCATTTATTAAAGCTCACAGAACTATAATTGAACAGGGTGAATGTTACTGTGCATAAATTATACTTTAATTAAAAATTTTAACTTAGTAATTCTATAAATAAAAATACAGATGTGTGTGTTTATATATATACACACATATATATTTATTTATATTTAAATATTTACCCATGCATACATGCCAATACATGTATCAATGTATACATAACACAAATGTGTCTGTCTCTATGTATTCAAATGTACTTATGTACTTATTTCTCCTCACCACAGGAGTGGACACATAAAATTCTACTTTCCCATTTTGGGAGTGATAACTGAATATCTTTTTTTTTTTTTAATAAAATAACTGGAGAAAAAGCCTTTAGTTTGATGCAACACTGTAGTCAGTGTCTCTCAGACTGCCACTACATTACTACTATATTTTTGTGCAAGGTAATCTTCAAACTGATACATTATTCATTATATTGTATTCTGTCTGAATCACAAACTCCTTGAAAGTTGGAACCATATAATCTATAATCCTATCTCTTTCTATATCCCCAATACAGTGCCTTTCAAATACTGGGTTTATTCCAAAAGAGTCCTACTGTTGTAAAAAGTAATGTCTTAAAGGTAATTGCACTGTAGTAAGCAGTACTCTACAACAAACAACCAGGAGCTTTGCCTATTTGTGTGTTTATAATACAGATTGCAGAAGAAAACAAGTGTTCTAATGACACGAGTTCTTTAAATTCTTTGGAAATTTCTTTTGGATGGACGGGTGACATGATGTCTTTTGGCACAATCTCCATTTGGATGAATCTACCAGAAGGTCTAATTAGCAGTAATTCCTACCTCAAACCTGAAGATGAACAGAAAATCTCACTTTAAAAATTTATGCTTCTAATAAGATGTGCCCATCTCTTTCTCCATTTCTCAACTGCCGCCTCAGCTTGAAAGAGCAGATGAAGGAAAATACGAAAGTGTATTGTTTTACATTTTAAGTGTTAAACATAAACCTTACTTATACATTCTCTCATAGAATTTATCAGTATTATAGCTGTGATTAGGACAGGCTGATACCATGCCGTATTTCTTCCCTCTAATTTCTCCCATAGCCTAGGCATTTTCTAACCTGTATTGTACTGGTTCCCCTGATCTGTAAGTTTTAGTATTACCTTAACATAGCAACAACAAAAACAACAACCAAAAAAAAAAAAACATAGCAACAAAACTTGAATTAGCATGACACAACTTGGTTGATACCAATATATATTATCATCAGTGAAATCAGAAGCTCAGATCAGAATCTTATGCTAAAAGGTAAACCACCAAGGTTTATTCAATTCCCCCAAAAAAGTATTTGAGATTAAACACAGAAAATAAATACTGAAGCATTTTGAAATGCACTGGTCTTATGAGATAGTGGGAAACTGAAACAAGGATTCTGCACAGGGCTTCAGCATATACTTCCCAAGCTCTGTGCATTTAAGCTACCTTACATCATTCCACACTAATGCGATTTCTACCCTAGTTAATGACTCAGTGACAAAATGCAAGCCATCAGCAGTGCCAACCAAGAGTAATGAAGCATAGATGATGATTTACTTAATTATAAACATGATGTATCACTGTGGATGGACTTACTAGTGATCAGTGCCATATCCTTTCGTCCTTGTGAAGCCTACTGAAGTGGCCACTACTAATGCTGGTAAACCTGCAAGAGAAGCATTGTCACACTTCACATTGAGCTGTAACCACTGTGCATTCTGGCTCAAGAAAGCTAGGACAGACTCAAAATGCTTACACTGGAGGAACTACCATTGCTTTAATTCTTTCGTGAAGTATGTTTCCATCACAAAATTTCTTTCAAGTACAAAAATATGAGAGCGACAGCTGGTCTTTTAACTCAGTGCACTTCTGTAATGTTGCTAGGTTACCACCACATTTGACATGGGTTTAAAGGAAATTAATAACAGAGATTTAGTCTATCTTTTAAGTTATTTTTTTCCCTAGGGGTCTACGCTTTTATAAAGGAAATTTATAGTTATAAAATCAGAAAGGCAAAAAACGGATATTGTGCTGTGATGGAATATCACAGAAGTGGAACATTCAGTTGGCCCCGTATTGATCCACATCAGGTTGTACTTACAATAAGAGAAAAAATAAATCCTAGCACATAATTCTTTACAATTTACTTATTACAACGAGAATGTAGGATCAAGGTTAAGGGCTCTAAGGAATTAATTTTGGGGCCTCCTGATTATCCTCCTTTTAACAATCCTGAACAAAGTTCAGAACATATATAACGGTTTCTCTTCATGGACTTCTTGGTAGGTATCTCTCCACACATCACTCAGTCCCTCTTGGAGTTCAATTGCCTGCATAGCTGTGCCAATACTGACCTAACATCTTTTAGTTTACATTTATATGAATCACACTCTCATTACCGAAGTTCAGTGGCATGCCCCTGTGTTTCGGTGAACAGAGTTCAGTCTAATCTCTGCTATTTACCTTTCCTTTCTTTCTTTCTTTCTTTCTTTCTTTCTTTCTTTCTTTCTTTCTTTCTTCTTCTTCTTCTTTTGTTTTTGTTTTTTTTTTTTTTCATTTTGATCATGACTTCTTTTCAGGAAGATGATGTTTGACTTTTCAGGTAGAAAAATCCATCATCTAATCACCTTCTGCCCATCTTCTTTCTTCCTATCATTTCCTCCCCTTCCTGCTATTCTCTTCTATGAGTCTTTTTAAGTGACATCACTTTCCTTCGTGAGGTTTAATGACCAAAAACTATGAGGAATGTCTCAGAGGGATACGTCATAGTTTAAAACAGATATGCCTCTCCCTCCACCCTGTATACACACATGCGTGTGTGTGTGTGTGTGTGTGTGTGTGTGTATACATATATATGACTTTTTGATTGACTAGACCAAGTTCAGTAGAAAATATTTTCTTCTGGGTCATAGCTAGAGCATTAATAATCTTCATTTTGTACAATTTATTTTTTTCTAAATTTATTATGTTGCACTTTGCTATAATGAAATTGGTATGCCAATAATCTGCCAACTCAGACTTCTTGATAGTCTAGCACCATCCGCTTAGCTTTTTTGCTACTCAGAGTAGTAACAATATTATCTGTAAACTTGGAGACCAGCTGTGAGCTCTCTCCTCAAGATCTTTGGTAAAGATATTATTAAATACGCTAGTTACCAATCCAGAAAATTGCCACTCTTTATTTTTAAGGGAACTCACTTACCTGGATTCTATATTTCTTGGATCTATGATACACTAATTCATGATAAAAGTGCTCCCTGATTCAATACCAATCTAACTTTAGAAGGTCTTTGACATAAAATCCAGACAAAAGTTTTATGAAAATTATAAGTAGAATACATCCTCCAATTTCTTCTTAATGGCTTTCCCATTTGCTTGCGCAAAGAACCCTCATATGTTAATCACATATGACAGCACCTTGCTGAAATCTGATGGATAATCTTTAAATAATCTGGATCCTAATTTTTCCAGTATGAATTATTCTGCTATTGTAATAAGTCTGCTTACTTGTAATTTTTCAGACTCCATCAAGCACCCTATTCTCTAGTCTACCTGTATAGTAGGTATTTGTTGTATATTTGGCCCCAAATTCCCCATTTTTTTAGTTCAAGTCTTTCGAAACACAAATACAAATGACAAAATCCTGAGGTTTTCTGAAACTAGGTTCTTAATTTAATTCTAATTAAATGAAGCTAATTAATTAATTCCAATTAAGCATTAGAACTGGCCTTATGAAAAACACAAATCTTCAAGATGTCCATTTCATAAGGCAATTTGAGGGAAACTTTTCCTGATAAAGATAAGCAAAAAAAAAATTAATTACTTCTCAGTCTGTCAACAATTCTTTTTCTCCTCCGAGGACTCCCCTGACTAGCTGTGAGGCTTCATTCATTCCATTACTACTTTACTCTACATGACTTCCTTCCTGTGACATGAATAGCTATAGTCCTTACTTGCTTTGAGCTCTCTTAGAACGGACTTCTCAAAGTTTTCTTACGAGGAGTACATAACTAGTGACTATAACATGTACCTGTCTTGAGCCCTGAACGTTTTAGCACATTTTGTGTTTTCAGGACATATGAGCGGAGAACACTTTGCTTTTCTGCCTAGAGCTGTCCCAGGACTCCGGTTATACCACTGCTTCACTGACTGGCTACGTGGTCATCCAATATTTACTCCTTTTTAAAGCTCCAAATGCCCAATGTTCAAAACTGACCAGTTTCATATATTTCCACTTCCACGTATCAAATTGGACATAAAGAAAAGTAGCCTGGGGATAATCACACTCTACGGCTTCAATATGTCTTCAAAGTCATTTTAATAAGAGCATGAAAGAGTATATTAATATGCTTACCCCATCCAAGGCACAAAAAACGTTTCCTTATAAGCCGTGTCCTAATTTTTCCAGTTACAGCCATATATGACTGCCACGCCTCAGTCAAAACCCAACAGAATGAAGCCAGGAAGAAAAAGTGCAAAAATGCAGTGGTAGTTGTACAGATGCTCTGTGGAAACAAAAAAGACTCACACTGAATATGGTGGGGGAGAATCATGTGTCCTCCAAGGGATCATTAATCTTCAACTCATTGCTTTTATCTCAAATATCTACCTCTCCTGTGTGACAGTGTAATTATTTACAGAAATTAGAAACCCTGCAGTCTTTATGCTGTATACAATATCTATGGAAAAAAATATGTCCTAATTTCATTTGCATGTTCAATTTTTTATGAGGAGGAGGCAGAATGTAAATTAAAACCCAAGGGAGATTACCATTACTACTTTACTTGAAGGTTTTTTCCTTGAAATGTAATTATTATGTAAAGAAACCTATCTCTGGTTTAATTTAAGTTACAGACATCTTGAATCATTCTTTTGGCTACATTCTTTTTCCTTCCATTCTAGCTGATAATTCTTTGTTTTGTTTTATCTGTATTGATGTTAAGATTACATCCCAACAGCTATCCAAAAGGAAAAATTGCTTTTATACAACTGTGATATTCCTGGTGTAAGAGCAAAGTATAAAATGAGATTTGGCTAATAGCCTAGTACAAAAATAACATATGTATTTTAAAGTCCTTAATACATTGTTCTGTACTGTTACATTCCAGTGTGTGTCCTAATCAAATCATTTTGAAAAGTTAATTGAGTCAGTGGCAGTACACAGCCATGATTTCACAGATATTTTACTTTACTACTGCCTAGCAATAGTTACTTGTGACTCATCTGCAAAGGTGAGCAGGTTCATTTTGGTAAGGGCTGCTACTTGTTTCACTACTGGCACAATATCTTTGTGTAAATCTTACTCAAATCCAAGTCTTCATCAAGCAGAACCAGTAACTAAACTACTCTCTTCCTCTGTCAGTATCCATCTTGCTATTCCCAGAAACTGAAAAGAGCAAACATAGAACTAGAAAAAAATAATAATAAACTCGTTAACAGAGAAATAAAAGTACAACCCTCATCTTCCCGCCTCCACTCCAGTATACTGCTAAAGCAGAACAGCTTTTTAGACTTTTGGCCCAAACTAATCCTATTATTTGTTTATTCTATTAAAATTCACCAGATGTTAATTCAGCTTTTTAGTTCTTTCCGTCCTATAAAAATAACTTTACCATGTTTATCTCACCAGGTTTTTTTTTTTTTAAATGTTCAGAGATAATGTCCAGAAGCTGAGTAGCACTGTGCTAGGCATATAGCCTGTGGTTGAACTGATTATGACCACAATCATCATCATTTTGCAAATGGTACTAAAGCAAGCATTACTAGTTTTTGGCATGTGATTCCTTGTTTCATGTGGCACTTAAATATACTTAATTACTTAGGCTTATTTTCATAAAGATGTCAATTTGCTGTATGACAAAATCATGGATTTCCCAAACCCTCTTCCTCAGACCTTTATTCCTGCTTCAGGTATAACGCAGTAACTGTAACCAACTGTGCTCCCTCCCATACTTGAGACATTGAGACTTTTCTTCCAAGCTAAGGTTTGAATATCTACAGCTGACTACTTTGCTCACTCCTGATCTGCAGTTCCTGATCCTAATTTGAATTTCCAAGATAATTCTTCCCTTTAATACCTGAAGACTAGCTACACTTTCTAATTTACCTGTCACTTCCTTCCACCAGTTTGTTTCATCTCAATTGTTTGTGCTAGCAAAATTATTCCTTCTCCATTTTTAAACTATCAGTATAAGATTATATAAAACAATGTAAAAATGTTAAATGTTAAATGCTAAGTACTGGATGCACTGTGATTTTGTAAGAAATAAGAAAACGCTCAATATGTCAATAGAGAGACTTTTAATTTGCTCTTTCTTTATTATGTTTGTTGCCTTGGGACTTTCTGATATGTACTTTGATTCTAATACAAATTGAAATACATGTAATTTGGGGCTACTGACATTTATTGCAATAATTCATGTCTCTGGATTAGAATATGGGCCACAATGTGTAGGAAAAAAACGTATAGACTCTAGAGAAGTAAGAACCATTTCTATGACCAATAGCGTTCTAATATGATTACATGCATATTCATATATATCTAGCAAGTTCTCTAACTATGAAGGAAAGTTGTCTCAACTTAAAGAATGTATATATATATGGACTAAAATGTCTAAAGACACAAAACCAGTCATACATGAAAAGTATAACAAAATATATGTTCCTGAGAAATAAAGAAAGAGGAATACACTTTGCCTCATTATCATATGAAGAATCTGTATAAAATCAGATACTCTACATAGAGAAACACAAAATTTTTCTACTGATACATTTGCTAAGGCGTCTTTTAAAAATACAACTTTTATAATAGCAAATTTCAAATAAATGCTTTTATTTACCACATTTGTCATCTCAGTTTCCATAGGGTGGCCATTCTAATTTTCAGGGCTCAAGATTCTTTGATTTTTTTCTCCCACATAATCTAAATCCCATGTCAGTAGCCCATGAAGATCAACCATTACTTGGATCCCCTCAGTACTAGAGATTTTTAGACTTACAAATCTCAAACTCCCAAGTCACTTTGTCTTAAACCTATACAGATAGGTTTACACTTTGTCATACGTTCAATCTGCCAACTACTGGATCCACTGTCACTGTCCAGATCTATAGCTTCTCCTTATTCATGTGTGTATCTATTTTTGACTCCCACAATAGCTGAGTTTTTGTTTGTTTGTTTTGTTTTTGTGAGAGAGAGAGAGAGAGCGTGAGCGCACAAGTAGGCTCCCCGCTGAGGAAGGACCCTGATGCAAGACTTGATCCTAGAACTCTGGGTTCATGACCTGAGTAGAAGGCAGATGCTTCACTGACTGAGCCACCCAGGCATCCCAAAACAACAGCTGAGTCTTGATAGCTTGTCATTTCAAACCCGAGACTCACCAGTACCCCAAGCAAATTGCTTGATTCTCCTACACCTGCCCTACTGAATCTCAATTGGGTCCTTTACAACTGATGAGTGTTGCTGTTGAAAAATATCACAAAACTAGAGAGGGCATTAAATTGGCAAACTGAGCACTGTTCACACTGTCACCCTCATGTGTACCATTCACCCCAAGTCCTTAGGGATAAAAGAAAAAGATTTCATTAAGTAACTGGAGAGAAAAGAAGTATAAACTGTGGTTGATTAAAGTCTGTGAGAAATGCCTAAAAAACAAAACAGATGAGTGCAGACTGAAGGAATCCCCAACTCAAAGCAAGATATTAGAAGCAGAGATGAAGACACGGAAATAGCGGATTAAGATACACAGATGACACACAGTTCTTACATCTGTTGGAAACTGCTTTTGGAAGGAAAAAACAGAGAAATTTTCAAGGAAGGCAGCATTAAAGAAAGATTATGAAAAAGCTTCTCATAACTTCAAAGATCCTCTGGGCTGAAGGATAAATTAAAGATAATACACATGTGTGCACACACACACACACACACACACCTCGATATGTTGTGATGAAATTTGTGAACATCAAGAATAAAGAGAAAAATCTTAAAAGCTGTCAGAGTCAAAAGAAAGATTACTTACAAAGGAAGAAGCATCAAATTGACATCAGATTCCTTGTGAGCAACCCAGGATACAAGAAGACAGAGAATAGTATCTTGAGCAGTCTAAGGGAAAATAACTTTGAAGATCGAATTCTACACCCACCAAAGCTATTATTCAAGTGAGAGGCAGAAATAAAGATATTTTTAGAATTAAAGGAACTTTGAAGTTTACTACCTCAGGATTCTCTCTGAAAGAACTGTTAGACAATATAAACCAATAATAAGAAGAAATCCAGGAGGAAGGAATGAGATAAAAGACATAATGGATAGCAAAGAGGGTAATAAAATACACCAAGTTTACACAAATGTTTATTTAAAAGCTTAAATGTACACATTTTAATATTTAAAATACAACCACTTAAATATAAATTTTAAAAATAATGTAAGTGAAGCTTAATAAGTAAGGGAAATGAAAGTTACAAAGGATTAGGAGAAAATAAAAGTGTGCTAAGACTTTTGGTTGTTGTTGTTCTCAGGAATATTAGAGATACTAATTAGCCCTAGATGTTAGAAGAATATGTTTGAATATGTGCATTAATGATTTTAAGGTAACCACAAAAGGTAGAAACAAATAATGTATTTATAAAATAGTAGAAGAAAAACAGAACTAAAGAAAAAATTCATCAGCCTAACTAAAGGCAGGCAAAGGGACAAAATAAACTAGAAAATATGATAAGTGAAAAAAAAACTAAAATAATTCCAAACATATCAGAAATTATAGAAATGAGAATTTTTTAAATTCATTAGTTAAAAGTTAAGAACTTTTATATTGAATTAAAAAAAAACCAAATCTAGTAATGTTTTTATGAGATATACCTCAAACCCAATGACACAGGAAAATTAGGAATAAAGAGATGAAAAGAGGTACATTTTAAGCAAATGCTAACATGCAAAAATCAGGTGTCACAATGCTAATATTGAAAAAAAAGCATTAAAAGAGATGAAGGAATTTTCATACTGATAAAGAAGCAGGTCATAAAGACATTTCCAAAGGAACATGTCTCTATGAAACTAAGAATTTTTCAAATATGTGAAACAAAAACTGAGAAAACTACAAGAATAAACTGTCAAAACTAAGTTTATAATGAAAAACAATTTGCAGCTTTCAGAAATTCATAGTAAATTTGGGCTCTTTCCATAGTTTGGCTGTTGTTGATAATGCTACTATAGCTTTCTGGGAGCATATACCCCTCTAAATTAGTACTTTTGTATTCTTTAGGTAAATCCCTAGTAGGGCAATTGATTGATCCCAAATGTCCACTGACAGATGAATGGATAAAGAGGAAATAGTAAATAGTGGAATATTACTCAGCCATGAAAAAGAATAAAATCTTGCCATTTGCAAGGACATGGATGGAGCTGAAGAGTACCACACGAAGTGAAACAAGTCAGTCAGAGAAAGACAAATATATGATTTCACTTACATGTGGGCTTTAAGAAACAAAACAAATGATCATGGGGGAAAAAAGAGAGACAGGCAAACCAAGAAACAAACACTAAACTATAGAGAACAAAGTGATGGTTACCAGAGAAGTGGGTGGGGGGTTAAATAGGTGATGGGGATTAAGGCGTGCACATTTTACGATGAGTACTGGGTGTTATATGTAAATTTTGTACCCGAAACTAATACTACCCTGTATGTTAACTGAAATTTAAATAAAAACTTAGAAAAAAAAGAAATATATCTCATTAGAAAACCCAAGAGTATCTATTTTTAAATTGTTAGAAATAATAATGAGAATCAACAAAGCGGCTAGATACAAGATAAACACATAAAAATTATATTTCCTGTACACTGAGATCAATATACAAAGTTTTTTTATACACCATCAATATCCATTTGAAAATGTAATAGAAGATTTATAATTAATGATGACAACTTTATCTCTCTTTTCCCTTCCAAACCATGTTAACATTACTAAATTATTAAGCCACAGGAGAAAGAACTGGCAGTAGACAACAGTGAACTCAAGATGCGTCAGTTCAGATGTTGAGAAAGGAAGGCATAACTGACTTAGAGTGACAAAGAATGTTACCACCTAAGTGCTTATAGAGTGTGGGAGGTGGTAATGGAAATATTGATGGTAATGGACCCAACTGACTCTGCAGACCTTCAAAAGGTTTTAATACCTGGAGACAGTAGGGACCAGAAACATAAGAAAGACTTTGCCTGGGGCTGAAAGAGAGAGAGAGAGGCTGGTTGAAAATATATATACAGAATAGCTGAAACTCTGTGTTTCCTCTCCAACTCAGTGAAGTCCTGTACTGTCAGAGAGAGGTCTAGTCTCTGCAAAATTGAATGGGTTGTGTTCTGAACTCAAGTATCAGTCTCATTAATGGGTAGGTATACAAGGCAGATACAAGTGTAAATATTAACTTTTAAGCATCCTCGTCTCATTTTCTCCTTACTTCTGCTCCCAGAATGCTAGCAGGTCAGAAATGAAAATCACCCCCAAGGGGGAAGAAATCTTCAGATACTGGCTCATCCTTCACTAAGATACTGTGAAATCTTTCATTAAGTCCATCTACCCATATAGAACTTTAAGTCATTTTTTAGGGCCTTGCTTTTATACATGAATATACAACCAGTGATATTCAGATAATTGAAAAAATCTTCCAACATGGAAAAAAGAAAAAAGGTCAAGAACAGAAAAAGTGGAAGAGTGAGGAGAGACTATGGTGGTAACAGAAAAATAAAAACTTCAAAAGCAGGGGGCACCTGAATGGCTCAGTGGGTTGGGCCTCTGCCTTCAGCTCAGGTCATGATCTCAGGGTTCTGGGATTGAGCCCAGCATTGGGCTCTCTGCTCAGCAGGAAGCCTGCTTCCTCCTCTCTTTCTGCCTGCCTCTCTGCCTACTTGTGATCTCTATCTGTCAAATAAATAAGTAAAATCTTTGAAAAACAAAACAAAACAAAAAAAACCTTCAAAATCAGTCTAAGTCCTTCAGAAACTGAGAAAATGAATTGTACCTACAAAACAAAACCACTAGGGAAAGATTATCAGATGAAAGAAAAGGTCCTATTCATAATGACGATAGAAACCATAAAACAACTCAAATACATTTAACAGGAGCTTCATGTAGAAAATTACAACATTTAATTAAGGGGCACAAAACAAGACTTGATTAAACGGGAAAATATATATGGGAATTGGAGAATCAGGGTCATATAAACGTCAATCTTTCCCCAACTGATAAATATATTCAATATAATTCCCATCAAATTTAAATTTTCTTCTTTTAGTTTGGCAAACCAATTCTAAGTCATAGAGAAAATCAAATACAAAGAATAGCCCAGAAAGTTTAAAAGAAATTTTTAAAAAAAGAAGAAAGAAAAGAAAGAAGCATACAGGGTTTTCCCAATGACATAAAACAGAATAATATGTAGACAGATGATCACCATCCCTATTTTGCCAATGATGGTTTGAAGAGACTAAGTTACTTAGCCAATGTCTCATGGTTAATGAGTTAGGAGGAGGAGTTAAAACATGGTCTCTGGGGCACCTGGGTGGCTCAGTGGGTTAAGCCACTGCCTTTGGCTTGGGTCATGATCTCAGGGTCCTGGGATCGAGTCCCGCATCGGGCTCTCTGCTCAGCAGGGAGCCTGCTTCCCTCTCTCTCTCTCTGCCTGCCTCTCTGCCTACTTGTAATCTCTCTCTGTCAAATAAATAAATAAAAAATAAAATCTTTAAAAACAAAACAAAACAAAAAAACCATGGTCTCTGACTCCAGGGCTTGTGCATTTCCTTAACTCTGTCACACGGCTTTCTGACAATTTTTTTTTGCACATCCATAGTCTAATCCTCACAACCTTTTATATCCTCTCAATGTTCCTTCTTATTCCTAAATCAGATAACCTTGCCTTCAACATTACAGATGAGACACAGACTATCCATATTATTGCTATCTTCATATTTCCCATACTCTTTACCCCCTTCCTCCTTTCCAAATCAGGCCCTTCCCCTTCCAGGAGGTGGTATAATAGAGTTAAGAGATAGACCCTGGAATGGCATTTTGGGTTCACACACTGACTGCTGCATTTACTGGTTGTTACTTAAAATCTGTGTGCCTCTCTTTTCTCATTAAAAAAATGAGGATAATTACAGCTTTTACCTCATAAGACTTTCGTAAAGATTAAAGAGCATGGTGCATATAGATTTGATGCATAGTAACCATGCTTGATCCTATATTTGGTCAACTATATACTTGTCTCCTTTAGTTAGTTCCTGTATACCTATATACATAATTTCTTAGCCTACAAATCTGTTGAAATCTCTATCTTCAAATAACCAACCAATCCACCTTCTTTTTATTGGTTTATTCACAGTGGTTCTCATTGGGTGGTTCTCTCTCTTTCCAATTGTAGTCAAATTTCTTGAAAGGTTAAGCTATCCATCAGCTTCTTTACTACATGTTTACACATTTTCTTTCCCTCTAGCATCTCCCCTCAGTGTCCCTCTTACAGGAATCACCTATGACTTTCTAATTTCCAAATCTAACATATGGAACTTTTTTTAAGTCTCCTACAAAGACTCTGGACCTTAACATTCTCATAGGGTCTTTCAAGTTTTCCGTAGCTCTAAAATTCTACAACAGCATGAATACTGTCTAATTAAAAGTCTAACGGAGCTATTCATTTCTTGAATTAATTTTGGCAATTTATATTTTACCACTAATTATCCATTTCATTTATATTTTCCAATGTCTTACTATGTGATTGTAGATAATGTCCTCATAAATTTTAAGAAATACTATTTTTTTTGCCTCTAAGTTTGCTTATCTATATTTCCTATTTCTTGGTCAAAGATGTCTGCTTTACTAATTTATTTCAAATCTTAATGATTCCTTAAGTCCAACTTTCTAGAAAAATATTATTACATTAATACCAAGATGAATTTCTTAAAGTGTAAAATATAATTATTTATTCTTTTCATTTGGCAGACTTTCAAGGATTCTAAGGGAAAAAACGAACTATGTTTACCTTATTCCCAGCATTCAAATAAATCAAAGAGTTCTAGCATTTAAAAATAAGCAATCATTGACACCAATTATGTAACTATTTCAAAAAGCAAAAGAGAAAATGCTTTTGAGGAGAGATATAGGATATTTAAAAAAAAAAAAAAAACTCCAAGCAATAGAGAATGCAGAGAAGCTTGTTTTTGCTAGAAATATGAAAAACAGAATTTTGAGATGAAACACTCCAGTAGAATATTTAGAAACTCTCAAACAGTATCAATATCTGCATACTTTAATTGCAGTATTTATGGGGAAATCAAGAATTACTGAAGTTACTGCAAAATTTAACAATTTCAGATGAGCTGGAATCATTCCTACATATGAAGCAATTATTATTTGAATTATTTAGATAATTTCCTCCACTCTCACACTAGTTTGTCTATAATAAGTAAATAGACAACATGATGACTATAGTTAACACTTCTGTTTGACATATAGGAAAGTTGAGGGTAAGTCCTAAGAGTTCTCATCACAAGGAGAATTTTTTTCTTGTTTTCTTTCTTTTCTTTTCACTTTGACTATATGAAAAGATGGATGATGTTGGCTGAACCCATTGTGATCACTTCACAATATGTGTAAATCAAGCCATTATGCTGAATGCCGTATACTTATACAGTGATTTATATCAGTTATTTATTAATAAAACTGGAAAAATTATGGATATGTATATCTTGATATTCACGTGGAATAAAACATGTTCAAGACATATAACCTTTTAATTCTGAGATGCACCTGTAACTCCTTACAAGTGAATCATGTTATGGGAAGAAATTCTGGTTCATCACTATAGTAATTTCAAAGACAGCCCTTAAAAGGTTGCACTAATAACTATTTACATTGTTCAAAAAAGAGGTTTTTACAGACTAAAAATAAATTACTGTGTGAAATACATTAATGGATAAAAAGCGCTTGCACAAAGATAACACAAAACTCCATGTATAGTAAGTGCTCAGTAAATAATAGCTGTTAATAATAAGGTTATAATTAAAAGCATAATTAATTAATCCATAATTAAAATACATGGATTAATTTTCATTTGGCATAACAAATGTAACTGAAAATGTTTGAGACTACATTTTTTTTTTGAGACTACATTTTAAAGGATGATAAAAAAACTAACTTATCAAGCACCTACTCTGTCTTAAACATCAACTTTGTGACAATGCCATAAGGTAACTATTTCTATATGAGGAGATTAAGGTCAGAGAGGTTAAGTAACTTGTCTGAAGTTACACATGTAGCAAATGAAGGAGCAAATGTTCTTTTCTTTACCACATGTTGCCCTTTGCTGACATATTTTTATTTCTATGGTTATACTACATTATATCAAGCCAGTGCAAATTGTTGTGCAATAGCAGGATGGAGATGGTAAATAAATAGATGTTAAGATATACAAACAAAAATCACATTAAGTGATTAGTCTTTTTTTTCCAAATCACAACCAAAAGAAGAATGCATCACTGGCTAACTGAATATGATGATGATGATGATGATGATGATGATGATGATGATGATGATAAGAAGAAGAAGAAAAGGATGCATCATTTAAAAATACAGTTTTGGTTATGAAGAGCCCATCAGCACATGTGCAAACATAGTTTGAGGTTATCTGGACAGAGCAAATCCCAATGAGATGTCCAGTGGGAACTGTGACTACAAGATTCATCATGTTGTAATTAAAGGTTTTATGATATTAATTCCATCAAAACTTTCTGTTAATGTCACTTCATTCAACCTCCTTCGTTCCATAGCTGCTTTGACATGCTATATCAAAAGCTATGTCATTTGTAGATAACAGACAAATGTCTCTCATAGATCCAAATACTTAGCTGGTGCATTCTTCCTCTTGGATATAGTGGAAAATATCAATAGAAGAGATTTTATAGGATTTAGTTTTCTCTTGAAAACTCTTGTTTCACTACTAAAAAGTTGCAATACCTCCTTAAAAACTATGGCACAAAGCTATGATAAAGAAACATTATTATCTCTCTGATCCATCTTTTTGGGGAAAAAAACACTTTGGAAAACAGAAGAAATTGCTAATATAAAGTCATGTATGATATGAAATAACGAATGAATGAAGAAACACAGGCAGTTGCTAAATATGAGAATCTCAAACAATAACAATTCTTATTTGCTAGGCTTTTATAATTTCATATTAAAATGAAGCAGTACTATTAAAAAGGAAAGAAATGCTAGATAGATGTCAATAGAGATAAAAATCTCTTTCACAGATGTCAAAAATATGTATCTTGCAGAAAACATGTTCATATTTTGAAGACCTTGGAAAGTTTGTCACACATAACAGGAAAATCTGAGTCTTTGAAATGTGTCCTTTGGGAGACTAAACATTTGTACATTGTACCAAGCAGATGCTTCATTATACACTGTTATCTCCAGGCTTAGAAAATGACAATTTTATTCAAAATGAAATATAATTAAGTCACTTGCTAAATAAGGCCAAGAGTTCAGCTAAAGCTTTACTAATAATTTAGAAATTTTATATAATGTGTTATAAGCGCTAAGATGTCTCTGAGAATTGATTTATGCTGCGTTCTATAACAGAAGAGAAAAATCAATTGTGAGTGGAATTATACCCTCCAATGTAATGAAGCACCATATAGGGTCACTCAAAAAAGGATGATAGAAATGGAAGTATAAAGTTGCCTTCAGCTTGTATTGAGCAAAGAAAACAAAACTTTGTAGCTCTGTTGTTGAGGTTTCTAGACAAAACGTTTCTCTGAGGATTGGGAAGGCAAAGCAAAGTAACTCTTTTATATCAAAAAGACATTTGTTTATTCCATTTATCAAGTTTAATCACCAGTCTGACTTGGTGTCACAAAACTATTTCAATATGGAATGAAAATAGTTTTTGATTCAGGTGTGCTGGGTGGCTCAGTGGGTTAAACCTCTGCCTTTGGCTCAGGTCATGATCTCAGGGTCCTGGGTTCGAGTCCCGTATAGGGCTCTCTGCTGGCAGGAAGCCTGCTCCCCATCCTCTCTCTCTCTGCCTCTCTGCCTACTTGTGATCTCTGTCAAATACATAAATAAAATCCTTTAAAAAATTTTAAAAATAGTTTTTGATTCAGAGGTGGTATAGGATGAAAAGGTCCTACTCTGCAGAGGCAGGCTAGTATTTCTCAGCCTTGGTTGTGCCATAGGATCACCTGGGGAGCTCTAAAAATGAAGAACTATTAATGCTATCCCCTAAGATTCTGATCTAATCAGCCTAGGGTGGAGCTTCAGCATCAGCATTGCTAGGGCTCCCCAGGTGATTCTAATGGGCAGCCAGTGCTCACAATCAGCATCTAGAACAATCACAGACTGACTCCTAGCCATGGAAGCTACCAAATGTGTGACCTTGCACAAACTATTCACTTCTCACAGCCTCAAAGTCTTGGAGCTGTTGGATGAGAGTTAAAGTATTTACTACATTGGGTTATTTTAAGATTACACGTAATAAATGTAAAGTGCTTAGTTCTCAAGGGGTTCTAAAAAGTATTAAACAGTAATGACCATTCATGCAAATTCTCAACCCCTTAGAGTAACTTACCTCATCTTAGGTAGTTCCTAAAGTTCTGGAAAGAGTAATGAAAATGGAGTCCTTTGCTATGTATTTATATTTGAACTTAGAATGACCTTAAGAATGGATAGACTTCTTTATAGTTTCTGCTATGAAAATAGAGTCCAATAGCTAACAGTGAAGGGTGTGTGGGGAGGAAAAGAGCACAACAGAGTAAGGCTAGTCTTAAATTATGCTAAATGTGATCATTGGGCCAGTTTTAGGACTCTGGGCATGTTGATTTAGGGAGATCTCAAAGAACTTCTACTCCAAAGTACCAATTGTCAATCCTGAGTTTGGATACAAATCCCTAATTGCTTATCTCTGAGCCACCCAACCCCAGATATTTCAAACCCGATATGTCTAAAAATTAACTTTTCACCCTCCCTGTTAAGCTAGATTCTCCTTTTGTGTATGGACTTTACTGACCTCTCTATTTCTGTGACCTTAGATGGGGCCATCACTCACTCTCTCCTGGAGTATTAGTGACAGAGGGAGATTTCTGTGAGGAGAGCACCCTTCTATTGGTCCTTCCTCCTTCGGCAAGAATGAAGTGAAGCTCCAGACCTAAGTATGACAAGATGTTCCTATTCTTTCCCCTCTACAAGTTAAAGAAAAAAAAAAAAAAAGAAAGAAAGAAAGGTCTTAGACTATATCTGCCATATACTAAGTCCTAAATAAATATGACCGTAGTTACCAGTATTTTAATAATTACTCCAAGGGGAACTGAATATAAGGTTTATTTCTACAATGAGAAATACTAAAGTATGTTTAAATGTTAAGTGAAGAATCAAATAAAGAAACTGTCCTGTCTCCACGGACAGGAGAAATCTGATAAAAATGAAATTTCAAGCACAAGAGAAGAACTAGCCTTTGATAAGAAGAAAGTCCTCTCTTGATTTAAAGCATGCAGGAAGGAACAAAGATGAGGTGAAAATGTAGATCAGATAGCATATCTTAGCTACATTATCTTTGGTAGCCATCATGGCTACCAAATTCTTTTTGAAGTAGAAGTTGGGTCTGTTGTTAAAACTAAAGATGTAGAAAGGAAATCAGTGGTTTGAATATGTTTGAACAAATCAGAAATTCTCTCGAGAACTGGAAAACCAGGTAACATGGAATTGCCAGGCAGCATTGAAGCTACCTTGAGCTGAGTAATCACACACTTGTCAGCTCCAAAACCAAAGACTATGCAGCATAGACGTCCCTCCGCCCACCTCTGAAATTAAGAATTCTAGTTCCCTGCAAAAGTAAAGAAATACTAGTTTTGCTATTTTTCTAGAGGGGTTTTCTCTGGGTTCCTGTTTTAATGGACCATCTGGTATATGGTTCCATTTTCTTCCCCCTTTGACTACACATGATGCACTCCTTACTATTATGTCCAAGAAGATACAAACCAGCTCTATGGAAACAATGGAAGCTAGCTACTACCAAGAACAAATCAAGATTTTAGTCCATTTGTTGGGAAATGCTGAAATCACAATGTAACAAATCTCGTACACTGGAAGCAAAATCGAAGAAGTGTCTCAAGCTTCTTATCTTTTGATAAACAATTACCTTTGAAAGTTTAGAAACCTACTAGGCTAGATTCTCAGTTTCTCAGCAGGTGGAACAGATGACTACATTCAGAGTACTATAATCCAGATTGGACAAAAATAACAGATGGCAAAACACACTATTTCTAGTACCATTACTTTTACAAGCAACGGCTATAAATACCTTTTTGGAAGAAATTCATTTATTGGAAAAGAACAGTTTAGTCCACACAAACCCCAAGTGATCTTTTCCTTTACCGTGTCTTAAAAGATTTTATCATTGAAAGATTTAGCATCAAAATAGTTACTGAGTACCGAGTGCATGAAAAATCCAGCATGAGGCAAGTTTTAAACATTTTACACAAAACCATAAAAATTACATATGTGTAAAAACACATTTGTAAGCATTTACGACATATGCATGTGTTTAAGTTGGATTACTGTAATGAGTAAAGTCAAGAAGATAAGGATACTTCATATTCTGAATTGACTTTTTTGATAAAACAGATTCCTAAAATTATTTGATTTCTTTTATCACTATAAAATAGAACTGAATTTTATTAGTACAGTTCACTTTCAAATCCAGAGTCTAATCAAGACTAGCAAAAAGTTGGTTGAAAGGAGGAAGGAAGTACATTTTTAAAAAAATTTTTATCTGGGGGGGGTGTGGGAGGTGGAGAGAGAGAGAGTCTTTAAGCAGGCTCTCTGCTGAATGAGGAGCCCCTGACATGGGGCTCGATCTCAGAACCCCGAGATCAATGAACTGGTTGAAATCAAGAGTCAGATGCTCAACCAACTAAACTACCCAGGCGCCCCAGGAAGTACAGCATTATTTTACTTTATTTTTACAACATTAAAAAATTAGTAATGTATTATGCAATACCCTCAAACTTTGTTTAGAAATGGTGACAGCTGGATCACAATGTTTCTTGGTTGAGCCCAAGCTTTGTTATGAAGCTCCTTTGGTTTCAGTACGACATGTCTTGCTTTATACCATTTCCTCTTATCATATTTAAGATATTTATTACAACCAAGTAAAAAGTGTCAAGAGGAAAATAGAAGCAAAATCCCAAAGACCATTATGTCAAAAATAGATTTTACCAAATATTTTAAGTATAGTCTTCTATTCTTATATCACGTCTTTAAATTATACAGTTTAAAGTAATGTAGATGAGTGGAGAAACTCCCTCCATTTTTACTCACAAGTAGAACAGTAGTGTAGGGAGAGAAAAAGAGATCTGGGCCCAAGGTTGACGGGGAGAGGGTGAGGAGGGGAGGAGAAGGAGTTGAAATGTGTTCCCAGTCTTCTCTAAAGAGCTATAATTTCATTCTCCTCATTTTAAGAGGGTGAAAACCGCTCCTCTCACCCCACCTCCAACCTTGCCTCCTTCTATTCTTCTCCATACATTTTTGCCTTCTGAGGAGAGGCGTGGCAGCAGTCAAAGTTAGTATTGGAGCAGGAAAGAGAGAAGAAAGAGAATCCAATTACATCTAACAACTTGTCCTCCTACTTTGACCACAATGTCTTAATGCCAGGATTCCACAAGGAAGAGAGCTTTGTGCAGAATCGACTTGATTCAAATGAACCAAATACAGTACTTTATAAATAACTGAATCATTTCAAATCAAGCTAATATTATATAAATAATACCTGTCTTTTCTAAGTACCTACTTATTTATCTTATTCAGTTCAATATGAATATGCTAAGCGTATATTTCTAAAAGGAATCAGATTATGATTCATATTCAGTTCTCAATTACAGCCTCTCAATGCATGAAATATTCTCTTGTAGTAAATGAAGCACTTTGAGAAGAATACACATTCTTTCAGGTTTCTAGGATCCTGTTTAATGCAGGACTATAGCATATAATGATTGTACCTTTGAATAATACAACACCTTTTTTCGCTCCCTGAATTCAAAATCACTTTCTCTTATATTATTCTATTATTTGTTAGAAACTTCTATTCTTATGCTTATTTCATTGATTATAGCTTCCTAAGGTCAGGTTTGTTTTCCTTTTATTAAATCCAGTGGAATACCTAGCACATAAGTTTTATCCAGTAAATATTTACCGTATGAAAAAATTTAAGAAAATAACTCTGTTATTAATACTTTCAAAGGAGGTTTTGGTCTGAATATTTATGTTCTTGCTTAGTGATAACTATGTGTGAGGAATTCTTCACCACTGTTGTAGAAAAGACCAGCTTCCTCAATCCTTGCTCGGTCCTTCTCACATGGCAGAATATTAAAAAAAAAAAAAAATGGGTGCCTGGGTGGCTCAGTTGGTTGAGCACCTGCCTTTGGCTCAGGTCATGATGCCAGACTTCCAGGATCAAGTCCCGCATCGGGCTCCCAGCTCCTTGGGGAGTCTGCTTCTCCCTCTGACCTTCTTCTCTCTCATGCTCTCTCTCACTCATTCTCCCTCAAATAAATAAATAAAATCTTTAAAAAAAAAAAAAAAGTAATCTCTGAGCACATGGGGATCCAGAATAAAAACTGAACTTCCCAGCCTTTCTTTTAAGGTAATCTATAAATAGATTCTTGCCCATGGAAGACTGACAATAGTATAGGAAATATTGGAATAATATTGGAAAGTTATCTTTTTCTTCTTTCCCTGTTTTCCTTTGTTATCAGATGGAATATTTACATGACGGCTGCAGCTAGTTACAGTAATCTTGGACACTGAGGTGGAAATTTCAAGTCAGAATAAGGTCACGAGGAAATGGGCCCCTTGTGACCAGGGAGTTGCCTACATTTATGTGAGCATGAAATAAACTTTTATCTTTTCTATATCACTCTTGTTTTGGGTTTTTCCCATAATTCAGTTAAGCCTATTTGTTACATTTGGTATCAATACATAAAAGACAGACATGTTTCATCACGCTCTCTCTTGATAAAATATTATATACTACGCTTAAATAAATGTGACCTATGAACCAACTGGAATAAATTTATACTTATTTTCTAAGCTCTAAAATCAATCCAATTATTCACACTTCATTTAATAGGCTCTGAACCATTTATTCCTCAACTCCACTGAATCCCCTTCACTTAGGAATAATATCTGTGAAGTGCAATAAGTTTTAAAAAAAACTTTAACACTCCCTAACTCAGAATGCCTGGATGGCTCAGTGGGTTAAGCCTGCCTTCAGCTCAGGTCATGACCTTAAGGTTTTGGGGTTGAGCCCAGCATGGGCTCCCTGCCCAGCGGGGAGTCTGCTTTTCCCTCTGCCTCTGCTCTCCCCATGCTTGTGCTCTCTCTCCCTCTCTCTGACAAATAAATAAATAAAATCTTTAAATAAAATCCTATCTTGTATGAACCTTATATCTAACAGGAAAAGTAGATATAATCACTGTAATTTTAAGTTTATGGATGAATAAAACATGCCCAGTGAAGCTGAGAGATTTTCCTAAAGTCACACAGTAAAGATCCAAAGTCATGTCTTTTGATTTATTTCATATCTCATTTACTTTCCTCCGCACCAAATGATCTTAGTGGATCTGTTTGAATTAGAAATGACCTTTATCATCTAAAATTACTATACTAGAGCAGATCTTCTCACAAAACATGTAAAACTTCTCACTAAATAAAATTCTTACCTTTTTCCTCCCTGATTTTCTAGTACATGCATGTCAAGATTCCTATGTTTCATATTGACCTAAATGTGATATTGCCACCAGAATTTACACTCGAGTTTAAAATTTAATACATAACATGGAATGAACCACCTCACACCCTTATTTGGGATTGGGCGCTCTGTGGCAGAGAAAGATTTAACATGTGTGCCAGCCATACATCCCAAATTTTCCTCCATCAGCAGGACAACTTCCCCTAGTTCTTCCAGTAGGATGTCCAGTTGGCCCATGATGAATGAGGACTACTAGGTATGTGATCCTTCTGGTATCGTTTACTATAGATCTTGAACCCAGAAACTGATAGGGCTTAGGAGAAAAAATATTCCACCTGTTTCAGTAAATAAAGGCAGAAGTAGGTCAAGCACAGCACTTGAAAAGTGTCTGAGAAAGGTTTAGAAGAATCTAGGAGATATGGCAATAATGTAATGTCCACTTAACTATTTTAAATAGGATGTTGCAGGAACTCAAAATACACCAATATTAAAACAAAACAAAACAAAACACCCTCACTTTTTTTTTAACCTGACTTATTTTTAATGTGGATCACTCAAGAATGAAGACAACTTTTAGCCTTGCTTAAAATGCAGCACTTGGCACAAGTGTGATTCTGAAATCCCTGAGAAATGCTGTATTTTGTAATGATGGATTCTTTAGTATCCTAACTTTATAAAGAATAATGACATTAAGATAAATTGTTGGAATCAAATACATGTCGATAAAAAGCAGTCATTACTGAGAATGCAATGCAGCTCTGCCTCATCCTTTACTTTGAAACTAGGGTAGGAGCCTAATTAGGAAAGCAAGAATGTTGTTGGTGACAAAAGAGGTTATTTTTACAAACATAACTAATACAGTGTCTTAAGAAAGAAACAAAGAGTAGAGGAGAATGAGAAGGTTTCACTCACGTAAACCACAAACTGCAGTGCAGTGTGATAGGGTCTATTGTAAGAAGCTTTTATCTCCAGGTGAGTGTGAAAAATCTGATGGGACACTCTGGGAGATCTTGCTTGACCTCTAAAGTCTTTGATATGCCCTCATATGTTCCACTGGTCCCTGTCCTACTGGATCAGCCCCATAAGCTGGTTTCACATTGCATTATTATTATAGTTTCCTTGTTTGTCTCTACACTCCTCCCCTTCCCCCCCACCCCCGCCCTGACACACGCTTACACAATAGAATTGAAGTATCAAGGAGGGAGCTTCCATTTGCTTTAATTTTGTTGCTGTCATTGTATACCCCCAAAACTGAGTACTGAGCCTGACCTGTGTTAAGAAATAAAAACCCTCAGGCGCTGAATGAATGAGTGATGAGTGAATTACCCTGAATGAAGGAGCAGCTTCTGTCTTTGCACGGCTGTATTAACGTGTCTGGTTATCTCCCTGAATGTAAGCTTCCTAAAACAGTTCTATTTTCAGTTCACTTCTCTATATGTTACTTTGCCCAGCACATGGGTTATCGATGATTCACAAATGAAAAGATATTCTTGTTTTTCCCGTGAGTAAAAAGAGGCAACATGCTATATTTTGACATGGAAGCGAGAGACTTCAGATAAAATCAAAACAAAAGATAAATCTTAGTGATCTTGCTTTATAAAGAAATTATGTGTTGGATGATAATACACCAAGGTATCACTGGGCTTAGGTAGATAGTATTATGATGGTTCTAGATGATCATGACATATTCTGAATTTCTATGATGTGAAAGAAAGTTCACATTAATTTACTAATCTGTACAATAACATGAATGTATATTTAGAGTCAATGATAAAAGACTATATAGGGGTTTGAAGAGTAAGAGAAAGCTCTGTGGTCAAAGAAACAGCCCGATGATTATTTACCTGAGCTTAAGACGGGATGGCCTCCTTAAGCCAGATCTTGATAAATGTGACCACGCCCTAGGGCTGGTGCCTATTGAGCTATTGGTTTCACCCGTTTTTCTCTCCTCCCATCCTGCCCCCCACAAATTCTGACACACTCATCTTCATTGGCCCCAGAGTAACCCTGAAGGCACTTATATGCAGAAAGACATAAATGTGACCCTTAATACTAAAAAAAGGATTAAAGTGAGTGAGGAGCATCTCGTTCATAGCAGGAAGGCAGCAATTATAATAAGTGAAAGATAATCTCACAGTTCTAGTCAGGAAGTAACTCATGTTCTACCAATCTCTACTGACCAGAAAAAGTGAACTTTGTGAAAACAGTAATAATCGCTGTAATAATGGCTTGTGGCACTGTCACAACTTGAACATTTTGTGATCAATAATCCGAGAGGGATTAAATAATGTTCCTTTGTTTTAGGAACAAATATATTTAGGGTAAGTATAATTTAGGAAATTGTATTTTTAATGACCATTAAAATTCCTTTTCGGGGGATACCTGGATGGCTCAGTTGGTTGAGCATCTGCCTTCAGCTCAGGTCATGATCTCACGGTCCTGGGATCGAGCCCCACATCGGGCTACCTGCTCAGCAGGGAGTCTGCTTCTACCTCTTCCTCTGCCTCTCTCCTTGCTTGAGTGCACTCTCATATTCTCTCTCTCTCTTAGATAAATAAATAAAAAAAAATAAAATTCCTTCTGTTTTTTTTTGTTTGTTTGTTTGTTTTGTTTCAATTTGAATGGCTACTAGGTGCCAAGTACTGAACTAAGTGGTTAGTTGCATTACTCTTAACCTTTACAACAGTCCTTCCAGAAAGTATTACCATTGATTATTATAACCATATACAAATAAGGAAAATGAGGCTCCAACAGATTAAGCAAGAAGATCAAAGTCCCCTAAAATATAATGAGCTATGCTGGGATTCATATCTAAACACCCTGAACTCCTCAGCCCATGCTCTTACATGACTCCATATTTCCTCTTAAGTATTTGAAAACTACAGATTCACACCTGATCCACAACAGACCTGGTGACTTACACATGCTATTAGCTACAATCTGCCATTTGCAAACCATTTTTTTTAAAAGATTTTATTTATTTATTTGACAGATAGAGATCACAAGTAGGCAGAGAGGCAGGCAGAGAGGGGGCTCGGAAGCAGGCTCCCTGCTGAGCCAAGAGCCTGATACGGGGCTCGATTTCAGAACCCTCAGATTATGACCTGATCTGAGGGCAGAGGCTTAACCCACTGAGCCACCCAAGCACCCTGCAAACCATTTTTTTAAAAATAGAAAGACTAGCACATACCTTCAAAGTTGAAAATGTCGATAGACCTAACTAGCCTGCCTAGAGGAGATAAACTGAGGAAAAATAAAGAAATATGATGCCTCTGAAGACAGGAGTCAAGGGGAGTCAAAAATATAATTCATTACTGACTTCTGTAGAGTTAAATGCCGCTTTCCGTCTGATCAAAGCGAAACAGTCCAAGACACAATTGGACATATAGCTTTTACATACAAAGACTGACAAAATAGAACTACCAAAGAAGCAAAAACGTTAACTTTTACTTGAGTTTAAGGTACCTAAGAGTCCAAATCAATATAGCTAAAAACATAAAGACGACAAAGAGTTGCAGCATCTAAGATACCTAGTTTCATTTTTATTAACATCCAGTAGCTATTTTTATCATACTCCCACTGCTAGTAGGAAAAGAATCTAAGAAACATATTATCCAGGAGAGGAAAGAACATTTTAACTTTTTCTTTTAAAATCTTTTTATTTTTGAAAAAGTCTTTGAAGTCCCAGAATCAGGAGTTTAAACTTCTTTAATATATTCACGTTCTGTGCATGTTATATATCTGTTTTGATTCAAAGTCTGGAGATAAGGGATTTTCTATGATGATTTAATTATTCATGAAATATAATTCTTAAGGAGAAAACCTACAACATCTACAACCCAAGTTTTAAAATGATCAACTTGCTTTGCTCTTCAGTATTAAGCCAAGACTGTTACAATTTTGGTTCAACTTGGCTATGAGAAAATAAACATACAACCTCATTTTTTTAAAAAAATTATGATTTGGTGGAAATTTTTGCTTCAAAAATTATTGAAAGAAGAACAAAACAGAAAGAAAAGTCAAAAGGAGATAAAAGTATAAGGTGGGTCGCAAACAGAAGCAGAGCTGTGAGAGCATTTGCAGAGCGGGGAGAGCACTCTGAGGTCAAGGACAGCAGCTTTGATAGGAGAGTCATAATTTATAGGAGACCGTTATTACTGAGCAGATGATGGGGTTCTATTTTGCGACTAAACCAAACCCTAAACTCTAGAAATGTAAAAGCTACTTTTTCCAGGCCTCTCATTACACAAAAAAGCCCTTCAGAGATAGATTAGTTTTATGTGAAATTTAAAAAAACAAAAAACAAAACAAAACAAAAAAAAACAACCACCACCAGTGTCTCTTATTGTGTAGGAGAGAAGATTTAAGGTGAAAATGAACATAAACAGCAAGCAGAGCTTGAGATGAGATGGCCTCCAAAAAGGATCAGATGATATAAGAAGTGAATATAGGACAGAACTTCCTAAGAAGGGATGTGTTGAGTGAGGAACTGCAGGACATAACGGGTGAGAAGGGCAAACTGCCCAACTTCAGAGAGGCTTCTTCCTGAAGCAAGGCCACCTCCTTTTCCTTAGAGTATTGACTTGAAAAAGCTTGGAATTATAAACTTTTTCTGGGCCACTTTGAGATGTAAATCTTTTACAGCCCAAAATCATCTTTTTTTTTTTTTTAACAATTTTATTTATTTATTTGAGAGAGGGAGTGTGAGAGAGAAAGAGAGAGAGTACGTGGGTGAGCACAAGCAGGGGGAGGGGCAGAAGGCGAGGGAGAAGCAGACTCCCTGCTCAGCAGGGAGCCCAATCCCAGAACTCTGAGATCATGCCCTGAGCTGAAAGCAAACAAAGGAAATGCTTAAATGAATGGGCCACCCAGGTGCCCCTAGGAACATCTTTCTTAAGAATCTAAAAACTCTCTTTGAAATGTACTCATCAAAAAGATGGTGTCCCTGTCTCTCCATCCCTGCAGAAGGGTAAGGGCCAAATTTGGATAAGCAACCATGTGCCAACATGGGTGGCCTAATCACATTGACCAGCCTTCCCCCATCACCATCTGGTACTTCCCATTCATCGGCACCAGAGTTTAATGATCCTCCCTCTTTTTGTTACGGCAGAGGTGAGTTCAATCTCTTTGCCCTATTGTAATTGTCTTTCTTCTCTGTTGCAATAAAAAGTCTTGTCATTTTTCTAAACCATTTTTTTAAAAGATTTTATTTATTTATTTGTCAGAGAGAGAGAGAGAGAGCACAGGCAGAGTGGCAGGCAGAGTCCGAGGGAGAGGCAGGCTCCCTGCGGGGCAAGGAGCCCGACGCGGGACTCGATCCCAGGACGCCGGGATCATGACCCGAGCCGAAGGCAGCTGCTCAACCAACTGAGCCACCCAAGTGTCCAGTGCAACTTTTCTTTTACAAGAGGAATACGCTTAGAGCCACTGAGTGCCTACGTGAGTGATCCTACATCCCTCTCATAATAATGGTGTGAGAACACAAGTTCCAAGAGGTCAAGCAACCAAAGTAAATACTTAGCAAGTGGAAGAATAAGAATTCACACTATGAGCTCCTTCTCAGTAAGGCCAAGCTCTTCTTACTTTTTATGTAAAAGAAAAAGCTAAAAACACAAATGATACATGTAAAAAAAGAAATTTGACAGAATTTGATTTTGAATCTATTTTTCATACTAAAATCATACATCAAAACAAAACTAAAATGTCTATTTTGAGTGCAACTCAAAATAGTACCTTTTTAGTGTTCATTTGCTTGGCTGCTTCTCCCATTTTAAGGTGTTCCTTAAATCACCAAATGAGACCCTTCTTCCTGAGTTCATCTTGTACAATTTGTGAACCATCCTCTGGAGATGTTTTGTTCTCCTTTCATTCAAGGCCTCTGAAAACTGACATTCCCCCTCCTTTCTTACCAGCTTTAGCAAGCAGACTGCAGGGGGAGAAAGTTCAGAGTTACCTCCTTTGCCTCCTTTGTATCTTAATGATAGGAAATGAGAGTACTTTAGAGGTGGCTTTTCTTGAAGTAGAGGTTTCCTTAATCTGTACTGGAATTAATGAAAAGCAGAAAGATGACAGAGTGGGATCTCCCCAGCCTTTGTTGGATTGGCATGTATTGGTTCTTTGGACTTCAATACATCAACAAGCTCCACTGGAAAAAAAAAAAAAAAACCATGACCTCCACTATCAACACTGCAACAAAATTCAGAGGACCAAGGCTTGTTGACCAAACTCCTGAAGTTTCTGCCATTGATGCACAGATGCGGTTTTGCATCAGTTAAGCTGCACTGATTACTGAGTGAAAATCTGAGAAAGACAGGAGCCAGGCTACAAGCTGCTTTACTGTGGCAAGATGACAACAGAAGCCTACGATACAGCCAAACTCTGCTTTTACCCTATTGGTATCCTCAATCTTTTTTTTTTTTTTTTAAAGACTTTATTTAACAGAGAGAGAGAGAGAGAGATAGATCACAAAAAGGCAGAGAGGCAGTCAAAGAGAGAGAGAAGAGGAAGCAGGCCCCCTGCTGAAAAGAGAGTCCGATGCGGGGCTCGATCCCAGGACCCTGAGATCATGACCTGAGCCGAAGACAGAGGCTTAACCCACTGAGCCACCCACATGCCCTGGTATCCTCAATCTTTTAAACAGGCAGTAGCAGATTTCTCAGAAAGAACAATGTCTACAAATGGATCAATCATATTCCTAGCACGGAGCCCAATGAGTCATGCGATCCCTGGAAGGCGATGATAAGTTCAGAGTCTGGGTTCAGACTTCTCTGCTGAGGGTTCCATAAAGCATCATGGCTCGGTCTCTATGTCCCTCATAGGAATGGTCTGAGGATAATATGACATAATTCAAGTGAATGTATTTTGAAATAAAAGCTTGGTAAGTTAGGAGAATTATTTTTATTACTAAGAGAGTGGCCATCTGTTTCTGAAGAACTCAAGTGAGAACATGACTCTTTGCTTTATATGGAGTAATTTTCAGATAATACGTTTTCACTGCCTCCTGCGCTTGGAACATTACTTGAGCTGAAAGATACTCTGTCTCATAATTCTCTGACATGTGTAGAACTCTAATTATTTTTAAGGAAGACATCAATTCATATTAACTGCTGATAAATACAGACATGTCCCAAAATGTGCACTTGGGAGATGGGAAAAGTAAGATAAGCAAGCAAGGATAACATAAGTGAATAAATAATGAAGAGACCGGAAACACTATGGAGTCTCTCATTTGTAAATTGTTATTTCAGGAAATAACCATCCATACTGGCTATTTACCATGATTAACCTTCATGCATCTATTTAATTCCTTAAATTTTTAGTGCAATTCTGTCAATTGTACTTACTACCTCTATTAACAATAATAATCCTATCTCACTTTGGATGTCCATCATTTGAGTTCATATGGAAATTAGAACAAAGTGTTCCATGTTTGGTGGGAGTCACCAACAAAGTGCAATTTTATGTTTGGCTTAAATGTCAACAGAAGCAGCGAGGATAACACAACTCCTCAGGCTAGCTGTACAATATTATAAGCCATTTTACATATGTAAACACGATGCTACTAATCTAAGAAGTAGGAAATATTTTCTCGAATTGTCCCCCAAGTCAATGAAATTTTCTGATTCACAGACGTATTCTAGTGTGGCCTGGACACGTGACTAAGGAGACTATGCCAACATTTGGAACAGAACAAACAACTGAAGGCAGTGAACATTAACAGCCAACCCTTCATGGCACTATGGTTGATTATACAGTGTGCAGATGATGGACTTTCTTTCTTTGACTCCATTAAGAATAGTAGCTACAGTCAAAAATAAACGTGGAATGCTGCACCCCTTTGACCGGTCAGGAGCAAGTGTTAGGGGCTACTGTGTTCCCTGCGTGGGTGTTTGCATGAGAGTGCATCTTTTCCTGGGATGGAGGAATTACCACAGGGACACCTGCGGTCACCCTCACTCCTGTCTGTTTCTGTTGGGTGGTTCAAAGTGTGAAACACTATTGTTCCAGGTAGTATGGCCTTTTTCTCAGCCTTTGGAGCACCTGCCACTCTCTCCCTGAATGCACTAGATTGTGGTCCTTTGGTGAGAAGCCTCAGTTCTCCAGCTGCTCTTCCTGCATTGTTCTGGGGAAGGAAGTTCAGCGTGGAGTTGGGGGAGGTGGGGGAGAAAGGGAGCAGGAGGAGCGTTTACCTGAAGAGGAAGTTCCTTAGTCCGGCCCCACTCGCTGCAATCCTGACCTAAGGCTTGGTCTGCTTCTCAACGGGAAGGTAGTACAATGACAGGCAGAGATCCTGACCAAAAATCACAGGGAGAGGCTGCCACTGATGATCAAATGAAGCTCCGCTGGTGTGTTTCTGTTGTTGCTTTATTTATAGATTAGATCTTCATTTCAAAGATCTTTGCATCTCCTGACATAGATAATTGAAAATTGGCTGCAGTTTTTTGTAACATCAGGCAGTAAAGTTGATTACTTTCCTTTTTCCCCTCTACTGCCAAATCTTGGCACTGCCTGCCAGGTCAGTCAGAGCAGGTTTGCTGCAGTGAGAGAGCTACAAGCAAAGGTAGAGAAGCCAGGAGTGACAAAACGTCACCGAACAGATCCTTGATTTTTCTCAGTAATTACGTTTTCAGTGTTAAACTGGACAAGGTGATATACAGAATGTACAATGGAAGTATTAGCACCAAAATAAAAATTTTTTTTTAATTGTTAGAAAAACTAATCTTATTTGTTAGTAAACAAAAAGGAGTGTGTGTGGTGGGGGTGGGGGGTGGGGATCAGAAGTCAAATGTACGTCCAATTCCTGTGCCTTCCAGGAACGAGAAAAACGGCTAACCTAGGAACTGAATCATTACATAATCCAGGCAGTATCTCTCCTGAAGCGTTATCAAGAGCCCAAATGTGAACATTTCCAGCCCCACTGCACAGGTTTTATCTTCATTATATAAGTACCATATGTGTAAGTCTTATTTTAAGAGCTAGCACTGCACTGTCCCTAGTAGAATGACACGTGAAAAAGATTCAATGTGGGAAGTGTCGAAGCGGATTGTAGAGAACCCAAAGGCTGCAGCTTGCCATCAAAGGCTCTATATTAGGTAAGAGACAGCATTTAGTCAAATCACTATCACTTTCCTGTCCCTCGGCTTGGCATGTTGAAATATTCCACTTCTATTTTTCTCCATCTGTCCTATTTACCTTGTAACTCCACATGCAAATTTAGGTACAGCTAAATATACAATGCCTTTTGAAATATGACTTATGAAATGTGCATGTGTTAGAAAAAGATTTAGCTTTTCAGAAAACATTTGATACCTCCAAATCTATCTTGGAAACGGGGCCTGTTCTCTTTAGTTCAGATGAATACACTGAATGACCAATCGGGCCCTGCCATCTTATTGCTTTTAAAAAAGGTTTTAAACAAGCTACATCAATCACGGCGCAGTCAGGGAAACGGAAAGCACTCTAGGTGTTTCAAGAAGAGTAAATTTAACACAGAGAATGGGTTAAAGAAGGGACTGCTGGGAGGGATGGGGATGTAACCTGGAGATGGGCGACGTAGCAAGATGGCACCGCCACCGTGTTTGGGGAGGTAACCTTAGATCTGGACAAGACAAAACCCTGCTCTGGGCTCTCCACTTCAAAGTCCTGCTGTGTTGCTCCCCAGCTCTGTTCCTTCCTAGCTGGGAAGAACTTTCCTTCCAGGGAAAAGAAACCTCTGAATCAAGAGGACATATATACTCAGGCTCCATGCCCTGCCCCCTTTCAGACGACACTCGGGGTATACAAATCCCTGGCTTGCCCTACCCAGGTGGAAGAAGTCTATCTCCCAGGGCCTGACAGGACCTTTCCCTTGGATCTATCCACCCGTGGGCAACACAGATCCCTAGAATCCAGAGGAGACTAAAGTCATTTGCAAAAAGGGTTGGGTACTAGTGGCAGATAGAGCTTAGGTGTGGCCTAGAGTCTCCAAATGAGTGCACCCAGCTCCTTAGAGTATGGAAAGGAGATAAGAAAAAAAGAGAGGAAGGGTGTGCGGCAAGTCTGAGTCCTGAGGGTCTGAGAATCCTAAATTTGAGCATGGCCTTCCAGTCTTAGTTTCCTTTGAGGAACTTAAAGGGTCAACACCAAGTAGGTGGCGAGGTAAGGGAAACAGTGGGCAGAGAATCCTTGGCTTAGACTGGCTGGAGTCATAGGATTCGCACAGTTCTAGACAGTGGGAAGAGAAAAGATTGATAGGTAGATGAGCAGATTCGCCTCGGGTGTGGAAAATGAGAGCTACTGAGTAAGAAAATATGGGTAGATAAATACCCTGTGGATTCCCAAACAAGTGATTTTTTTTCCTTTTAATTTGTCATCACGAAGGTATTTTTGTCTAAATAGAAAAATGGAAAACACTTTAACTGTCTGTATTTGACGGGTAACTTTTAAATATTGGACACGAATATGTGGGCCTTCTTTTGTCCCTTCACCCTGGGTTCTACAAATAGGACAGGTTGGACAGAGCCCAGCTATTAGAACCTCCCAGCGCGGGCTGGACTCCTGGTGGGGAGCCGCTGAGTGGGTCATGGGACAGTCCAACAGGAACCAGAGTCTCAGAGAGGTGCAGTCTCGGTAGGTAGAGAAATACCATGACTTCTCACCACCTCCTCTCTCCAGACCTCCTCCATAGCAACCCACTGGCAGAGCTGGCCCAGAAGCCCGAAGGCAGTGGAGTGTGACAAATATAATTCCCTGGGATTTGGAGCAGAGCAGAGCAGCGAAAGGGGCCGGGAATAGAAATAAGAGCAGACAGAAGAAGGATGTCGCACAAAACAAATAAATAAAGAAGGCATTCTGTTGCCGAATGAGGACATTCTCAAAGGTTGCATACCACTGTCCTCCCCTCTCTGGGGTTTTACTATTCAGTTTCAGGCATCCACTGGGGGTCTTGGAATGTGTCCCCTGTGGCTAAGGGGGGACTTCTCCACTTATCTGGTTCAGAAACTCTGAGAGAAAAAAATGCATACTGTACCTGCCTTTGTCTTATAGATCAATTGCATTCTAAATAAGGGACAAAGAATTGGGGTGACCTGGGGGACAATTTGCAACCTCTATGATGTTTTTTGATAATAATTACTCATCCCACTATCTCTAGAAAATGTTTGCCAAGAGGTCAAGGGCTGCTACAGGCTTACTCACTGAAGAAGCCACAATCTACATTAAGTTTGACAGCTTCTGTATACTGAGCTTCAGGTTAAGAAATACAGAAAATCTGTTATGCGTAACTCCATTCCGAATCTTAAAAACAACGCGATTACTTAATGTTAACGGCATTAAGGAAGTTGGGACTCATAATCATAATTACGAAAACCTTGGTTAAGCAGCAGCAAAGTATTTGGAGAAAACAAAATTTCTACATCGGAATCTCAGTTTGGCTGTTTATGAGTGGTTATTGTATTTCTTTCAGTGAAATTCTCGAGCTCTGTTGCCTGGTTCTCACTTCTTTCAAATAGGGATGATAGTATCAGCCTTTTTAGTAATGAGTTTTAACTCATAGGTGTGAATACCCTAGCAGATGTCTGTCATCCAGCAGATGCTTTCGGTAGTGCTTAATAATAACCATGATGATGATAATCACAGGTATAGCGAGTAAGCGTTGATGGAAAGGGGGAGGCTTATCCGAGGGAGGACGCAAAACCACAGTTAGGCTAACGTAGCCCTCATTTCTATTGTCCAGAAAGCCAAATGAAGACATTCTCAAAAAAATTAAATGCAAGAAACATTAAGAAGAGGATGACAAAGCTGCCTTTAGAAACCCATTTCCAGTGTTAAATATTTTATTTCTCACTGCTAACCTTCATGCTTTTGCCAATATTTTTCTGTCTAAATAATCAGATATGACTCAAAGTGAAAGCTGAACACAAACGAATATCAGATATTCTTCTGGTAAAGATAATAAACTTTGGCTTAGAATTTTCATAAGACAAAAGAATGCTTGAGGTTCAGGAACCTTCTTTTGAGTAAAGGTCAGTCTTATGTTCTTGTTGTAGGTATTTTCGTATTAACTTAAACTTTAACGTAGCTTTAAAAAATTCTTAATTTCTTAAGTAGTTTTATAAGATTCTGCCTGGGGCATTGTTGTATATGGTAGACTCTTAGGGCTAGAAAATTCATTATCGAGGGTTTTAGACTTTTACTATGACATTCATTTACTTATTCGTTTGAAATAAAGACTCTGCTTTTATTATAGCATTTAAGGCTTGCTAGAGAATAACAATGAGATTGAACTGCATAAGTATGTTTGAACATCACACATTTTGAATTTAAGGAGCTTTAGTCATATGTCGACAAATATAATTAAAGACTTCAAATCTGACTCAGGTAAATAAGCAGTTAGACTTCATTACTGCCCTATCGGAGAACCTGAACTGAAGCCACAAGTGACCTTGGCTGCGCTGGGGGAGGGGCGGTGGAGCTGGGGCGGAAAGCTGTATGGCTGTCTCTCTCCTCTCATCTATCCCCTACCTCCAGTCAAGCCAACAAGGGTTAATGTCTGATGACTCCACCATCAGCCCTTGTTACTAATGACTTCAGAACTCTGCTCTAGCAACTTCTGCTCTGCGCGACTGCTGCTTCCTGTTGCTGTCACTCCCTTCTGTAATTAACCTTGCTATTTTTAGCTACAAAGCACAGATCTCGTGCCAGGCTTCTTTGGGATTCTATTTTATATTTCAGTGGCCGGTTACTAACTGATTTTTCTCCTGGGAAAGGGTCTATAATCACTCACTCACATTAATGATGAGGATGACTCAACCCTTCCCCACCCCCCCCTTTCATTCTGATCATATCCAGCAAATTAATCCTCCGAGTTTAGCTAGTGCCACTGAAATCGTTTACTCTGGGCCAGACCCACCCCACAGACCCACGGTGGTCCCGAGGTGTGTAAATATCAGTAACCGGCAGAAATAAACTAAGAAAATCCAGTGTGGTTGCATGCACTGGCAAGATGACAAAGGGATTCTCAGAATGGCTGTGCCCTGCACAGTCGCACACCACCCCGGTTGCCCACTGTGTGACATGGCAGCAAGGGAGATGCAGCAAGATGCAGGTCTGCTAGCCAGCGGCCGACATGTCCCTGGGAAGGCATAGCCACCAGCCAGAGAGACTGCTCTCCGGCCTCAGGCTGCTCAGGCCCCCAGTTTGTAGCCAGGGTGAGAGTGCAAGGCGGAGAGGAGGTTTACGGGGACAGGAAAGCACACCTCCCTTCGCCACCATCCAAACACCCCAGGGTCTGGCATGTCCTAGCTGCAAAACCTAGCCAGAGCTTGCGTCACAAAAGCAAAGAACAGGGCCAGAGAACTGAATGGGCTGGGTGTGAAAGCTGTGGCTGCAGAGGAAAAGTCTGGGCTGAACTCTAAGCCTTGAAAGGAAATCAGTTCCTATGGGATTACGAAGGGGGAGGGGCAATGAACAACACCAGCCCTTCATTTTTTTTTTTCTATGTTGTTGTTGTTTTGGGGGTTTTGTTTTTTATTTTTGTCGGAGATCCACTAAAAGGGCTACACTGAGATTTTGGTTATTTTGACAAAATGGGCCTTTACCAAGGCCTGCACCTTTTCCAGGGAATGAAGGCTGTGTTAGGGCCCCTGGTGTGTGCAGGTATCACTTCAGTGGTTTTCTCAGAGATGTGATGTGTAAGACAGTTCCAGGCTCTATAACTCCAAAATGATCTCTTATTCCATGCGAGGCTGCCTACCTCCTTTGTGATTTGTTTCAATGCATATCATTAGTGACACTCTCTTGGGTGGAAAGCCGGACACTCTTTTGAGAGGTCACCTCTGAAATGTCCTTGTGTTACGCAGTGATTCCCCAGAAAGGGCCCTCCTCTCCAGTTTTGTTTGTTTTGTTAAGTAAACTCTGTGCCCAGCATGGGCTTCGAACTCACAACCCGTGAGATCAAGAATCCATTGCTCTACAGACTGAACCAGGCGCCCCTCTCCTGTTATTTTAGTATTTCATTACCTAGCTCCCTTTTTCTTTCTTCTTATGTAGGAGGAGGGAGATACAAATAGACCACAAAAAAGGGAATGAACATAAGATGGAAACATCTCACTTAGAGGGGTAGGGGATGTGTTTGTATACGGAATGTTGTGGAGAAGGTAGTGTGGAGTAGAAAGAGGGACTATGCTTGGAAAAATAATGCTACTTTGACATATAAAGAAAATGTGACAGAATGATTTTTTTAAACTATTTCTCATACAGCAGTGTCATTATTATCAGCAGAAATCGTGCACCAGTCCTGAAGGTAAAGTCTTTAATTAAAAACAAGTAAATAAACAACTACACCATGAAAGTTAAAACCAAACACTTATCCAGAAAGTATACTAGTGTTTAAAGCTAATGACTCCCTTGGGGGAGACATATCTGTAAGAATTGCCATTGGATCATCGAACCTGAAACCAATCTATCAAGATGGAACAATGTAAAAAGATCTGAATGAAAATTCATTTGCTGGAGAAGGGGTTAAGCAAAGGACTTGGAGGAAAGAAGAAGGTTTCAGTTGCAATATAAAAAGTACTGTCAGAAACTAAGTTTTACGGCTACTGTAAGTTTTAGCCACCCAAGCAACAGAACACACTGAGACTTCAAATCTCCACCTCTTATTTTTCTTCAAGCAAGTTTCTGAGAGTTCCTCTGTGCTTTAAACTTACCTTCCCTCAACAATAAAAAAAAAAAAAAAAGAATCACTGCATTGAAAATCATATAAATCACTTTCATCCACAAGAGCAGTTTGGTTTATTAGAGAAGAAATTGACACAAGTTTGTAGTGACACAAGTTTGTACTTCATTAATCATGAAAAAAGAGTATGGGCTCTGGAGTCTGGGGCAGCTGGGCTTAAATCTTGACTCTATCATACATCTCTGTGACCTAGACCTTTGTGATCCTCAGTTTTCTCAAAAGCAAAAAAAAAAGGGGGGGGTGTGATGGGCAATTACACTGTCCCTGGGCTGTTGCCAAATTTCAGTAAATCAACATTTGTGAAGGAACCAGGCTTGATCCCTGCTATATAATAGGCTCTGTTTTCATTTTTTGGGGTTTTTTTCCCCCCTACTGCAATAGTTTCTTCCATGAGAAATGGTATTGAATGCTGACATAATTTATTTTATTTTTAAAACAGAATCCATATTTTAGAAGTTTTCCCATTATTTCCTCAGCCTAGAGGACACTTGAATTCATTTGGGGACTGAAGGGGTGTTGCCAACCCTTTTCACTTAACTGCCATTCTCCACTCTGCAGGTTAAAAATCTAGGCACAAAGTCCTCTCAGAAACTGAAAAACAAGCAGCATAACCTTGAAGGGAAGAGGTAAGACAGGCACGCACGTCTATCATATGTACTGCACACACGTCCTCAAACAACTAGAGCGTTCTAGCTATCTTCACTTTTTCCTTAGATCTACTTACACCTTTATGTTTTGAACAAAATACGGGGACAAAATATTGTATCTTGTGAGTACAGGATATCCAGAGCTGCAACCCTGACATGGATGCTCAGTGTGAAATGGTTCAACACGCTCTATAGAACGCTGTGCCTTAGATGGGACTGGTAAATATCAGTTAAAATCATCAGCGTGTTGTCATGCTAATATTAGTCTCATCAGAGGTGCTAACATGCTTGGTCATAAACATGTTATGCATTTAATAGCAATAGATATTATATAGTCATTTAATTCCTGAAGAGATGTGATGATTTTAAAGAACTTGATTCTACCTCCTTTTTTCTTTTTTAAAGAGTAGAATTGTGATTCTCTGATAAGCTGCTCCCAAATCAAGAGTTGGATGGGTTTTTACTGTGGATTTAAACATGGGGGATTTTTACACATAGTATTTATACAGGTTTCCAGTTTTTTAAAACTCTTCAGTTTCTTTCTGGTCTAATATTTGTGATGGCAACATTCTCTACTTGGATCCCAAGTTATTTTCTTGGCAGGACTTCCTCTGGATCTGTGGAAGTGCTGCTCATTCTAGCCTCATTTGACAGTCTGGTCTCACTGCACCTGGGATGTCTGGCACACACAGCTTTTGGTGATAAGACAATTAAAAAGGGACAGGTAAATAGCATCTCCTTTGTAACTTGGAGCTCCTACAATGCTGTCAGAATGAGTACTTGAAAGTAGGAAGCAAGAGGCTCCAGAATCAATGTGGGAGGAAGTAGGATAGATACGTAACAGAGGAAGATAGAAAAAAAAAATAATAAAACAAAAAAGGATTATGAGAAAGGAAGAGGGGTGCCTAGGTGGCTCAGTCAGTTAAGCCACTGCCTTCGGCTCAGGTCATGATCTCAGGGTCCTGGGATCGAGCCCCACACTGGCTCCCTGCTCAGCGTGGAGTCTGCTTTTCCCTATTCCCCTGCCCCTGCTCCTGTGCTCTCTCTCTCTCTCTCACTCACTCACTCTCTCAGATAAATAAATAAATAAAATCTTTTTAAAAAGAGAGAGAGAGAAGGGAAGGAAGGGGCAAATCATAATTTCTAGAACCACAAAAGAAAAAGAACGATTAAGAAGGAACTGTCAAGAAAAGTTATCTAATGCTAGCCTTTCCCTAGGCTAATCGTTTCTTGTTTATTCATCCTTATTTGTTTCTGTTGTTTTCTCAGCAGCCTGTTTTTTAGAAGCAGGATGGAACAAGAATGAGCCAAGGTACCAAGGAGGCCCAAATTTCAGAACTGAGATACCATGTTAGGCCGAAGCCATATCGGGCAGCAGGGGCAGGATTGCTTTGCTTCCTTCCTTTAGTTGCGGAAGCATTTAATTAAATATCTTGTTTTACCAAAACCTAGGTAGACCTATGCTGGGTTGCCTGGAGGTAACAGAAAAGAAGAAAGAGAGGCCAGACTCCAATAGGTCAGAGTGGGAAAGAGTCTGAACTAAGGCCAGACGGGGTAAGGCGTGGAGACATCACACAGAATCTCGGAGTACACATGAAAGTCATTCTTGAGGAGGGCAGTGTCACAAGAGAGTACTATTTTAAGAAGATATGTGAATGGGGTGGAGGATGGTTTGGAAGGAAGGGCCGACTGTGAGGCTGCTGCAGGAAGGCAGGCTCATAGAGCCAGTAAGGGGACTGGACCACAAATGAACTTCGCAACAGTCAGGCTCAGAGGCTAGTTTATGTTCTCTCTCCTAACACTCTCTGCAGGAGCAAAGTCGTTTCTTTTTCCTCTGGCAGAATTTCTTCTCCAGACTTCTTCATACTGGGAACTAGTAGATCTCAATCCCTATGGATTATTTAAACATGTATGCCTCTTGGGCAAACAAACCCAAAGTAAGAACTCATAAATTCTAAAGCTTTCTTTGAGCATCTTACTACTCCCCAAAGGTGTTATGTGGTTTTTTTTAATTGTCAACTTTAATCATTTTTTTTTTCATTTTCAATGAATAACTGTACTCTTAATGCTGTTTTTCTACAATTTCCTGCCAATTCCATTTGTTAAATCCAAGCCTTATTTTATTTCTTCAGTGTTTTTCTTACAGTTCGCAATCCTCCCTGCTGGTTTTCTGCAGCTACCATAAAGTAGTATAATAATCTTTTTTTTCTTCTTCTTCTTCTCTCCACATTTTTTTTTTAAGATTTTTATTTATTTATTTATTCGACAGAGAGGTCACAAGCAGGCAGAGAGGCAGGCAGAGAGAGAGGGGAAACAGGCTCCTCGCTGAGCTGAGAGCCCGATGCGAGGCTCGATCCCGGGACCCTGGGATCATGACCTGAGCCGAAGGCAGAGGCTTAACCCACTGAGCCACCCAGGCATCCCCTCTCCACGTTTTAAATGAAGAAGATTAAGTCAGAACACATAAATAACTGGTTACACACCAGTGACAAGACATTTCAGGAAGCTCCTTTAGGCAACTACCGGGTTAAATGGCAATGTTCATATAAATCTAAATAAACCCAAGTTATCATTGAGAGCCATCTACACAGTGTCAGGAGAAAGAAGTCCTGCTTCGGTTTGCATTTATATTCCTTTTGGAAAGACTCAGAGAAGGGGCCAGATGTTGAAAAGCAGTCACTAGGGCTCCATGCCCAATTTTATGTGATGCCTATCGGGTCTCTGTTGAATGCCCGGACCAGCTTACTGTCTGAATTCTGACAGTGTGCACCCCCTCAAGGTGCCAGTGTGGGGAATCGCGACGCTCACAGTCAAGCAGATCGAGTCAGCTGGTAGGATTCCATTCTCTGACCTTTACCAAGAATACAACAGGGATCAATTATTTTCATTGCCTGGTAAAGTCCAGAGGAGAGCTGGATTGCAAAAGTAGTGGAAAAAATAGGATGACTACATGTAAAGTATACGCCTAGAGGCAGCGTGCCAGAAAGAAGAGAGGAAGGGTAGGTGGGAGAATGAGGGACAATGAAGAAAATCTTGGGATTCTGCCGCAGGCCAACAATGCCAGGGAAGATGCATGGTTGTAGATGCTCCGTTCTACTTTGCTTCTGACAGGCCTCCAAATATAAATCTTAAGAACAATGCAGATAAGAGCTTCTTCATTACTTACATGGAACAGTAGCAAGAGTAATTTGGGGTAAAAGAAAAAGGCATCTTTCCAGGTCCCCTTTTGTGGAATAACCAACCAGCAGCCCATGAGTCATTGCTAATTTTTTTGTTTTTGTTTTTGTTTTGTTCTGTTTTTTATCTTTTCAGGGAAGGGCTTACAGACTATAGTATCACATGGTGCTGCATTTTGATGGGGGAATACATGCAAAGCTCAGTCTTGTAGATAATGTCACCCTGCCCGAACACACTTAGCTGGTCTAAGCCAATGTTTAAAATGTGAATGCTTTACCTACTTGTGGTGAGACTTCCTTAGAATACATGTGAATAGCTCTGTTTGTATATCAAATTACACATTGGTTTACTGAAAAAAAAAAAAATCATGGGCTCCAAGTGAATTTACTGTTTTATAATTCCGATTCGTAATCATAGCTACTACCTATTGTCTTTTTACCATATGCAACCAATGTGCTGAACTTTCTTCACAAGAGAAGAAAACTGCAATATTCAGAAGTCCAATAACTTGCCCAAGTTCGAATTTGACTAGAAGTTCAAAACAATGTCCAACTTCTTCGGGAGGTCTTCTCCAGCGGGATGAAGAAGCCCGGCCCCCCACTTGATCAAAACACGATGACCTCTCCAGAAAACATGGCAACTATTATCCAGTCAGCGGGGTGGAAGGGTGTTCCCTCTCCAGCCCCAGATCAAAAGGGTGAAGCATGGAACTGTCTGTAGGCTCCTGGGCTTGGCTGCTCTCTGGGGTATCATTGGTATATGATTCCCATTAATGATCGAAGCTCTTGCTCAAAAAATTTTCTAATTGTGTCCCTACCCTGTTACAAAACAAAAGCAAAGACAAATATCTTCTAATATAACAAATATATTCTAATATATCTCTCTGTACCCCTGGTATCTTCCTGGAGAGTAAAGTTCTGATTATTATCCCAGGCTCTTCTCCTTCCGTTCTACTTCTGACATCCTGTCTTTGGAGGATGCCACCAGACTGCTAACAGTCTCTCTGCTCTTGTCTTGATTTTCTCCTTTGCATGGTTGCTTCCTCATTAGTCTATGTCTATGTCTTTTCCTTTTATTTATTTATTTTTTAGATTTTATTCATTTATTCAGAGAGAGAAAGAGGAGAGAGACCTCGAGCATGCACACAAGAGTTTGCGTGAGAATGGGGAGGAGCAGAGGGAGAGGGAGAAGCAGGCCCTGGGATGTTGGCCTGAGCCAAAAGTAGGCTCTTAATTCACTGAACCACCCAGGTGCCCCTTTATCTATTTTTCTATCTGCATGTCCCTTGCTAAGCAGCTCAAATGCACTTAATCTACATTGAGGTCCTTCCCTGTGCTCTCACAGAATTCTACCTGAACCTCTTAGCCTTCACACATTTTTTTTTTTTTTCTTTAAGATTTTACTTATTTACATGAGAGAGCAAGTGAGAGAGCGAGCGAGCACGGGCAGGGTGAGCAGAGGCAGAGGAAGAAGACGGCTCTCCGCTGAGCAGGGAGCCCAGTGTGGGACTGTGTCCTGGGACCCTGGGATCATGACCTGAGCTGAAGGCAGACACTTAATGGAATGAGCTACCCAGGTGCCCCTCGCCTTCACATATCTTCTGGCACTTTGAATGCTAAGATGACTTCACTTTTGTAGGGACAAGTGTTGTGCTATGCTTGTTTTTCTACTACCTACTATCTAGTAGTGCCTAAACACCATTAATACCATGAACTCACTTGCTAAGCTCCAATCCTACAGAATCAGATGTAGTTTTATACAGCTTACGGTCACCTAATAAATATCAGTCCGTTTAAACCTCAACAATCCCATTATTAATGCTTTTATATATTTTCCACCCTCTCATCTGTCCTCTATGAGAAAAAAAAAAAAAACAAAACAGAACGCAAGACAACAAACTATCATAACTCTAACTGAAGTCCCTTAAGTACATTTTGAAATTGAGATTTAAAAAAAAATCAAATTCTGAAAAATTTTATTACTTATATGGAGGCCTAAGTGCCTTTCAATTCACTTTTTTACAAAAGTAATTTAGACTTTCCAATGCCTTCTTTAAGTCTCTCTCTCTCTCTTTCTTAATTTATAGGTTGGGGCATTGTTTAAAAAAGTATATATTTTATTTATTTGTCAGAGAAAGAGAGCACAAGCAGGGGGGAGCAGCATGTAGAGGGAGAGGGAGAAGCAGGATCACTGTTGAGCAAGGAGCCTGATGTGGAACTCGATCCCAGGACCTGGGGACCATGACCTGAGCTTAAGGCAAATGCTTAACCTACTAGGCCACCCAGGTGTCCCAGTTGGGACTTTTTTTTTATTGCTCTTTTATCTTTTATTGCATCTATGATCCTTTTAGACTCACAAAGCCCGTCTCATCATTTGGTTCTGGGAATAAATATCTAGTGTCTTATGGCTTCTCAAAACAGTGGGTGGGTTTCCACATAAGCCTCTTCTTAAATCAGATGTTCCCATCCTGATATTCATCCCCTTTGCCAAGTGATTCTCATTTGGCACTCTTTCTCCTGAGAAAACTGGGTGGGAGGTAGAAGCGAGACTCTTCGGGGGATTGAGAAAGGACCAATTTCCCAGCTAAGCTCTGGGTACACAGGGAGGGCCTTTTGGCAGAAGCACAACGTGAGCCACACTCTTATCTTTGTGAGCCTTGCACACTAGTCAGTGAACTATGGGAGATCCCCCTACTGAGGCTTTCCTCTTTTCCCCTCCCGCGACTACATCTGAATTAGGATGCCCATGATTTCTTAAGGAAGCTAGTTTCGCCTGTCACCAGGGAATTTACCTTTTCCTCCAGGGATTGGATATGCTGCACCAAATTTAATAAATTTCATTCTTTGTCAGAGCTATCCATTGTGGACTTTCAATTGGCACCCAACACAGAGTATGGCTTTCTATTTGCCTTAGAGCGGATTCTTTCAAAATGAACCTTTCTCAATGGCCTCACTTTTATCTAATCCCTCTGGAGCTTGGCAGGACAGGCTGTGCTCTGATCCAGAGTGGTTCTGGGGGTACCGTGGGAGTTTGTGTCTGGGTGCACCTGGAGCGCCGTGGGCTGAGGTGCACAGGCGCAGATGGGCAGCAGGCCCTCTGCAGTGGTGTGGAGCCTCCCCACACACCGGAGCCAGGCCTCTAGGGTTGGCAAAGAGAGAAGCAGCTGCTTTACCCTGGGGTGCAGCTCATCTCGGGTATGTTTCCAGAAACAGCAGAAACTGTTCTACTGGCTGCCAAACTGTGTAAGGCAATCCCACACTACCAAAGGGGTCCTTCTTCTAGCTTCCCATTTATTGTATGGACTGTTTCCTGAAAAGTGAGTACAAGTGCTAATGTTCCATGAATCAGTATCTGTGTCTGAAAATAGGCTCCAATTTCCCTAATAAATACGTGTAAGAGTCTGGCCGTATATCCCTGTTGGACCCACTGTGTGGGCAGAGCATGCTGTTTTCGCCTCTGTTTCAGAGCACATCCGAGCAGCAGAAAAGCAGCCATAGAGAAGGCCTGAATCAGAAAACACGCTCCAGTGGAAATGTATGCTCTAAATTACCAAACCAAGTTGTTCCTTGGTCTGTGGCTTAATTAAATGCTGCGAGGCTGACTGAATTGCTTAGTTCTCCAGGTAGCATTGTCCTTTTGACTAAGCTTTCCTACTAATTAATTGGCCTGCTGCTGTATTTTCAGGAGGGGATTCTGAAAGACCGGTTACTAGGACATTTTAGTTTGATAGAAAGGAGATCCCACTGAGACTCTGTTTCCTGTTACAGAAAACTTGGTGGGCTTTTTTTTCCTTTTCTCTTTTTCCCATTATGTTTCTTATACATTTTGTTTTTCTGAAGTTACACGAATATACAATTTTCTTTTGGCATCGAAGCCTACCTGGGGTCTTTGCCATTTAGAGACACTGGATACCTTTGTCTTTGAGGACTACATCAGATACTTATTGTATGCCAGTCATTACACTTGGTTCTGGAGATTAGAGGCACTGGTTAAAACCTGCTCTCTATCCCCAAGAATGTGAAACGAAGCCTAGGGTGGCACTTCATGTGTACCAGGCACTCTTCTACATGCTTCACACATATTAACTCTTTCTTTCTTTTTTTTTTTTTTCTTAAAGATTTTATTTATTTGACAGTGAGAGCAAGCACAAGTGGGAGAATGGCAGGCAGAGTGAGAAGCAGGCCCCCCGCTGAGCAGGGAGGCTGACACAGGACCCCAGGACCCCAGGACCCCAGGATCACGACCCAAGTGGAAGGCAGATGCTTAAACCAACAGAGCGACCCAAGTGCCCCTACTCATTTGATCTCCACAACATTCACGAAAAGTAGGTGTTATTCTTCTCAATATATATAAAAGGTAATTGGGATGCAGAGAGGTTTAAACACTTGCCCAAGGTCACACAGCTAAGCAGTGATAGAGATGGGCAAGAAAGCTGGCAGGCTGAGGCCCAGGTCCTTGGCTTTCATCATGATACCACCTCAGAGGAAGACGCAGACCAGAGATAAACACGTGACACCACCATTGGTTACATGGCAGGGTCGCAGGGGTCGAGCGTCATGGTTGCAGGCAGGGGTCGAGCTGCAAATGGGAGGTGGGGCAATGCTACCTGGTGAGTTCAGGGAAAGCATCGAGATCTGTTAAGGTGAAATGTTCTGTGGCTTTGTCCAGTGAGATCCACAGGCCATCTCGCCTTGTTCTTCTGTTGTAACCAAGAATATTTTTCTGCTTCAGCAGAATAGAGAGCAAAAGTGAAAACCAGGAACATGTATTTTTAAAACTATTTTGCCCTTCCTCCCGGCTCTGGCTGTCAGCTCTCCTCTGCAGAATGCATCTCCTGACGATTACTGGGGAGCCTGTCCAGGAACCAGGAGCACAGATGCCCCACAACTGTGGGAAGCCGATAACTACAGCAGCTGACAGCAGTAAGAGGCTTTTCTCTAATATAGTTTTTTCCTCCTTGGAGGTTTTGTTGGAGAGACAAGATACAAAGAGACAGTAGTGACTGCCTAGTATAAAAAGATGAAAGGGAAAGATGGTTTCAGTTTAATGCACAGGAACAGGACCTTCCCATCCTCCTATTAGCTCCTCCTTAGTTTCTGGGCAAAGGGAATATTGGAGGAGAGGTCATCAAGAGGACATGACCACCAGCTGACCTGTGAGCTGGACCCTGGCAATCAGGATGTTCTTACTCCCTCCCCTGTCCTTGGATCCTGTGATCCACTTCCCTACCCCACCCTCAGAGGATGCCCCAAGGTTACAGCCTTGAGATAGAAATGTGGTCTTGAACTATTTGGATAGTATACACGACTGAGCCTGGTTAAGGTCTCTGTATAAACATTTAAAATGTGGCGGGCAGATGCAGAGATCTACTTGTCTTGCAGCTGCCCAAAACAAGCCTCGTAAGTCAGTTCCCTAACTTGCCACCTAACAATCTGGATTAGTTTGCCTCTTTCCTAATTCTCTCCTTTGCCCTCTGTGTACAGGGCCAGTATGGAAACCAACCATTGTCTAGTCAGCCAGGAGAGGGAAGACATGGATCTTAGGAAAGAGGCATCTGAGAGGGAAATCCCACGCTGGCCATGGCCCTCTATGAGGAGGGGGTAGGCATATGTCAGATGCTTGTGGATGGCCACATAAATATGGGGAAGCCCTGAAAATGCAGGCTGTCTCATGCGCCTGTTTGAGGAACTGTGCATCAAGCACTGTGGCAAAGAAGAGAGAAATGCACGGCTGCCGCAGGGGGCTGACGTCTGTGGACAGCTCAGCCGGACCCAGAGTCTCAACTAGAAGTGCAAGTTAGAAAGTGAGAAGTGCTAAGACTAAAGAAGGACGTGTAGACAGACGTCCACTACTCTGCTGGCTTTGGGGCTAGCAGACAAGGTGGGAGAGCAGGATAATTGAAGGCGTTAGTGTGTCATTTGGCAAACCTGGGAAAGAACAGATTGTCTTGGACTATGCCCCAAATGGTTGTGACGACCTGATTGGGATGAAAAGAGGTGAAATCCCTGAAAAACAATGATGAAAGTGAAGAGAAGGGAATACAAAGGAAAACTTGAAATAGCAATCACCCAAGACTTCTTTTTCTTTTTTAAAGATCTTATTTATTTGACGGAGAGCGAGCGAGTAAGAACAGAAATGGGGAGCAGCAGGCAGAAGGAGAGGGAGAAGCAGGCTCCTCACTGAGCAGGGTGCCCCATGCAGGGCTCGATCCCAGAACCCTGGGATCATGACCTGAGCCTCACAGGCAACCCCCCCACCCCACACACACACCAAACTTCTGATAAGACAGAACTATACCCTGAAACCCCTAAAAGAAACCTTGCATTCTTTCTCCATCCCTTGAAATTATAAATCTTATCATGTCTTGAAAATGTTAGCACTCTAGGAGATAACCAAAACACTGCCCAGAGGGACTGAAGTAAACAAGAGGAGGAGGAAAGAGGTTTTTTTAAATACAGACTGCTGGACAAACTCCCTTGCTCCCAAATCTGGTCCCGAGTCTCCATAAGGTTACTCATTAAGGGCTACAGTCTGGGAATGAAAGCTATGGGTCTGTTTGCATGTCAATGTGCTTATGTTTGTAGTGTTCTGCCACTGCCAGAGAGTATTGTGAAAATTGATTCCCAAAGGAGTTAAGGTCCCCGCCAACAACCCCCACCCCGTCCCGCCCACCACAAAACTGCTAGAAATAAGGATGAAAGAAAATGACTGTCTACAAAGAGTGGGTAAGGAAAACAGAATGTTTTCTTTGGTGGGGGGATAAGGAAAGACATGAGGGACATGTTTTGTTTTAAAGAGAAAAAAAGAAAAGTAATTTTGTTCTAAAATAAAATGATTGTTCTTGGATTTTAAAAAAAATAGAACAAAAGCTAAATGGATATAGAAAATTGCAGGTTTGTGAAAAAGAAATAATGAGAAAGTCATTTATATGTAGCCAAGCTAAGATTAAGATGGATTTAAGTTAAAAAGAAAAAAAGAAGAATTTTAATATCGAAGGTACAGTGGTACAAAATTAGAATTTGGTTTTCTTTCAGTTAAAAGGACAAAGTTTTCTTAGATTATTGGTCTGCTCTTAAAAAACAGCAAACAAAATTTCTTTACCTTTAATGTAATCTGCCTAGAAAACAATTCTGTTTTATCTTTATCAAGTCTTTGATTACTTACAGAAACCGAGTCTTCTCTATTAAAAGCACTAGTTTTTTTTACACCTCTGCAACTTTGTGTAAATGTTCAAGTTCATGGAAACACTATCAAATAAGAAGCGATGCTCAACTTTTTTAGAGGCTATTTATAGGAAATTCCTAAAAATCTGATCTGTCCTGATATAACATTGTAATTTTAAACAGAAATCACCAAACTCCCTTGTCGACTGCACTGTAATGACCTTTTATCAGACAATTACTGTTTTACTCTGATGCTTTTGTAAAACTGCTCCTAGAGAAAGGCTTCATCTTCAAGGAGATTCCTGGAAACTACTGACGAATACAGGTGTTTGCTAACTAAAATCCCCGAACCGAGTAAGAATGAATTCCATGAGATGACAACAAGACTTGTCCCTGTTCCCCCCCTCCGTGAAACAGGCTCATCACATTGGTGATTTAAGGTTAACAGGTGAAGACTTGCCTATACTGCAGGACACTTTGCAGGCTTTGCTGGAATATCTGCGAGGGAAAATACAGACAGTGAACCCACAGAACACTGAAGGTTTTACGGCACCACCATAAAGTTCTGGCAGTCATTAGGTCAGGTAAGGCATGTGTTATCCCAATACCACGACTGATAAGATACAAGCCTAACCAACCCTTAAGAACACGAAAGAGAAACAGCCTTTGCTCGTATTTGGGGGTTTGGGAGGACTTTGAGTCCCCACCTGGCACAGGGTCTCCATCCCCTTCTCTGCCTTGTAAGGAAAAGGCACACGTGGGTCAGGGTATCAGAGTAGCAAGCCACCTTGGAAAAGGCAAAAGTACTGGTGATGCATATTAAAGCTCTGCGCATCTCTCAAGCAAGACTACCGTTTAAAAAGGGAGTTGTGTCTGTGACTCCTGAAAATATGGGTTCAGTGCTCTGATAAAAACAACAGAAGGAGAGAGTTACCACTAGGATTTGGGTCCCAGCTCTGGAAGGGGGAAGAAACCTCATAGCCCTCCTAGAGAAACCTATATCCCCTCATAGAGCAACAGTTCCTAGCCATGTACACAGTGCTGTCTGGAAGGAGCAAACTGCAGCAGCCAGTGGGCTGAGCTCAGAGCAGCTGGGCTGGTGATGGCTCAGAGCCCCAGCCCTTGTTAATCCTCTGCAGTGACAGTCGGGCTGTTCTACAGAGGTTAACTTATGGCATGGACGTTATAAAGTCAAGGGATGGATGATCCTGAGTGGGTCCTGGTGGGGTCAGGATCTACAGGGGATATTTGGGCTTGCTTGCAAGACCTGAGACAGTCCTCCTGGTTTTCCACATCCCTCCTCAGGGGGTACTGACACCCCCTTGGCAATCTGGAAGTGGCTGCACTATCCTGGGTACAAGCCCTAGCCACTGGCCAGCCCTTCAGGAGATGCAGTCATGGCTCGTTTTATTGCACTTCACAGACACTGGGTTTTTTTTTTTTGTTTTTGTTTTTACAAAGGGAAGGTTCAAGACTTCAGGCATGGAGATAATAGCTACAGATGTGGTGGAAACAGCAAGAGAACTCGAATTAGAAGTGGAGCCTGAAGATGGGACTGAATTGCTACTCTCTCTTGATCAAACTCGAACAGATGAGCACTTGCTTCTTATGGATGAGCAAAGAGAGTGGTTTCTGTAGATGCAATCTACTCCCCGTGAAGATGCTGGGAAGACTGTTGAAATGACGACAAGGGATTTAGAATATTGCATAAACTTCCTTGATAAAGCAGCAACAGAGTTTGAGAGGACTGACTCCAAGTTTGAAAGAAGTTCTGTTATGGATGAAATGCCATCAAACAGCATCACACACTACAGAGAAATCCTTCATGAAAGACGGGTCAATCGATGCAGAAAACTTCATCATTGTCTTATCTTAAGAAATTGCCACAGTCACCCCAGCCTTCAGCAGCCACCACCCCAATCCATCCACAACCATCAACACAGACAAAAAACTTCTACCAGCAAAAAGTTTCCAACCCACTGAAAGCTCAGAAGATGGTTAGCATTTTTTTTTTTTAGCAATAAGGTATTTTTTAATGAAGGTATATATATATATTTTTAGACATAATGCTACTGCACATTTAATAGACTACAGAAGAGTGTAAATATAATTTCTATATGCACTGAAAAGCCAAAAACTCTGATTTGACTAGCTTTATTGCAATATTCACTTTACTGCAGTGGCCTGGAGCCAGACCTGCAGTATCTCTGAGGTGTGCCTGTAGAATAGGTCGGGTACATGTGAAGAGTGGCCATTGGTGCACCTGGATGAGATGGCATATTGTCAAAGATGTCAGATTGTCCTTGAAATCTAGTGACATGGTTAATGCAGTGCCATCATGTCCTGTGTGTTCTCAACAATGCCCCAGGCAACTGCCAAAGGAGTCTGGGGCCATTCACCAGAGTTTTCAACTGGTGAAGGATTGGTAAATGGATTATTTTGGCTCCTTCCCACTGAGTGAGGGTTCTAAATACACCCTGGTGTGTCTAGTCCAACCCAGGATTTCCAGTCACCACACAAATCAGGAAATTAAAGAAGCTGAGTACCATGTAAAAATACCCTCATCAACTAGACAACGATCAAAGGTCATGTTTCAAAAGTCATAGTATGCAAGACTGGGCCAAAAAAAAAAAAAAAAAATCCCACAGGACATCAATTAGAGGTTTCAATCTCCCTTATAACCCACAAACAGGGTTGGTAAAAAAAGAAAACTGGAATATTAAAACAGATTAAATTACTAATAGGTAAAACGACCTTGGCTGGGTGGACTAAAGTACTGGTCCAAGATTTCATACATTTATTTGAATGATCAACCAGCAAGTCCTGCTCTGCTGTTGCTGTGCCAGCTATAATGGAGACCACAGCCAAGGCACCCAGGGCCATAAAGTTATGGAAGTCGAGGGAAACATTGCCTTGACCCTAACCATGGATCACTGTGGGTGCTGTTGAAAGCAGCAAGCCACATCATGCCCGTGAAAGGCATGATCTACTGGAATCTGCAATGAGATGTCCCAGAGGGATGGAGGAGTACTTTGTACCCATGGGCGAAGGGCACCTACTCAGTCTCCACTGGGATCCTATTGTCTGGCTACAAGCCGCACCTACTAAAACTCTACCTGGCATGGAACACACTCCATTGGAAGAGGGGAAAGGTAGGAATTCTGGTCTGCTATGTCTTCCGAGGAGTCCATGTTCTTACGCCTGACAGTGCTGTCTCACCCGGTCAACACGTACAGTATGCCACCCAGGCCAAATTCCTGAAGCGGCCAAATTCCCTCTTCTCGAGGCCGGGGGGACCATTCCGTATTCCACTGGTACAATCCTTAGGGAGATCATTACATCACTATCCCTCCAAGGCTTGGAGGATGTTATAACACACACATAAGCCCTACTAAATCCACCAAACAAGTTTAAATATTAGCCAGCAAAGCCTGCCTTTAATGAACACTGAAGTATCTCTAATGAGTAAAGCTGCCTTCCAAAATAAATGGTCTCAGTATCACCATCTCTCAAGGAGTCACTTGTGTCATTATCCAAACAGAATGCTGTATGTTCATACCTCATGAATCTATTAATGTGCTATCTTTAGTAAATCACACGAGGACACAAGTAAATGTCCCATGTGATCTAACTAAGCTTAGGAATCTTAATAACTCAGTGAGTGGTTTGGATCATGGGGCTCTTAGTGAAAAAAAAATTATTACTGATTTGGGAAATCATTTCTTTAATCTGTGTTTTCTCTTGCATGCACCTGTACTGTTGCTCTGGCCTCTGCCTTCAGTGCAGCCAGAGAGCCACCAAAGGAGCCACCACTATGCTAGTGGAATCCTTTGCTGACCACCCAATGTACACTGCAAAAAAGGGGACGTAAAAGATTATAATAGCAGGTTATGAGAAATAAAATGTTGGGGTAGGCCATCAAGAGGACATGACCACCTGTTGACCAGTGAGCTGGACTCCAGCAATCAGAAGCTCTTCTCTCCTGCCCCTGTCCCTGGAATGTGGGTTCTGTTTGCCTTCCCTGCCCCCAGAAGATGCCCGTAGGCCACAGCCTTGAAATAGAAATGTGGCATTGAATTTGCGAGGACATGGATGGAACTAGAGGGTATTATGCTTAGTGAAAGAAGTCAATCAGAGAAGGACAATTATCATATGATCTCACTGATATGAGGAAACTGAGAGGCAACATGGGGAGTTTGGGGGGTACGAAAGGAATAAACGAAACAAGATGGGATCGGGAGGGAGACAAACCACAAGAGACTCTTAATCTCACAAAACAAACTGAGGGTTGCTGGGGGAGGGCAGGGTGGCTGGGTTATAGACATTGGGGAAGGTATGTGATATGATGAGCGCTGTGAAGTGTAAACCTGGCGATTCACAGACCTGTACTCCTGGGGCTAATAATACATTAAATGTTAATAAAAATTTTTTAAAAATTAAAAAAAAATGTGGCATCAAGACCATCTAGAAGGTATACATGATTGAACCTGGTTAAGGTTGCTCTATAAACTTTTAAGATTCTGGCAGGTGGGTGCAGAGATCTACTTGACTTGTGGCCACAAAACAAGCCTTGTACTTAACTTCCCTTGCTTATTAAACTTGTCATGTGAGGGGACCTGGGTGGCTCAGTCAATTAAGCACCCACCTGTGGCTCAAGTTATGATCTCAGGGCCCTGGAATCGAGGCCCTAATCAGGCTCCCTGCTCAGCAGGGATCTGCTTCTCTCTCATCCTCTGTGCTCTCTCTCTCTAAAGTAAATAAATAAAATCGTTAAAGAAGAAAAAACCCCTGCCATGTGCCATTATGGAGTGGTGTGTCTTTCTCTCTCTCTGGTCTCTCCCTGCCCTTTGTTTACGGGTCCAGTTTGTGAACCAATGGGAAAAACTTCACATCTCTTCTTAAGAAGGCTGGGTTCTATAAACAGACATCAAGATTTTAATCTTTGGCTAAAAGAGGTCCACATTTTAATTGAATTGTTTATCGTATTATTAACCTTGAAATCGGTCATGTCAGGATGAAGCATATTTCTCAAAAATTTCAAAATTAGTCTTTCTGGGATATGAAAAAATGTTTATAGAATTAGTACATGATAGATCAGAATCAGAGATAATTTTTAAACATAGGTGAGAAAACACTTAAGAAACAGCTAGAAAAATAAATACATTATGTATATATATATATACACACAGACACAGAGCTAGAAAAATAAATACATCCTATAAATATAAGATGTATTTTTACATACATATACACACATATATATAAAAGTGTATGTACGTGTATAATTTTTTTTTGAACTGCCAAGTGAGATATCAAGGAAAACAGGAAGGGAAGTAATAAGTGAATTCTTAGAACAGAATTCTTAGTACAGGGCTGTGAAATCAGGACATTACAACCTTCTTTTTCTTTTCTAAGAATTCCTTAGTTCTGAATGTGATTTATATGTGATATTATTGATAGCTTAAATACTGTGGGCAGTTTTCTCTATGCCAGGGCCTGCTGTGTATTTTATATATATTTCATAGTATCTTTAATCCTCAAATAGCCCTCTGAGACAGACAGTATTACCCTCATTTTATAGATGAGGAAACTGAGGTCAAATCAGAGTAGAAAAGCAAGAGACATAGAAGTTGAACTGGGAGCCCGATACTTTCAGCAGGACGCTGATTTGTTTCTGCAGCACACAATAAAGAAGTGTTTACCAATTTTTTGTAAACCTGGTTGCCATATCTTAAGTGCTACACATGCTGGAAGTTTAAGAGAGAATTTGTTGACTTTAATTAATTAGTCATCACCGTTATTTAGCAAAAAACAAATTGGGCAAAGTGAAGAGATACAAGGTATCACACAATGGGAGGAGAATATAGTCATGAGCTAATAGGAGAATTCTAATATCTCAGTTGTTTTACCAAATTTATTCATCACTAATATACTACTGCTGGGCAACATCAAGAATTTATCACAATTCACTAAATTAAAACCTGTGAGGATTAACCTCTTTTTAAAATGCCTTGATGAAATGAGGGCAAAATTATAGCAAAGTGTTTCTTGCTTTCTCATAAAAGCAACTGATCATCAAGCATAAATATTTTTACTGTATTAATAGATTAAAACCCTTTTTCCAGGCCACTGTATAGAAGAACCAGCCATTTTTTTCCCCCACACTGTGTCTCTATGGCACATCAACGTTAGAATTCTGTGAAAGTGGTTATGAATTTTGTATTTCAAGACCCTATTCTTTGAAGAGAGAAATAAATAAAATCATCTTTTCCTGAAAGACATGTTCATAAAGCATCATTAAGAAAAAAAGACACCTTGGTGTCAACCACACTCGAATTTAAAAAATTAGAAAATAGACACTTTGTATGCGTAATGTAGCACAATTCTTTCCAAGGACAGGCCATTATTCTTAGTATACCATGCAATTGTTAAGGAGCAATAATAGAAATAGTTAACATCCATCAAATCCTTGCCACGTGCAATACAGTTCTGAGCGCTTCACTTATATTATCTCTATCCCTTACATCAACATGATGAGGGGAGCACTCTTATCACCACCTCCATTTTACAGATTCTGAAGCTAAAGCCAAAGTGATAAAATAACTCCCAAGATCTCAGAGCAAGTGGTGTCGCCAGGAAGCCATTCTCCTGGTCTTGTGATCTCAGCCATGATTTCTTCTGTTTCCTGATGCTGGTGATGACGATGATGATAATAACGGGGAGTGAGAGGTGCTTTAGTTCTCTAGACATTATTAGTAGAAGATCACAAATCTAAAATGCTACTAATGATGCTACCTGAACATGCTACCATGGCAACTTACGCAAGGACAGCTGTAAACCCCGTTGAAGCGCTTCACCAAGGCTTACACTTACAAACCCGCAGGTCCTACTTGAGCTGTGCCAGTCCTGTGACTGCTAGACACAATCCGGTGTCTTGTCTTTACCAGTGTACCAAATGTGTTTATGCTGGATCTTATAAAATGCAAGACAACGGGCTACTCTGCTCAGGAATGACAGTGACTGGTAGAACAGTGTTATAAAAATCCATTTTTTTTTAAAGATTTTATTTATTTATTTGACAGAGACAGATCACAAGTAGGCAGAGAGGCAGGCAGAGAGAGAGAGAGAGGAGGAAGCAGGCTCCCTGCTGAGCAGAGAGCCCGACGAAGGACTCGATCCCAGGACCCTGAGATCATGACCTGAGTCAAAGGCAGCAGCTTAACGCACTGAGCCACCCAGGCGCCCTAAAAATCCATTTTTAGGTGAATGGATGGAACGGGGGTTTGAGAGTGTAATAACAATTCTGTGTTCCTAAAGCACCCTATATAGATAAGTAGTCTCCATGGGTCTGGAAGGTCTTTGAGCTGAGCATCCGAAGGAAAAGGGAGTGGAAGAAGCTGAATCACACCATCTGCATCTTGTCAGTTTACTCCTTCTCAGAAGACAATTCTTCTCCCCTAGATCCTCCTCTGGTGGCTGATGAAAAGATCTTGGGATGCCCCTTCTGGGCCCCAGAAGAAGAGGGGTTAAAACTAGAAGCCCTATGCATAATATTATCTATGTTTGTTGACAAAACAAATCTTTGACAGGAATGTATTTGGCCACCTTTCTCATACAGGGACTCCTTTTTCCCTACCTGCCTTGGGGTATTTTTCATTTTAGCTTGATTCTGATTTAGAATGACTTATGCTTGAGAGATTGTTTATTTGCTTCCTTTTCAAAACTCATCTCCATGTCCCCTGACTGCAGTCTGAATTTGTAAGATTGTTGATTTTAATTCCTCCTCTTCCATTTGCCCCTTTGTTAATATCTCGATAGTTAGTGTCATTTGTGACTGTAATTAAAATGGTTCTCACTTTTCTCTTCCAATTGACATCCAGTTCCTCTCCCTAACCATAAATGAAGATACTTCACAGAAATAGGGTAAATATACCAGATGCTATAGAAATCCAGGAGAGTCCTGCAACTTATCATTATTGTTTTCTACAACCTTGTCCATATTTTTTACCTTTTGGGGAAGCCCAGCATCTATGCCAAATTTTAATGAAGTAAGATTTTATTACTAATATCATTTAATACCATGCAAAGAACCACAACTAATATTTAATTACCATGAGGATGCCGCAATTAAGGTGGAAAACAAAAATGGCTAGGACTTACTTGGATTTGGTGAAATGACACAGAAAAAAAAAAAAGCAACTTTACAGCATATGTATTTTAATATATTGTTTTCTTATTTTTTGAAGGAGTCTCTTTACCCAGAAAGTACTGGCCTTTAAACTCAGGAGAAATTTTTCCATCAACCTCAAAATACTTAGACATCATCATAAATATTCTCTTATAATCACATGTGCTGAGAAACTATCTACAGGTCTACTGAATTTTGTAGAATTATACCTAGTCCTGAGCATTATTTAATTTATAATCATTTTTATTTTAAGGGTCTTCTTTAGCCAAAATATATCAAAAAGCAATGCAGGAATGGATCATTTCATGTATTTTATAGGAAAAGTTCTTCTTAATATGTAGCATCTGGACCAAACATAACATAATCATAGTTATTGCCCACCCTCTTCCTGCCCCCCCCCAAAAAGTGAAGTTAAAAAAAAACCTTGCATAGAAGCTAGAGTTGGGGTTTCTAGGCCAACAAGTTATTATAATTCCTAAACAGTAATATTTCTTCCACCCTTGCTCCCTTCCTATTTTTCATTTTCTAAAAAACCTAAGTGTACACTCACGAGCACTTTTTCCTCAAGAATTCAGTGGATGAAGAAACTATACGGTAATGACCACTCAAGCTCTGAAAGCACCTTTGGAGTTTCACAAAAGAAGTTCACCCTATCCGACATCGCGCCATGTGGGATTCTGGGAGGAGGCAACAGCAGATCACCACACGCTTGGCCTCCCAAGCCCACACTGTAGAACTGGGGAGCTCCTCCTTGTAAATCCAAGATATCCCAAACTGTTCACTCTAAGTCTTTTCTCTCTATCTTTCCCAGTCAAGAAAAACAAATCTTCTCTAAACTAGTGAGGACTAGGTAAGAATTAATCATAGAGTCCACCAAATGAAGAAAGCTAAAATTGGGGATAAGATAGGCTGTGGAGCATGAGCAGTAACACTGGTCCATTAGTTTCTTTCCTGGACTGTGGATCTCATTGGCGTTTTAGTCATGCTCTGTCCAGAGCCTTCTTCAGTCAGAAGAAGATGCCGAGAGAGGATATAAGGAGGATTTTAAGCACCCTTCTGCTGCCTGACTGACTTCTTTAAGAGCTCAGCCTCATCTGTCCAACTGGATTTAACTTTCTATTTTGGCTAGAATTAAAAAAAAAAAAAGAAAGAAAGAAAAAAGAAACACAACTACCAACACGAGAGACCATCTCTTTCTCAAACATGTTATTTCCCACACTGCTGCACGCTGCTTCCATAATGAACTCTACAGTTCTTTGTTTCTTGGCATGAACACTGCAAATCAGGTAAAAATGTTTAGCTGTGTGTGACCTGGGAATTGAAGAGGAAAACGCACAAAATTGGTTTGGCTTAGAACCTAAGCGTTTACCCAGAGGTGAAAGGTTTGTGTACCAGCATAGCAAACATTGATTTTTGTTTTTTCCTTCTCAGACATTTTAAAATGCAACTTGGAACTACAACTACTTCAGTGTATGGGTAACCTTTTCATCTCCTCGAACTTGTTTTGCTCAACATGCCCATTTCAGGTCCTTCCGGGTTAAACAGAGATTTGTTGCCCCAGGATGTCTCTATTCACAGTTTTACCCCACCTCTTGAAGATATCTGCCACTACCACACCCCAGCACCAATTTCAAAATACACAGCTTAATTTCCAGAGCCGTCTTTTCTATTTCAATTTGATGCACTAGCTATATTTTAGGTAGCTGGTGACTGATGAGAATTTATCCCCAGTATCACCGTGTTTTCCATAGTTGTAGTTTGTCTGATAAAGGGAAAAGTCCAGGAGGCCACAGGCCTCCCCTCCATCACCAGCAGAAACACACTGCATCTGAAATCTTTGCGAGCATTTCACAACTACTCAAGGTTGTCTTGGTGTTTTCCTCAGCATTAGTGGGTTTATAGAGTCACACAAAGAAAACTGAAAGCTGCCACATTATTTTTAAGTGCTTAACATGTAAACATTCCTAAAACACATCGACAAAGAAAATGATCAAAACCAAGGAGAGGATTTTTTTAAAATTGTTTCAGTTCTTAACCCTCATCCACTATCTTCTACACACCTGTCCTATTTTCAAAATCTTGAGTACTACAGACAGCCAACACAAAGGATTTTCACGTTTATAATAAAAAAAAGGGAACTAAGTTTTCCATTTTTCTAGATTGCATGCATTTATTTTTTTTAAATCATTCTGTAAATAGCCAATAAAATTTCTCTTCTTGGTAGTTGTTTTTTTTTTTTCAAGAAAACTGAGTATGATAAATGGATTTTCATACATTCCCATATGCAAGCATGAACTTCAAATAGCAGAGCCCAACTAAATCAATACTCACAGAAGTAAATTTTTACAGAAAATAGTTATTTTAAAAATGGTAATAAAGCAAATAGTTATCAAGATTCTAGAATAGAGGGGAAACACCAAACATATGGAAAGATTTAAAAACTATTTATTGTGGGCCCAGATCTTCTTCTCCCTGTGCAAACCGCACCCCCCCCCCCCACACCTGGTTCCAGATCTTATTAGATGCAGGGAAACAGGTGAGAGTGCTGGTCTGATGTCAGATCTTTTCTCTTCCTCTGGCCTCAAAAGTCACCAATGCCTTTATAGCTACTCTACCTATGGGCTCATCTCTCACCTGCCTGTAACAAGAGTTTCATTTTACTTCCCTGTTTCTAGGCTCTCCTCATTCTACTTCGTCCTGCACACTGCAGCCAACTTTATGTAAGTACCATTCTCTTCCAACATCATGCCCATGCCATTTGAGGCCCGTCTCAATCCAGCTCTCCCGCTCCCCTCCTTTCTATCCAGATATGCTCTGTGTCGTAATTGCACTGCCGCACTGTCCACTCATTCTCTTTTTCTTCTTGGCAAAGTTATAAATAGATTTCCTATTTATATGTCAACTCTTTCCAATTCCATGTCCTCCATGGAGCTTTCCCTAATTTCTCCTTTCCCTTCTTACATTTGCTGTGCAGAATTATTGCCTGACTTCTCTCTTGAGCTAGACAATAACCACACTGTGTCCTAATTATCTGCTGACCTGCCTATTGCCTCCAGGGCAGGGACTGAAACCCTTTTGTCTCTGCGCCCCTAGCACCTGAAAGAAAGGAAAGCTACAACAGTATATCTCAGAACATATTTCAAATCCAGATGGGAATTTCTAGAACTATTTTGAACAAATTTTTTTTTTGGAACCAATTTTCCTATATGTACCCATCAGCCAGGATATATGTGTGTGCATATGCGTGTGTGTACATGGTTGCCTTTCCTGTTTGACATCATTTAAAAATTTTCTTTTCAGATGGAGAGGAGAAGCGAGTCAGGGGAAATTGGAGGGAGAAAAAAACCATGAGAGACTATAGGCTTGGAGAAACAAACTGAGGGTTTTGGAGGGGCGGGCGGTGGGGGGTTGGGTGAGCCTGGTGGTGGGTATTACAGAGGGCATGGATTGCGTGGAGCACTGGGTGTGGTGCATAAACAATGAATTCTGGAACACTGAAAAGAAATAAAAAAAATAGTTATAAAAAATTTCAATTCTTAATTGTTTTTATTCTTAATCTGCTTGGGATTTGTTTTATATGTGAACTACTTTTTACTTTCAGGTAAGTACAGACCTATGGTATACACAGCAATAAGAACGATGCCTTTGTGATTTTTGTGAATAAGCTAGAAAAGATTCAGATGTTCTTAATACTCCATACTTCCTAAGTTATGAATGAATTCATATTTAAGAAAGCAAAAGCCAAACAACAAAGCTGAAACAAAAAGTCTTTCTGATTATCAGTCTGAAATCTTAATTATAATATTTCATCCTGTTATTGGAAGGATGGGTGTTTGCGTTTGCACGAGCTTTCAAGAGCAAGTGAGAGAGCAAGGGACAAGGGAGAAGAAGAAGAAGAGAGAGAGGTGTTTATATTTCTGAGCTGAAACAAGCTGTATATGTTTTACGTGATATGTTGGCTTTAAAGAGAAAACTAAAATTCAGGATGAAATGCTACATAATTAAGGGAAGTTTGATGCTTTCTTGTTGATCTACACAGAACTCAAACTATTACTTATACAAATGAATCAGGATGAGTGCATTTAAAAGAAAATTTAGTTTTGGACCTCAGGGGTACAAATATTGGATTAATCTTAATCTCTGGTGTATAAATTGCACAGACTGATCTACCTATACATGACTCTCTATTTTTATTCATTCATCCACTCATTCATTGATATATTAATAATGTAACATACCATGACTCAACCACCCAACACAAAAGATAGAATCTTGAAAATACTTTATATACAGCCATCTGGTCCTCTCAATCTTCTGGACTCTCTCAACCTACAGTAACCCAATCTAAACACTTGTCTTAACTGTAATCCATTTTCCTTATCAGTTTATTTTCATATTTACATGTTCTCGTTTTTAATCCCTCCTATGGGAAAGGGTACCATTCTAGTTTTTACTAGAACAACACTTGAAAATTCATCCATTAATGACACAATGTGTAGCTTCCCTGATCTAATGCAAATTATATATATATACATATATATAATTTGTGTACACATATATGTATGTATATATGTGTGTGTGTGTGTGTGTATATACACACACCCCTTTATGACAAATGATCATTTGAAGAATATTGTCAATTGATCTAAGGCCAATGAAGAAAAAATTGTCATACTATCAATTTACTGAATTGCCTGAAAAATGCCTATTTCTTGTACATTTTTCTATGTTAAAATATTATTAGTACATGTTCTGTAAAAGCAGCATAAAAACAAAACTAAAAGCATAGAGAAAATCACTCAAATTTATTTACATCACTGACTTAACCTGTGAAATGTGGGGAAGGTGCCATTCTTAAACGGCGAGGCAGTGAGGAGAATTCGAGATCCCAATCCCTTTTCTTCCTGTGATTTGCAATATGATTATGGCTTATAATTTAATTTGTTACTGAAATTTGATTGAATCAATTAAGTCAACTAATGGACTAAGTTGTATCAACTCAGTCTCTACATGCTTTAATTTCCTCCTCAGTAATATATATATAATCTATTCTTAAAAGAATAATTTGATTGCTCTTAAAGATTCTTTCAAAATAGTACACAACCTTACTTTCTTTTCTCAATATTAAAGTCTTACAGATTGACACATTTTATTGTTAAAAATATTTTTCATTTTATTTTGTTTTCTTTTTTTTTTTTAAAGATTTTCTTTCTTTCTTTACAGAGAGAGCGCATGGGAGCGGGAGAAGGGGAGAGAGAGAGGGAGAAGCCGGGAGAGAGAGGGAGCGAGAGTTAGTTCACAAGCAGGGGGAGTGGCAGAGAGAGAAGAAGCAGCAGGCTCCCTGATGAGCACAGAGCCCGAGGAGGGGCTTGACCCCAATACCATGACCTGAGCCGAAGGCAGATGCCTAACTGACTGGGCCACCCAAGCACCCCAGAGAGAGAATCTGAAGCAGACTGTGTGCTGAGCATGGAATCCCATAAGGAGCTCCATCCTAGGACCCTGAGATCATGACCTGAGCCAAAATCAAGAGTTGGATGCTTAACCAACTGAGCCAAGTGCCCCTCATTTCATTTTCATCAAGCCCATAAGCCTACTTTTGAAACCAAACTCTCTAAAGTTCACTCAAGAAACCTTGGTCAAATAAGAACTGGTGTTCACAAAGAGCAGAGGAAGTATTCCAGATCCCAAGGCTTATCTCTGTAACAGCCTTTCTTCTCTTCCGTGTGTTACCAACAGTATGCTCATTTACAATTAATTCATTTAACTGATGAATGTACTTGACATTATGTACTAAAAGCTCTAATCACGGAAAGCCTAGTGATCTAAAATCCATCTCTGACAGGAATTCACTGCTGGAAGTCTAACATCAAAATGTCAGCCATAGTGGAAGACTCATGCTCATTAAGTATAACAAACCCATGGCAAACCTCCGAAACTGCCATAACCATGCATGGAACTCTAACGAGCCAAGGTATAAAGAGGAGAGACACTCCACATTATACCTCTGTTATAGAAAATGTTCCTTAATTAACAAATTTGCTCTCAAATCTTTATCGTCTTCACTAGTCTGTTAGTACTACAAATATGTCTCATGTTTGGTAAAAAAAAAAAAAAGTCTGTGGGACAGTGAAGGATAATGTAGCTTCCATAACTTTTTGTTTTTTAAATTTCAAGAGGAAGTTATAATATAGGCAATCCTATTGGGTAAACCTAAAGTACCAAGAATAGGGTATGCTAAAAACGGAAACATTATAAATTTTACTTCTTGGATCACTTCTGAGTCCTTATCTCTAAACGCATATGATACTATAAAATGATTATGTCTGTGGGGGCATCAGTCAATGATATTGTCTGACTTGGATTTGAAATGTAAATAACTTAGGGCTAGTACTGACTCCTTTAGAAATATAAAGCTAGTGCTAAGGAAATACAGAAATTTGATAGAAACACATTAATGCAATTCAAATTCTGATTAAGAGAACCACTTGAAATAATTTTGAATGCACAATTATAAGCATGAACTACTTTATCAAAATGTACATATCAGCTTAGTTCAAATTACAGGAGAATGTATTACTTCAAAATGATTTTTTTAATATGTAGAACATTTTTTAAGGATTTTATTTATTTATTTGTTAGAGAGAGACAGAGCGCGCGCGCGCACACACACACACACACACACACACAGGCAGGGAGAGTGGCAGGCAGAGGGAGAAGCAGGCTCCCTCTGAGCAAGGAGTCCCATGCGGGACTCAATCCCAGGACCCTGGAATCATGACCTCAGCCAAAGGCAGATGTTTAATTGGCTGAGGCACCCAGGCATCCCTACATTTAGAACATTTTTAAATGATGGAGATTTTTAATATTTTTATCCTCTTGAAATGAAATCCCCAGGAATACCTTTATTCAAGAAAGACAATTTTAATCATAATTTTTCTTTACATTATAATAAACACCTCTATATTCTTTATTCTGTTGTGGCTAAGACTAGTATTTCTGAAATTAGACAAACCTGAGTTTAATACTTAGTTCTGCCTTGTACTAACTGTGTGACCTTGGACACAATATTTAACATCTATCTGTAGGTTTTAGCTTCTTCATTTCTAAAGTGGGGGAAATAAATGACCCTATTTTAATGAATTGTTTGAGGAGTAAAGATGATTTATAGAACATGCTTGATATAATGTTTTTCAGAAAGTAAATGCTCAGTAAATATTGGGTATCACACTACTACTCATGGTGATGATTTCAAATAACGGGACTAACAGTCTGAACTGTATATGTGAAATAGTTGAGCCAAAAAGAATTCCCATGATCACCTGTTTGTCTTATTTTGGAGAGGCCCAGAGTGCTTCAGTGACAACCCCATCAAATCAGTCTTATTGCTTCCTGTAAACTATTCTGTTAAGTGGTTTGCCTCGAGTCCTTGCCAGCCCATTTTAGGAGTGGGTAACACAGAGCAAGTAGTGCTAAAGGTGAGGTGAAATGAGGCTTTTCTCTAATGAGCAGAGAAATCTCATATGACAGAAGAGCAAAGTTAAATCACTGTATTGATTGCTCAGAAAATCAATATGAAGTTTCCATCCACAGAAATGCTTCCAAGCTGAGAACAAGGGGTCTGGAAGCCCGAGGAATAAAGGGCACAGGCCTGTAAGAAAGGATGTGTCGATACTTCTGTGTGGACACCCACAATGCCTTGGAAAGCTGAAAGCAAATCAAGCCTTCGGCTACCTTAAAATGTTAGTGGGGT